>NC_000068.7:148303099-148656849 GCF_000001635.26 Mus musculus | reverse complement strand
CAATACCTAAGGGACTTCCTGCTGCCTCAAATAATCTACCCTCCACAGTTAGAAGTAAACAGAAGAAACCTAGAATGTTCTATAACCTGCTTTCTCATGGACAGAAGCTAAGGCTCCTTTGCGAAAGTGGTATCTCCTAGGCAGCTCACTCTTAGTGACTGGACATCCAGCCAACAAGATGTGGGTGCCTAGGAGCCACCAAGTCTGGTTCTTTCATCATTCATGTAAATGTTACAGCTTTGCTCCAGCTGGGGGAGATTTTCCCAGTGAAAGTGTTACAGCTCTTCTCTGAGAGGGATCCCAGCAATAAATCGTGAGCCAAAGAATACCACAAAGTCACTGCATAACAACCTCACACAAGGGATTTATTGGGGGAGAAAAGGCCAGAAGGGTGGCAGACTTTATATAGGGTTTCTTGCGGGAGGGGCACAGCTTTTCAGAGTGGCCTAGGATTGGTAGAATTTTTGTGATCTGATCTTGGAGCAAGCATAGGGATTGGTAAAGTTTCTGGTTTAGGGACTTATAGGATTTTGTGCTCAGGGATTGATGTGATTCTTTGGCTTGATTTTGAGGCAAGCACAATTGGTGGGATTGTTTCTTGGCTCTGGTCTTGGGCTATGGGTCAAGTTAGAGTCAGGGAGTTTTCCCCTTTGGTCATGGTCTTTTACCCTACAATTCATCTTCCCTGACTGGTGAGTACTACTCTCCTGGACTCCATGCCTAGTACAAAGCTCCAAGTTGTTCTATTAGTCTTGTATACATTTGGCTGTTGGCAGAGGGCATGGGTATGGTGACTCATTAGTTAAAGGCATCTGCTGTCTAGCCTGATGACCAGGGTTCAATCCCTGGAATCTATATGGTGGAAAGAGAGAACTGACTCTCACATGTTGTTCTCATGCGCTGACGACCCTGTCCTGCCTCAGTCTCTGGACCCCACTAGGTGTACTTCTTACACTTCTGTGGTCATGTCATGTTTTCTGCTGGTGGCTGTGTGTATGTGTAGGATTGGGTGTGGGTTAAGGTTAGGGTTTCTTTGGGGACTGAGTCAGGAGGATGCCTAGCCAACTTGGCTAAATTGATGATGTGCTCCAGATTCAGTGAGAGCCTACACCTCAAAAAACAAGATGAAAAGGCTTGATGAGTCTGCACAGCTGGAGTTACAGGTGCACATCAGAGCATATCTGCATATACACATACAAACACAAGAAATAAAAATAATATAAAGGACCATTAAAGAAAACATCTAATATTGATATATGCCTTTCGCACACTTGCACACCATATGTGCATTCACACCCACATCTGTACATACATACATACATGAACACATATATCATACATGAGCATATACATAAACAAGCTTCAGAATTCATAAAAAGGCATACTGACATTTGTAGGCTAGCCTTCAGCATCAGTTTCTAAAGCAGGAGCAATTTGCATTTCTAACCACCTCCTAGAATTGCTACTCCTGCCATCAAGGATAATACAGTAGGACCACTGTGCTGACTACAGTATAAACACTCACAGTACAGAAATCATACATTATCATCCAATAAAACAATTTTACACTACTTGACTGTTGATTCAGGCTCAAAGGTTGAGCCTCCATTTCCCCTGTTTGGAAGCTGCCTGCAGCTGGCCTACTCTTGGATGCTGAGTTGACATTTAAAGTATCTGCCACACGAGGGTGCTCTCGCCTATTCTAAGCACAATGCTAGGCTAAGATGCTGCACTGAGTTCCTGTTATCTCTTAGAAGGCATCTATTTCTCTCTTAGCTCAAACATTTGACAAACGGAAATTTCTAAGGATACCTCTCTTGTCTGAATGGATGGTGGTACACAGGGCTTTGTTCTTGTGGCTTTATTTTTTAGAATGTAGAAACTCTGGGTTTGTTTATCTGCTGTTTAAAGGCTCCAATCTTGGGTTGTTTCTGTCTCTGAAGTTCTTGCTAACAATGCTTCTTGGTTAGGATTTTAGGTACCTGGCCAGCACTTAAATAAAATAAAAATAATATAAAAGACCATTAAAGAAAACATCTAATATTTATGTATGCCTTGCACACTATATGTGCATTCACACCCACATCTGTACATACAGACATGAACACATATACCATAAAGGAGCATATACATAAACAACTTTGTACTAGACATGGGTCCAGGTGGGTAGTACATAAAAGGCAGAGGGGATGGTAAGGAACCTGCCCTGGAGGACCCCAGGCAGCCATTTCTTGTTAACCATATGCCACTGATTGTGAGCTGCCCAAAGGAGGTACCACTTCCACAGAGGACCCAGGTACTATCCATGAAAAACAAACAAACAAACAAACAAACAAACAAAACCAAAACAGGTTATCATAGAACATTCTAGGTTTTCTCTTCCTACTTCCAGCTATGGAGGGTACTAAGGGGAGCAGAAAGTCCCATCTCTATTGGGAGCCATAAGGATACCCTAAGAAGGTGCGCTAGCTATGCTCCAAGCTAATAAAACTAGCTAAAAATTTCTTGGCAATTTCCCCAATAAGAGTCACTAATGAATGGCTGGAGTTGATAAATCAAATGATTGAAATATACACTCACTTAGAATTTAGAGGTTGCTAATAAAAAAAAAAACCAAAAAACAACAACAACAACAACAAAAACCAGAAAAGCTTGTGGCGATTGCATGCACGTGCTAGTTACACCGGTGTAGCATTGCCCCAATTACCTGACAGAAAACTTACAGGGAAGAGGGATTTGTTTCAGCTCACTGTTTTAGAGATTATTGGATAGAATTTCATAATGGTTGGGATGTGACACACAAGGTTCTCTTCATTGCAGGCAGAAAGTAGAGATGAGCAGGAATACACTAGAACAAGATACTCCCAGCAACACACCCTTCATGGCCTGCTTCCCTTAGCAACAACTTACACTTTAAGATTTCCAGGACCTCCCCAAATTATACAACCATGTGGGAGCCAAGTCCTTAACACACGGGCTTTGGGGGGAATATTTCCTCTATTAGTTAATTCTTGTTGCTGTGACAAAGTGTTTGAGAAAACTAGCCTAAAGAAGGAAAGGTATATTGTGCCTTGAACATCTTGCAACTCCAGTGGAGGGAACATGAGACAGCTGGTTATGAGTCCACAGTCAGGAATCAAAGGGAGTTGAATGCTGGTGCTTAGAACACTTTCTCCCCCTTTTCCTTTCATTCTTCTGAGCATCCTGCCATGGGAAGGTGCTGTCCATTCTTGCGCGCGCAGGACTGGCCAGTAGTAACGACGCTGCAACAGGATCCTTCTGCACACGTTTATTGGGAGAGCTTTATTGCAGAGGCGAAGAGACCCCAAGCCCAGAATTGGTGCTGCTTATATAGGCCTAGGAGAGGCGTGTCTCACACCCAGATTGGTTATGTACTAAGCCTCATTTGCATGTTCCTCATCTGATTGGCTACTCTCTCTCTCTCTGTACCTCACAGAGCCTCATTATCATACCTCATTTGCATGTCTCACATCTGATTGGTTATACTCCCAAAGCCTCATTATCATGCCCGGGCCAGGCAGTGTCTTTGAAAAAACTTTACTGCATATGTACACATTGGTTGTTTGTCCAAACTTATGCGTGGTGGCCAGCAGTAGTCAGTGCCACTCTGCAACGGCACATGTGGCTTCCCACAGTCCATGTGTAGGAAAGACCTTCACATTCACAATTCAACCTCTCTGGAAATATCCCTCAGGCACACCCAGAGGAGTAGCCTCTAATTCATTCTGATCCAGTCAAGATGACCATGAGGATTAACAAGCTTTACCTATCCAAACTACAGCATTGGGGGATTTGGATTAGAAGGGAAAAAAAGACCAGGGACAACAAGCTTTTTTCCAGAACCTTCCTTTGCTCCTTGATAGTTACACTATAGCTACAACACTGGCTTTAACACTTCATAGAATTAAAGGTAGCCTCTTCTTAGAAAAGTTTCCAGTAAAGAAATAAAAAATGAAATAAAATGAATAAATCTTTGGAAATAAAAACAAACAAACAAAAAAAAAAAAAAAAGGAAAGAAAGAAAAAGAAAAGTTCCCAGCAAGTGGATAGAGTCACATGGCTAGGTGTTGATAACTCCTCTGCCCCAACCCCATGAAGCCAGGTGCGTTTAAGTGAGAAAGAATTACAAATATATTTTGTCTGCAGAATTCTGGTCTAAGTTGTTAGAGGTCATCAAAGTAAAGTCTAAGAATTACAGTCAGGCCCATCTGCATTTGCAGTATGAAGGCTAACAACGTGGCTTCTGCCTACAACAGTGACTAGAGCTAGCTTGTAAGCAGTTGTTCACATAACTCCACTTTGTTCTTCTTATATGTCATGCAGCATGTTGGGGCATAGCCATGGTTGGATGCCACCCTTGCCTTGGTCCTGAGGTGAGGCTGTGGGAATATGTGGGGGAACAAATTAGGTTACCCATGATGACCAGGAAGTAAAGAGAAGGGGCTGAAAAGATACATCCCTAGTGACCCCTTTACTCCAGTTAAGCCCCATCCCTTACCTTACAACATACCCCAATGATGCTTTTATATTATGAATCCATCAAGGGATTAATACACAATCAAGTCAGAGCCCAAGCCATGCTATGTCCCATAAAGATAAAAAGCTTGGACATTTTCTCAAAGACTCCCCAGAAAGTAGAATAAAACATGCACAGAACTATACTGAGAAGCAGGAATTATTGTAGAAAGTCTGAATGAGACAATGTGGTTTGAATGAGAACTGTTCCCCATAGTTATTAACCAAGTATTTGAATACTTGGTCCCCAGTGTGTAGCACTGTCTGGGAGGTTGTAGAACCTTTAAGAGGTACAGCTTTCTGGAGGAAGTATGCCATTGGGAATGGGCTTTGAGAGTTTATACCTCTAACCTATAACCACTTTCTGCTTTGCTGTTGAAGATGTGTCTCAGCTTCCTTTCCAGCCACCTACTGTGATGCCTCCCCTACCATTGTAGACTCCCTATAGAGTCTACAATGCTACAATCTAAGCTAAAATATATAAGCTAAAATCAACTCTTTCTTTTATAAGTAGTTTTTGGTCAGTATTTTATCACAGCAACAGAAAAGTAGCTAATACAGGTGGCTAGGCCTTTCACGCATGGGTCATCAGGGAATATTTCATACCCAGACCATAACAATCTGGCCTAGAGGCATCTCATCATAAAGAGTAGCCATGCCGATCATACCATATTATATGCTTTCCTGAGGGTTACTTGGTTTTATAGCTACTAAAATGTTAGCTGTATTTCTCCATAGGGTCATCTATCTGTTGAATATTAGAATTTATTGTACTTCCAGTAGGAGGGGAAAGTGGAAACAGCACGTAACATGAAAAGGCAGTGCTATTTTCAGTACTAAATTGAGTGCAGGGAGCTTGCAGAGATGTAATGAATCAGCTTATGCAGTCACCAGGGACACTTAAATGATTGAAATACCTAGAAATAAAATCATATGGTTGACTCATGGAGACACATCTTCATAGGGAATCAGAGATATTCTGATTCTGAAAGATCAATGATGGAGAATTTAGTCATAGATCCAGAAAAGGGAGTCATTAGCATATTTTCCTGTTCAGATTCCCAACACACTAAGAATGGAGGCCTGCAGTCTTGAGAGAAGGGATGAGACACTGAGCTGGTCACTATAGCAACTAAGTGGTCAGACTCAGGCCTGACAGTCAGGAAGAACCTAGTGGGGCCACCCAAGTTTTCCAGGATGGCAAGAGACTTTTTAGTCACTCTAGGGAGTTCCATAGCCCTTGGTAAGTATTAAGAACCCTGTCCTGAAACATCTCAATATACAATCATCAACCTGAATTCTCATTAAACAAGAAAGAAAGCTTGTATGCAAAGGCAATCTGGTCACATCTGAGACACCCTTCCCCCCCCCCCCCCCAACACGTACTCCCCTCCCAGGAATGGTTGGTGGGCATAGCAAGCCATCTCCTAGGCAGAGACTGGAAAAAGAATGCAGGACTAGTGCTAATGTTATTTAACCAGAGATTGACAGAAAACAAAAGAGGACTCTGGTTCCCTGAGGGGGAGGACAAATGAGATGGGAGACTGAATTATTCATTTTTATTTACCTCTCCGGAACAGGCTGAAAAAGCTTATTTAGTAAAGGAATGAAAATGAGAGAAACGGGACCCAGCTGGCTCTGGAGAGAGGAGAGAGGCAAAGGCAAATGACATCTGGGTTCTGAATTATTTATTTGTCTTTATTCATCTGTTGGTTGTCTTTCATTCATTATAGCTCCATAGCTATGATTGATAGTAGAAGGCTTTGAAAAATAATAATAATAATAACAAAAATACAAAGTAAAGACCCAGAGTTATAAACCGCATTTATTCAAGGAATGATGTTTTACCATAGTAAATAGTAATTAACTTTAATAAAAGTCCTCAAAGATTAGTATAGATGATCATAGGATTGATGCTGTTCTCTTCAATAACCAAACACTGGTCATATTTGAGAAGGACCTTGCTTGCAAGTGTCAGTGCAGGTAAGGAGTAGGGGTGGCGTGGAGGTGGGGTTCCTGAGACAGCCTATCTGTGGAGTATCTTTTTTTTTTTTTTTTTTTTTTTTTTTTTTTAACTTCAGCAGAAGCAGATTCCAGGGCATGCTATCTTCCTTGTGCCCTAGAGTTGATTCACCAGGGATAAGGTTCAGAGCCCTTTGTATCACATACCTACTCTCTAGTCACCAGAAATAATTTCTCATGCCTTTAAATTGCACACTTAATTGAGTTGGGTCCAAAGCAAGAAAGGATGTGGCTGGACAGGTGTGGATGGGTGGTTAAGAGAGATGTTATTGATTCCATGGAAGAAATGATTCTTTCTTTATAGGTCTAGTGTTTGAAAATTTAAAAGAAGAAAAGAAAAAGCATTAATAAAAAGAGAGAAAAGGAAATGGTCCCTTAAGTAATTCTTTTATTTTTTTCTGGGACCCAAGAGGTGGCTCAGCAGGTAAGAGTGCATACTGCTTTTGTAGAGGACCTTTATTTGGTTTCTAGCAGTCATATCAACCAGCTCACAAGACCCTCTGTGTCTCCAGAGGATCTGTGACCCTTTTTTGGTATCTGTGGGATACCTGAATTCATATTAAAATTCTCACTCCAAGCTTACACCCATGTGTGGGTGAACACACACACACACACACAGACACACAGACACACACACAACTAAATTCTTCAAGGAGAGTTTTTTTTTTCCAAACAAAAGTGTGTGCAACAAATACTCAAATTACTCAAGATGAGATTTAAGGTCTGAAAGTTTCTATGGGGAGATGAAGAGATTAAGCCTTGCATTTTTGAGATTTATAGTGAGAAGTGGTACAAAGATTATTGATGAAGCTCTTGGAAGGAAGAGACGAGCTGGTTCTTCTGGTCTCTGGAAAACAGAAGAGAAGCTGAGGTTGGGTGTATCTGTTAACCATGTCTTTGTCTTCCCAGCTTGTCATCAGTCACATCATTCTTCTAGCCTTCCTGAACCCTTGCTTTGGGTCCCTTACAGAATTTTCCAATAAAACTTGTTTAAGAAAAACTACCAAAGAAAACCCTCATGCAACTAAACCTCCCAGTTCTTGGAGAACCTATGTCTTTCCAGAGGTCAAGTCTTCTCATGCCAATGACACCTTCTTGGCAAACACAAATAAGTTTGTGTGCAGAAGAAAGCATAAGCATTTTGGCTTGAAGCCAGGTCTATCTGTGATTCTTAAGAGTCTGTTTGTTTAAAGGGACTGTGTGGGTTGTGTAGATGCTCTGCTCCAATCACCTTTACTGTACACTTCATCAACCTAGTGTGCTGACTATGTGTTGACTGTTCAGAACCAACACTACCAACTTAACATCTCCAAATCAAAGTGGGATTCACTCTGTGTTACAGTATTTGTCCCCATTCTCCTGTCACTTACACTGAGACTTGACACCATTGAGACAAGACACTTCTCATTGCTCTTTCCTCCCTCTGCCTTGTTCTGTCTCCTTAATATTGTCCAGAACCATCCCTCTACTCCTGGATACCCATATCACATTTCTGGCTCTGGTTCTAAAAAAGTCAGCTTAGCCTTTCTAAATTTTCCTATTTGCTCTTACCTTTTTCTTATTTGCTTTTCTTTCTTTTTTTTTTTAAGAATTTATCTATTTTTATTTTCCTGTGTATTATTGCTTTACTTGTATGTATGTAAATACACTGTATGCATACTTGGTGCCTATAACCACCAGTTACATTGTCATTAGAGTTCTGGAGAGTTTAAATTGACTTGTTAGTGCTGTGAACCAAACTCTGGTTCTCTAGAATATATTTTTTTAAAGATTTATTTATTTATTTATTTATTATATGTAAGTACACTGTAGTTGTCTTCAGACACTCCAGAAGAGGGCATCAGATTTCGTTACGGATGGTTGTGAGCCACCATGTGGTTGCTGGGATTTGAACTCAGGACCTTCGGAAGAGCAGTCGGCACTCTTAACCACTGAGCCATCTCACCAGCTCCCAGTTCTCTAGAATATTAGTAGCAAGTGGTCTCTGTGTGTGTGTGCGTGGGTATGTTTGCACATCTATATATGGGTGCCTGCTGTGCTAGAAGAGGGTGTAAGATAGCCTGGAATTGGGATTACAGGCAGTTGTGAGCAGCACAATAATGGGTTCTGGGACCCAACCCCTCCAGGACTTTGAAAGAGAAGCAAATTCTTTTAACTACTGATTTATGGTACTTTGGCACTTTAGTCCCACCCTCAATCTGGTTCTGTACTCCTTTCTCCTCCTTACCTTATACAACCTGAGCTTTTTTCATCTTTATGATTCTCTTTAGTGCACACTACATATGCTACTAGACTAATATGTCTGAAATGCAGCTTAGGTAGTACACCCTGGGTCTTAATATTCACGGTAGTTTTTCTCAAAAGTGTTGTGAGGCTTAATTCGTCACCTTGAGAGGATTTTGTATCACCTAAGAGACAAACCCCTGGGAGTATCTTGGAGGAAGTTTGGAGATTGGGTTCATTGAGTAGGTAGCATTTCATTGGCTAGTGTCCCAGATTGAATAAAGAGGACAAAGTAGATTGGGTATTACCAGTCATCTTTCTGCTTCCTGACTATGGATGTAATGTGACCAGCTGCCTCAAACCTGCAGCCAAACCTTTTCCACTATAGTGATTGTACCCTCTAATCATGAGCCAAAATGAGCCTCATCTCCCTTAAGTTGCTTTTGTCAAATTTCAAAAAGCAATACAAATGTGCAACAAGTGAAAAAAAAAAAAAAGGGAGTACCCTTCTCTGACATTTAGACCCAGTCCCTCTGAACAGGGTCTGAGAATCTGCACTTTAATGCTTCTATAGGAGCAGATTTACAATATCTTCTTCTTCTTCTTCTTCTTCTTCTTCTTCTTCTTCTTCTTCTTCTTCTTCTTCTTCTTCTTCTTCTTCTTCTTCTTCTTCTTCTTCTTCTTCTCCTCCTCCTCCTCCTCGTCCTCCTCCTCCTCGTCCTCCTCCTCCTCCTCCTCCTCCTTCTCCTCCTTCTTCTTCTTTAAAACAGAGTTTCTTTCCATAGCCCTGACTGTCCTGGAACTCACAGGATATTCCTGCCTCTACTTCCCAAATACAGAGATTAAAGGGATACACCACCATACTTGACTTTTTCTTTTCTTTTCTTTTCTTTTCTTTTCTTTTCTTTTCTTTTCTTTTCTTTTCTTTTCTTTTCTTTTCTTTTCTTTTCTTTTCTTTTTTTCTCTTCTCTTCTCTTCTCTTCTCTTCTCTTCTCTTCTCTTCTCTTCTCTTCTCTTCTCTTCTCTTCTCTTCTCTTCTCTCCTCTCCTCTCCTCTCCTCTCCTCTCCTCTCCTCTCCTCTCCTCTCCTCTCCTCTCCTTTCCTTTCCTTTTCTTTTTCTCCTTCTTCTTTTTTAAATCCAGGCTCTTGATATGCGATTCCAGGCCAGCCTTGAACTTGCTATCCTCCTGCCTCAGGGATAAGGGCTAGGATTACAGGTATATACCATTAAACCTGAAGTCTATGGACACTTTATTAGCCATTTTCAACTATTTGGACAATGTCAAAAGACAGCAATTCTTTCTCATTGCCAAAGAGGTTAAGGAGAAATGTTTTCCTATCATGTTCCACTAGGGACAGGAACAGACATATTCCCCTACTTGTGACTATAATTTTTCATATGTTATCTAAAAAGAGATTTGTTTTAGTTGTAAAGGTTGATAAGAGTATAATATGGAGACCCAGGATGTCCAACCTAATAATTTAACAGCCTTGGGGCTGGAGATAGAAGGTTCCGATCTAACCTGAAGACTTTGGGGCCAGAAGTAAAAAAGGCAGATCAGTATTATGTATCAGGCAGTCAAGAGAGTGACTTCAATTGTTCCCCTCTTTATTCTGTTAATATACTCAGGAGATTGGGTGACAGCAGGGGGAAGACAACCTGCCTTACTCAGTCCACAGTTCAGATGCTAAAGTCTTTCAGAAAAAAATTCTCAGATACAATTCAGGAAAAATGTCCAACCAGCTACCTGGGCACCTTGTAACACAGTAGTCAGGCTGACATATAAAGTGACATTCATACTTGGTCATGTTTTATTGTATCCTTGCCTTTTATGTGTCAGGCTGTGGATAATGGAATACATTCATGCCAAAGCAGGCAGCATGCCAGAGATGGTGTTTAATGGGGGAAATTCTTCCAATTTCATCCATTGGTTTTTGGCAACAAAGAATAAATCCAAGATGAATTATGAGCCAAGAGTAGTAGCTCACTTTGCTAGATAAGTGCTGAAGCATAGGTAGGAATTTCAGCTTCCAAGGGCCTTATTGTTTAAAATGCATTTTCATGTCTGTGTGGTGTACATGTGTATATGCATGTTTTTATATGTGTAGGGGGGACAGATTTGTGTAGGTGCTCATGTATGTGTGCTTGCATGCATGTAGAGGCCCAAGATGGATGTCAGGAATTATCCTCAATCATACTTCCACTTCATTCCTTGAGACAACATTTTCCAGTCAAACCCAGAGATCCCCTTGGCTGGGGAGGGGTTTTTTCCCCTTTTCCTTCTGAACCTAGAATTATAGTTGGGCAGCTATACTCACATGACATTTATGTGAGTCCTGGGGTTTAGAATTTTAGTCTTCATGCTTTCGAGGCAAGCACTTTAGCCATGAAGCCATCTCCTAAAATGCATGTGATAGGGCAACAGAGAAAAGATAACCATCTAAGCCAAGGAAACTGCCCCTTTTCAGTTCATCTCATTAACAACAACAACAACAACAATAACAACAACACAACAAACCCTGTTAGACCTAGCTGTTGACTTGAGCAGAAAATGGCCCCATAAAGAATTGAGAAGGTACTAATGAGAACTGAGTAGGGACCTATTGGCCATCATGCAGTAAGGGTGGTATCCTCAACAAATGGCGTGGGAATGCAAAATATCTAATGAAAGCAAGACTAATTTAATTACCATGTTTCTGGAAGCAGCTTGGTTCGGTTACAGGGATGGACCCAGATACTTGAGAGACCGACAACATCTAGATTGAGGAACATACAGAGCCCAGTAGGAGGCGTTCTGCTTATGTGCATGAAGAATATGGGCTGAGGAAACAAGAGGTCACTTGTACTGTGTTGATTTAGGGGCCCACAAAAACAATGCTTCCAGAACTGAGCAAGAATATGGTGTTTGGACCTTTTGGTCTTAGAGCAGGAGCAATGACTGGTAGCTAGCTAGCTACAATGCCATGTGGGGCTTTGGATGGTGCAAAACCAGGCCAGTCTGTGGGTTTGACACATTGAGGCATAACATAACAATCTATTAGAGCTACAATATTATACATATAGCTCAACAAGGTTGAGGCCTGCTTTACGGGTCTCCAGTCTCCTTTAGGCCACTTTTCCCTTAGTATCTCTGTGGCTGGGTCATGATAATGGCAAGAGGCAGATACATTCCCCTCAGCTGCTTCTCAGCCATCACAAGTGGTGCTAAGAAAAGATCTGGTTCCCTTTGTTCTTGTCAATATTTCTAAATGAATCTGCATGTTGCTTAGGAACGAACCCTGCAATTTGGAAATCAGATCAGACATGTTTTATTTTAAAGATCGCGTGTCAAAGAACTGCAAGTGTATCATTATTCATTATCAGGATTCGTGACTGACAGCAGCTTCCAAACAACAGATTCTTTTATCTTATAAAGCAAATTCTTTCTCTAAACTATTGATGGAGTATGCTTCCAGTGCCTGACTGTTGAGGACTGTGTGGCCTTGTTTCCAGGACTGTTTTCAACAGCACATCGGGTGGAATTTGTGATGCTGGTCACTGTAGGTAGGAAGCCAGGGGTGAGCACCTTCAGTCCCAATGAAGCAGGACTGCAGGGAGGGACTGAAGCACAGCAGCAGGCCAGCTAGTCAGGACAGACCTGGCATGCTGCACTCTGCGGCCTGTACCTTTTTCTATGCAGCTTCTCCATCTCTTTCTGCTGTCCAGAAGGAAGGAAGGAAAGAAGGAAGGAAAGAAGGAAGGAAGGGAGGGAGGGAGGGAGGGAGGGAGGGAGGGAGGGAGGAAGGAAGGAAGGAAGGAAGGAAGGAAGGAAGGAAGGAAGGAAGGAAGGAAGGAAGCAGGAGTGAGTTCAGAAGATGGTGCTTGGTAGTCAACACTGTCCCCTGTGGCTTTTTCCAAGCCACTTTATTTCATTAAAGCTCAATTCTCTTATTTATGGGAAAAACCAAAGCATAAAAGTATACAATGAATCCCAGGCCTCATTTTCCCTTTTGGTTGGACTCTGCAAAAACCAAATAATCAGAGTCATACAATTATTTGATAATTGTGTCTACTCTAGTTCTGATGAGTAAGGCCTAAGTTTGAATGAGAGCAAAGAGTTATGAAACTCAAACTGCCAGCGATTAGATGAAGAGGCTGCGAGGTTCAGTTCCACACATAAAATCCCTCCTGAGACTGCTTTGAAGGGTCATCTTCAGCATCCCAGGAGTAAGCCAGAATTCCAGTCTCACTGTGCTCTTGGTAGAATCCAATCACTGGATCTGTGTTCATGTATGTGTACATGGCAGACAGAGGTCAGCTTTGTGTATTGTTCCTCAGAAGCCATCCACCTTTTAACTTTAAAAATAAAGAGTGTGTGTGTGTGTATGTGTTATTTTCTTCCATCAGTTCATTCATCAGTTGTGAGCTGATGACATGGGTCCTGTGCAAGAGCACTATCTCCTCTTCACAGCCAAGCCATCTTTCTAGCTCTCACTTTGTTTCCAATCCCTTTTTAAAAAGAATTATTATTTATTAAGATGCTATTTCTTAGTGGAACCTGGAGCTTGGTAATTAGGCAAGATTGGTGGTAAGGAAGCACCAGAGATCTGAAAACTCTGGGATTGAAAACTCATGCCAGATTTTATTGGTATAACTATATGCCAGAATCTTATCACTGTAATATTTTAAAAGATTATTTAATCTCTTTTGCTTTTTTCAATACCTTTAATATATGTAGTGCATCTCCACCACATCTTAAGAATAAGAATGTCTGAAGTTATCAGGGAAGAACACATCCATGTGGTGATATTAGCCTAAATATAATGAAAACCAGATTCTCTAGCTCTTGCAACATACAGCAGTTTGTGTGGGCTTCACATATCACCCTCTGGTCCATTTACAACATCTGCTCCTTCCTCTGGGGGATTCGGGATCCTGCTGGCAAGGCTGAGGGCAGAAAGAGCAGGCACAGTTGCTCCATGCAAGATTTGGTTTGTAACAGGAGCACAGGGAAGATTATTTTGGTTTTACTCTCTCACTGTTAGCTTAATTGCTGTTTATTTGGAAGAACAGAGAACACACACACAAAAGGACTAGGAATGAATTTTTTTCAAACACAAGCAGTTGTCAAGACAAGCCCATTAGCTAGGGGTAGGGGTAGGGGACTTTGTACCAGTGTGCTTGCTCTCAAGACTTCTCTAAGACTTCCTGTGGATGGAAACAGTGCCATAGTGTCACAAGCAGAAACACTGTACAAAGTTATTGGACCTTTCCCAAAAGGGAAGGGTGGTGGGTGGTTCAGTTTTGTGTTTGTTATGATTTGGATGGCAAATGTCTCCCATAGGCTTATTTGGTGAACATAAGGTCTCAGCCCATGCCTGTTTTAAGAGGCTGTGGAGACTTGAGATAGGGGTAGTTAGAGGAAGTAGGTAACTTGGGTGTGGGTCCTTAGGGGCATGTTGTCATTGGTGAGTTCCTGGAATACTCTGTATTCTCTCTGCTATGAAAGCACTTCTTCCAACCACATACTCTGGCCATTATGTGTCTGAATGCATACAGCCTACAACTGTGGACTGAATGCTCTGAGACCATAAGCCAAATAAGCCCTTCTTCCTTTTAAGTTTGTCTGTCAGGTACTCTGCTCACAGCAACACAAAACCTTAATACGATGATCTACTTCAGTGCCTTTTCTTGAGAAATAGTTTTGAGTTCAGTGTTCATGGACAGGGAGGGCTGAGATCCTTAGTAGGGGTGAAAAGGACAAGGATGGTCACTCTGACCCAGTTATAAAATGAAAATAACAACTTCCTTCAAGCAAGTGACTCCCACTGCATGTTTTTGATGGTCAAGAAGGGTGGGAACCCTGAAAGAGCCAGAAACCTCACATGGTCCTCACGGTTTCCTCCTTCTTCTCTCCTTCCTTCCATCTTAAAATTATTAAACTTATTTGCTGAGCACCATCTCTAAGGTTTAGTTTTTTTCAAATGGACTCATAAGAATTACACATATTTATGAGTCAACAAAAATACCAACGAGTTCATTTTGGATTAGCCAACTATTCCCATATATGGGGCTTGCCCTAGAATGTCGTGTATATATACCCAGTGATATTCCACTGGAGAAAACTGATTTTCTCTTTGCCAGTTGTTATCAATTGCAGACAGCTTTTTGGTTAGGGGTAGGACTCCATGTCTACTTCTTTCTGTGTGTCCTTGGGGGCATGTTGTCATTGGTGAGTTCCTGGCATCCTCTGCATTCTCTCTGCTATGAAAGCACTTGTTCCAACCACACACTCTGGCCATTATGTGGCCAAATGCATACAGCCTACAACTATGGACTAAATGCTCTGAGACCATGAGCCAAATAAGCCCTTCTTCTTCCTTTTTTTTTTTTTTTTTTTTTTTTTTTTTTTTTTTTTTAAGTTTGTCTGTCAGGTACTTTGCTCACAGCAACACAAAACCCTAATGCAATGGTCTACTTTAGTGTTGATGAAAGTTACCCTATTGGATAATAGAACATTGAGAACTTACATACTAATTAACCAATTGAACCACCAATTCCTTTTTACTAAGTCAGCCAGCTTCGGATTGTGTTGCTTGTGAACAAGATCGTTGGCTCTTCTGTGTAGTCATGCATGGTACATGTGTAGATGGAGGTTTTACCAGAATTGACTGTATAAGTCAAGGATGGTCTTGCTAGGTTGGAGCCTATAGCTGGTCAGAGTGCACTGAAATCTTGTCAGATAAAAGTAGAAGAACCTTATTCATTGTGACTTGCCAGGACACTGGTGTGCTTGTTTAGAAAGCTGGGCTGATACTCCTGAGCGAACAGGCTTGGCTGTCAGGAGATGTTACTGAAGTTGCTTCTCAGCCAGCTTCACCTACCACTCTGTGAGCTTCTGCTCCTGTGAGTTGGGATTTGTGCTGAGCTATTCTGAAAGTTTGTTCAATGGCTGGAAGAGGTATGACATGTTCCATCAGTCAGGGAACAGAACTGCTGAGCCCGAAGTATTTAATTCACAAGCAACCCATGTTTGCTTGAGTCAGCCAGGGTCTAGAAGAGCCTAGATGTCCAACTTCTATCTTGGAATGAGAGTGAATAATTTACTTTTGGCCCAAAGTGAGGCCAGGAAAATGCATTTCCTCATGAGTATGTTTGCTGACCTGTGTTAGCTGTGTTGTAGCCCAGATGACTGTTAGAAATAGGCATTTCTGGAAGCATCTTGAGAAAAGGGCACAGATAGTTGCTCCTCATGGTCATTTTCTGAAAAAGCAATGTATTAATACTTCAGTGAGATATATGCCAAAGGGTCAGCTTTGACACTGGTGCCATCATTCTATGACTGACAGCCTGGCCCTTGGATGACAGAGGAACTTGTTGAAGTTAACATGTGCCATAAAACTGGGTATGGTGAGTCATGTATGCATTGCCAGAAGCTGGGGTCAGCCTTGGCTATATAAAAACTTCCAGGCTAGCCTATGCCACAGAGTGAGCCCATATCTCAATATTACCTTTCCATGGCCCCCAAATAAAAGAAGTTATCATGTTAGATGTTCTTAGGTCTATTTGTACTTCGGTGGACACTGTGATAGAGATTATAAGTGGTGGAACCTGATTCCCTGTTGTTCCTTTAATTTGGTCAGGCTATGAATTGCTTTGATAAATAGAATAGAAAATAGTGTAAGTCAAGTTCTGCAGCCTCAGGAGCTCCATAACTTCCATTTCTACTTCCTCAGGTTCCGAGACCTCTATGGTAAGTGAAAATCTAGGGCAAGCTACAGAAGGCCTGAGACTTCCCAAGATAACAGCCAGCACTTGTCACCAGCCAGTCATGGGGTTAAGGTGGTCCTAAACCAGTCAATCCAACTCAGCCATTAAATGAACTCAGAATATGAGAGACTTGCTCAGGCAGCCCAAACTATTGAGTTGCTATTCAAACTATTGAAATCGCAAACTATTGGATTGCTTTCTTATACAGCAAACCAATCCTGAGGTGGACACACTTGGATGTTTCTGGAGAGAACTGTACTAGTCTCTCTCCTATCATCATATCTAACACCTGAGATAATCAACTTATGAAGAGAGAAGGTTTATAGGGTAGGCTCACTTCTCTAAGGCCTCTAGTGGGTATGAGAGATAGCAGCGTTGGGAAGAGAGCCTGGTAGAGCAAACTCCTCACCTTTAACCTCCCCATCTTGCCAAGCCGTGGTGATTACTATTAAGTAAGTCTGAGGTTTACTATCAGCTCAGTAACTCTGTAGGCAGCCGTAGAACAGTAGATGTGTTTATGTGAGGCAGTTAAAGCCACTTAGTCTTCAGTGTAAGAAATGGCTTTTCCCCTGCTGTCCGCCCTAGAAATAAATCAGGTCACCCTTGATATACTCGGCAGCCATCTGAATTGGCCTGATGTATCAGCACTTTATGGGATGATTTGGAGTACGCCCCTTCCTTGAGTCTGTGGGTAAAGGTGCCTCCTTCCTGTCATTAACAAGTTTCTGGAATTTTGTTATTTTTTTTCCCCAGTGTTCCTGAGAGTTCACAGACAACAGCAGATCATAATCAACAGTAGATCTAATCCTTCTCAGATGGTGTCACTTCTGGGTGACGAAGCATTCAAACAAATGAGCCCATGGAGGTAGTTCTTATTCAGACCACCACAAAATCATTTCTCAAGATTAAGGGTTACAAATGAAATCCCTGCAAGTGGCCTTGGTCAATCCATGGTGCAAATCACTCACCCAGTCATTTGCTCTTATTCTTTTACTTAGTCATCCACTCACTCATTTACTTGCTCACTGTTACTAATTCAGATACTTGTTTCCTTACTCATTCGTGCACTTGTTCATTCACTCACTCACTGAGCTTAGTGCCAAGTGTCTCCTTTTACATTTGACAAGCAGCGAAGTATAAGACCCCAACTCTTGTATTTGAGTGGTTAAAACAGACATCATGCACATGGGTGTGCACATACACATACAGAAATGAGTGAAGAAGGCTGGGACACACTCGTGTGTTAGTGAAGGAAAGAAATAGGAAAGATAAACCCCTGCCTGGCCCATTTGTAAATAAATAGATCATAAAGAGTGAGAGACTAAGGAATATGATAATGGAAGCTTAGTTTTAGTTTATCAGGGGAAGGCCCCTCAGAGAGCAGACATTTACACTAAATCCTAAAAGAAGAGGAACAAAAACCATTTTTGGCATAGGAAACAGCTAGAACAGGGGTTCTGAAATGGGTAGGAGTTGGGAATGCTCAAACCAGGCCAAAAGTTGGCTTCAATTGAGGGTGCACCATGTTGATGTTAGAAAATTCCTGGGGACAAAAAGACTCTGAATTTTGATCATGCCTAGCCTCATGTAACAAGAGACAGAGGGGAATGTTGTTCCTATCCAGGAGGAGACCAGTGGAAACTAGGCAGACTAGCGATGTCACCAACATTCATAAAGGGTGTCTTTCTTGCGGTTCGGTGGGAAATGGGGTAGTCAGATGAAGTGAATGAGACTGGGAGGTAAAAGAGGGAGGGCAGGTGATTTGGAGCTTTTGAAGTGGTGTGAAAAAGGGGCCACAGCGTCAGTGAATATAATGGGACCAAAGAAAGGGAAAGATAGACTGTAGAGGAGGTCTGTTTTGGAGACTGTATTCAAACTATTGCTGATGCGATTAAGGAAAAAGAAGAGTCAAGGTGTCTGCTTGGAACCATTACACAGAAGAAGCAGACACACAAGAATCCTTTCAGTGTGATGTCTGTGAGTTACCCATGCGTGTGTCCTGTGGTCACTGGAAGATGGATTCCAGTAGTCAGGAAGTCACCTGCATGGGGTTACAATTGAGGATCATTGTGGCAAATAGTGTTAATTAGATTTTAGGGAGCAGAGAAACTTTCACAGTTAAAAATTCTGTGACTCTGGAGAGTCTGGACTCTGGAGAAATGGCACACATGGTAAACTAGCTTGATTTACAAACACGAGAACCTGGGCTTAATCTCCAGAATGTATGTTAAAAAACAAAACAAAACAAAACAAAACAAAACAAAACAAAACAAAACAGGCATGGTGGCACACACTTCTAAGTTCAGCACTATGGAGGAGGTAGATAGATGCCTGGAGCTCAATGGCCAGCAAGCCTAACCTATGTACCAAGTCCCCAACTTCTAGTGCGCATCTCACCTAAGTCACATGTGGTTCTTTTTGATGTTCTCAGAATAGCAAGGATAGTGGCACGGAATTTTCTAGTCTTCCACGATAGCCAATATCATGTGATCTGCACCCACAATGGAGAAGACTCAGTCTGAGGATGCACTGGTGAGAGGAGCCAGATCATGGTATCTCTGAGAGTGAGTTCCCTATTCCTGCAGTCATGAAATAAATGCAGATGAGCTACTAGCTTGAAGGTAAAGGTTGGCCAGCATGGGAGCTCTCATCTCCCAAAGTCTCTGAGTTAATCTGGAGTGCATGTGGGATGGATGCAATTAAGGGAGAGAGACTTGGATGCCTCTCACTCATCCTGCCTGTAAGCTCCTGGGAAATCAATGTTTTTGTGAGTGTGGGACTGGATACTTGGTTCAAAGTTTCTTTTATATTATTGGAACCAAGGCATGAATAAGGCTGTTTTGCAGATGACAATCCAGGCCTTATGCATCCATGGCTATCCCACAGAGAATACAATAGTTAAGCAATTAACTCCATGGAGACTTGTTAGGAAATTTCAAGATTTTTGTGCATTTCATCTTTTTTGGCATTTTATAACTTAATGATGGCAAATATTCATGGACTTTAGTTCTGGGTTCAGGGTTCTGAGGTGGCTATGAAGTGCTGAGCACATTGCTCCAGGGGAAGCACAAACTTGGCTCAAGAGGTGAAAACTACTTTTAATCACCAACAGTTCATAAAAACGGGCAGGTCCTGGAAGTCATTGCTGCTAGGATCAGTAACCGTGAGTGAGAAGTGCAGAGATCTGGGGTTTGGTAAATATTTTCAGTCTGCCCAGTGTTGTGTGTACAGTGGGTAGGGGTGTGGAAGTGGATGGGTGGGTGGGTGGGTGTGATAGCTTCAAGGTGTGATAACTGCAAGTGTGAGGCAAGTGTGAAGCATGTCTGACTTCAGCTAGGGCGTGTTCCTGTAATGGGTTATATTGGTTGCCAATCTGGCAAGATCCAGAATCACTTTGGAAAGAAATATCTGGGCATTTCTTTGAGGAAGACTGTAGATGGAGTTAATCGAGGTTGGAAGGTAGACACTTTTTTTATTGGTTATTTTATTATTTACATTTCAAATATTATCCCCCTTCTTGGCTTTCCCTCCACAAATCCCCTCTCCCATCCCTCTCCCCTTGCCTCTATGAAGGAGCTCACCACCCACCCACCCACACCTGCCTCACTGCCCTAACATTCCCCTACCCTTGGTCATTGAGACTCCACAGGAACCAAGGACCGCCCCTCCCAGTAATGCCAGATAAGGCCATCCTCTGCTACATATACAACTAGAGCCATGGGTTCCCCCCTCCTCCCCAACTCTGTACTATTTAGTCGCTGGTTTAGTCCCTGGGAGTTTTGGGGGGTCTGGCTGGTTGATCTTGTTGTTCTTCCTATGGGGTTGCAAACCTCTTCAGCTCCTTCAGTCCTAGCCCTAACTTCACCTTTGGGTGCCCATGCTCAGTCCAATGTTTGGCTGCCTGCATCTGCATCTGTTTTGGTCTGACCAATATAGACGACAGACCCTTAATATAAGTGGCACCATTTCATGGGCTAGGCTCCTGGACTGTATAGAAAGGAGACAGAAATCTGGGCACCAGCTTTCATTCACTTTCTGTTTCCAGACTGTGGATGCAATGTGACCAGCTGCTCCATGCTCTTGCTACTATGACTTTCCTGCACTGGTGAACTGTTCCTCTGAAAATGCAAGCCAAAAGAAACCCTTCCTTCCTTAAGTTGTTTTTATGAGGTATTTTTTTGTCAAGCAGTGAGAAAAGTAATGAATACAGTCACAGGGAGTGTGTTGAATGCAAATCTCAAAGTCTTCCTCATGGTGGCTACTGAGTGGACTCTGAAGGCAGGAGGGAGTCTCAAAGTTGAAACGTGGAAGTTGGTAGTAGAGAGAATTATGAGAAGATAGTAAATAAGAGCAGCAATGTGGGAGATACCCAAACAACCCATCAGTGTCATAGGGGAGGATAACGCTGAATGCATTGTTCAAAGGAGATGCATAAACTTGGCACGAGGGGTGAAAACTTATTAATTACAGAGTCTTATGGAGACAGTCAGGGCCTAGAGTCCTTGCTGCCGGAATCAGTGGCTATGAATGGTTTGGAAGAAGTTTCAGTCTACTGAGTGTTTTATGTTCCCCACCCATCCACCCACCCATGTGTGTGTGTGTGTGTGTGTGTGTGTGTGTGTGTGTGCACGCGCGTGCGCACATGCGCATGTCATAACTTCAAAATAAGACATTTTAAAAAATTATGTATTTTCTTCATTTACATTTCCAATGCTATCCCAAAAGTCCCCCATACCCTCCCCCCCCCAAAAAAAACTCCCCTACCTACCCACTCCCACTTCTTGGCCCTGGCGTTCCCCTGTACTGAAGCATATAAAGTTTGCAATACCAATGGGACTCTCTTTCCAATGATGGCCGACTAGGCTATCTTATGACACATATGCAGCTAGAGACATGAGCTCTGGGGGTGTGTGTGGGGGTACTGGTTAGTTCATATTGTTGTTCCACCTATAGGGTTGCAGACCCCTTTAGCTCCTTGGGTACTTTCTCTAGCTCTTCCATTGGGGGTCCTGTGATTCATCCAATAGCTGACTGTGATATATATATATATATATATATATATATATATATATATATATATATATATATATATATGCTAATATATGACTGTGTTTGCTAGGCCCCGGCTAATATATGACTGTGTTTGCTAGGCCCCGGCTAATATATGACTGTGTTTGCTAGGCCCAGGCTTAGCCTCACAAGAGACAGCTATATAAGACATTCTTAATAAGATGAATAAAACTATTTTCTATTCAGCTGCTCACCATACATCAGAAACCCTGCACACTATAGCAGGTGTCCACTATTGGGCTCAGGAAGACTCAGGAGGAGCCAAGGAACAGGAAGGGGAGCCTTCTTTCACTAGCACAGCACCTGTCAGATAGTGGCTGCATTTCACCATGTCACTGGCTCTACTCTCAAGGGCCACAACTACACTAAGCAGCCCTTCCCTCTCCACCAGTGGCTCCCAGAGGCTGACTGTTCCAGGGTCTTGTGTCATCCTACATTTGCTCACTCATATCTGAATATGTTCCACTTCTAGTTGAAACCTACCCAGAAGAAAACGTTTTCTGTCTGTGTTGCAGTGATACTGTAAGAAAGAACTTTGCTCTACCAAAGTGGAGCAGGTGTCTCAGGAGAAAAGCTTGAGATGATCCAAATGATGAGTCAGTTTCTGAGAGGCAGATGGCAAGTCAGACTTGGAGGAGTTTGCTGGGGAGGAGTTTAGCTATCATAGGGAGGGCGGCATACCATAGGATTGCGGCAACAAGCTGGCTGCAGTGTAATATAATCTTCGGATTTTATTTAAATCTAAAATTTACAGGTTATATCTTTTAGGCCACAGCAATCCCAGGATACCAGGATGATAACACTAGACGTGAACTGTGGGTAAAACCTTCTTGAGCATAAAGGGCAGTGGTGTCCTTTTTTGTCCCTAGAGGCCAGGGAGGGTGAGTATCTTTACATGGTTCTGGCCACTAGAGATCATCCAGGCCTTCATCTTATTTCAGGAAGCAGTTCTTGATAGTAAGTCTTGAGGCCAGCACTGTGGTGGTGGGAGAGAGCTATACTGAGTCTCTTCCACCTCTCTTCTTACAAAGGATAGGCTGGTGTGACCCTGGGCTCTGTTTATTATCAAGACTCACACTGTTGTGACTCGGTTAGGTTACAAGTCTAAGCATTTTTAAGCATCATATATAAGTAAACTATAATTTTGATATTGGTTGAATTTTGATAATGAAAAGCACTTGGTATCCAAAAGATAGGACTCTTGCCATGTAAAGCTGTCTGAAAAAGGCAATAGCAATAATCATTTTAAAAAGTGATCTGTAGAAATTTTTAAGATTTAATTATTTTTATTTTTATATATGTTTTGCTTGCACATGTACCATGTGCATGTCTGGTGCCTGAGGAGGCTAGCAGAGGGTATCAGATCCCCCAGAGCTAGAGTTACAGATAGTCATGAGTTGCCATGTAGGTGCTGAGAACTGACTATGGATCTTTTGCAAGAGTACTCTTAACTTCTGAGTCACATCTTCAGCTCCTGAAAGATATTTTTTTGATTCAGAGAAATGGAATTAACAAAGCTTCTCTTAAAAATAAAACGCAATCCCCTCAAACTCTGCTCCATCTTTTTCCCTGTGCATCTTGTAGACCCATTTCATATGAGAGAGTCAATACCTGACTCTATTAATGACCCTCTGCTATGCTTGTAGACAAGAACCTAGCATAACTGTCCTCTGAGAGGCCCCATTCAGCAGTTGATGGAAACACATGCAGAGACCCACACCCAAACATCAGGTGGAACTTGGGGAGTCTTGTGGAAGAGTACCAGATAGAACTGAGTGAGGTAGAAGGATCAAGGACACCGCAAGTAGACCAACAGAGTCAACTAACCTGGGCCCATGGGGCTCACAGAGACTGAACCACCAACCAAAGAGCATGCTGGGGCTAGTCCTAGGCCCCCTACACATTTTGTAGCAGATATGCAGCTTGGTCTTCATGTGGGTCTCTGAACAATTGGAGCAAGGAGTGTCTCTGACTTTGCTACCTGCCATTGGATTTCCTTCCCCTAATTGAACTGCCTGGTTGGACCTCAGTGGGAGAGGACGTGCTTAATCCTTCTGGGAGTAGATGTCCCAGATTGAGGTGGTACCCAAGGTGGGCTTCTCCTCAGAAAATGGGAGGAGATAATGAGGTGATGGATTTGTGAGGGTGGAACTGGGAGGAGAGCTGCTATCAGGATGTAAAGTGAATAAATAAAAGTTATTAAAAATAAATAAATAATCACCTTCCCCAAACTTCCACGTTGTCAGTGGATATCTAGCTGTCATTAGAGAGTAGAGCATCTGAGAGAAGCCTGAGTGATTTCCATAGAGTGAGCAGAGAGAAACCTTGGAAAAACTCATCTCTGCTCCTGAAGGACACAGATACCCACATACATTGTCATATGAGCACATGTGCACAATGTCAGCTCAGGGCATACCAAAGGCCCATGGGTGGCACTGATGGGAACTGCTGGAACCTTTAAGGAATGGGACCAAGGGATAGAGCAGTGGCTCCACAATTATGAGTGCATAACTGCTCTTGCTGAGAACTTGAGTTCAGTTCCCATCATCCATAGTTGGGTGACTCCTAACTGCCTGCAACTAAGCTCCAGAGAGATCTGATGCCTCTGGCCTCCAAAGGAACCTGCACTAATGAGCACATGCCCAGTCCCCAACAAACTAATATTCAAAACAAAACAAAACAAAACAAAACAAAAAAAAGAAGTAGGGTCTGATAGAAGGAAGTAAGATGGAAGGATATGACCTAAAAGGGATTTGAGGGCCATGGCCCTGTTTCTTTCTTTTTGTCTCCTAGCTGCCATGATGCAAATGGCTAGCTCCATGGCACACTTCCTACTATGATATTCTGCCACACATGGGCCTAAAAATAATGGAGCCAGCCGACCATGCGGTGGACCCTCCAAACAATGAGCCAAAGTAAATCATTTAAATTTGTTTACCTCCAGTACTTTTGTCACAGAGACCTGCAGATGTGTATGCTCACGGAAGTTCATGCATATACATGTGCTCACATATGCTTATCATAACCTGATGTCTAGCACCGAAATTCATTGTAATTTCATGTGGTTCACAGAGGTACCAAGCTCCACCCGTCTAAGCCATTCACATCTGCCCAGCTGTTGAGTGAAATCCCTTGAAGTCCCTAAACTGCCCACATCCCAGGGAGCTACCAGATGGGTTTTACTTCACATTAGTAATAGTTTTCCATCATTGCTCTCAAAGGCTACCTGCTCATGAAGGAAGAAATCGTTATTTCCCCAGAGCCTGGCTGACCTCTGGATGCTGTTACCACACCATTCTACTGCCAAGAGAGCTCAGTTATGTGTTTGCAGCCCTGACATCTGGATCCTTCCTGCACAGTTCAGGGATCCACCCCTTCCTCACTTTGCCTCAGAAACCCAGCTCTCTGTGCCTGTGCAGTGATGCAATGACTCTTGGCTGGGACAAGCTGAGACCAAGGACTAGACATGCCCATCTGCCCCCAGAGGCACTTTGGCTCTGAGCTTTCTCTTTGCTTCCAGGATCCACATTCTTGGAAGAGCGCCCTTCCCTTTCCTCTATTACCAGATCTTCCTAGTGTCCCTGCCCACCACACCCAGCACCTGCGCTAATCATCTAACCTAGACACTTCCCGTATGATTCTATAAGAAAGGTGTGGGACCTGGGGGCCAGTCCAGGAAAGCGAGTGATGTTATGCCATGGGAATGGTCATCCTAGGTATGGTACATATCTAAGAATATAGGGTACCCTTTTAGCCAGGTCCATGACAACTCTAGCTGGAGCTCAGTTTCACCTTAATAGCTCCAACTCAAACACAGAGTTGCTAGGGATTTGAGCAAGGACAGCTTTGGGGGAGATGTGTGAGAGAGAAGAAACGCAACTTTCCTCTGGATATAGGCAACTGAGTTTTGTTTTCCTATCTTGTGAAGGAAGAAAAGCCAAAGTGGAGGGCCTGTTTGGACTTCCTCTACCATTCCTTTTTGATCCTTGGCTCCAGTTTCTGAGCTTGCCTGGTAGTTTCTCTGACTAAACCAATATGGTTATTCTTGTTTGTCTGGTTAGGCCAGATCCTAGAAGGGTTGGAGACAGCACATTCCTTAGAGCAGAAGTTGTGGAGAGACTTCTACAGGTAAGTAACTTGTCCAAATTCATTAAGTTCCCTGGTTGCCGGCAGAGACCAGGTTTTTCACTGGCTCTCTTACCTTTGCCAAGTATCCTGTAACTGTGGGTGAAAGCTGCTTTCAGAATCTTTTAGGAAAAGAGAACTTTGTCTGCTGAGAAAGTGTGAGAGCAAGGCTCAGCCTACCTCTGACCCTCTCTCTTAAGGTTCAAGTGCTCCTGAACAATAAGTTTGGAAGTATCATTTAGAGGAGCTGATGAGACCAGCATATAGGCTCCAAACTTTCCAAAGGTTGAGAGTACTTCCAAGCCCCTAGAAAATGGTCATTAAGCACACAAAGTGGTATGTAGCACTAGTAGTAATTGCAGTATCCACAGGCATTAAGGAGATGCAGAGTAACATCACAATGAACATCACTGCATACCCACTGGGATGACCAAGTTGGGTAGTATGAACAAGCCACGGCAAGTGTTGGGGGGGGGGTGTGGGGTCCCTAGAGCTCTTGTACCTTGCTGGAGGGAAGGCAAGGTGTTACTGTCATCTTCAAAAACTCTATTAGTTTTTTAGCCAGTTGAATGTTAAGTGTCTTTTACCACTGTACAATGCTATCCTGAGATGTTTATTTGGGAAAAATGAAATGGTATATCTGTGAAAAGATGATGCACAGTGGTTCACAACAGACTTATTCACAGTAGCTCTAAGTAGGACATAGTCTTATTGTCTGATAGAGGAAAATGGGCAAAGAGTTATAGCATGGTAATCCTCTTATTCATGCCTTTCATTTTTAGTTACCTGCTTTAGCTATAGCTGGAAAATATCAAGCCACAAGAAAATTTTGTAAGCATATAGCTCTTAGCTCATAACTTTTGATGTGTCTATCACTCTGAGAAGTATGATAGAATTTTATGTTAACCTTCTTGGGAATGTGAATTATCCTTCTATCCAGCATACTATATGTTGCCTGGATAGACCATGTCTGCTGTGGACTTCATGCTGCATATTAGCAGCATCATAATCATGAGCGCCACTCTGCAGCTTCACAGCACTTACATTCAGGCAACTATCATTTTGCCTCAGTGAGCACAGAGAAGCAGTAACCTTGATTAGCTGCTGTGGGCATTTTTGAGGTTCCTGGTTGGAGCCCCAACATGGTTACAAGTGTGTTGTTGACATAATCCAAGAAGTATGCAAGTTAAAGGACACAAAAGACATGAAAAGTGCTGATCATGTCACCCACAGCTGATTGGGTGATAGCCAGGTCCCTACACCTCTTGATCATCAGGAAGGTCACCAGGAAGAAAGATGTCCAAGAGGACAGGAGGAGTCTGGGCTCTAGGGTGGCCAGAGAATTAAGGAACGGCTCTTTTCCAGCCTTCAAGAGCTCTTAGCAACCCCTGAAGATCCCCTGATCTGCAGAAGAACCAGGAAGTTGCTCTCAACTTGGATTTATAAATTGTGGCTTTATAAATGGTTTCTTTCTGCCATCAACCATGAGAAGCAACTCAAAGTACCTTCTTTGCAGTATGCCTTTTATCAAAGTGAGAGAGGGAAGTCAAGGCAGTTCTTTTATAAAGGTGGCCTTTGCCCATTCAGTTTCCCTAGGTGTCTTCTCGTGCTTCTAGGAATAACTGAGTATCATGCTGAAAAATACAATCCTGAGCTATGGAGGAATAGTCACAGCAGTCTCAGTTTTGTTCCCACTTTAAGAAGTGCACACTTCAGAGCTTTAACCCAGGGGACCCTATGATTTTGGGATGTGAAAACCCAGTGGCCTGTTCTCTGGGGTCTCTCACTTATAGCACAAATAGAGCACAGCCCACAAAGACACCATCCACCAGAAAGTTTCCCAAGCCTTGGGTGGCAAGCTCACCAGGAACCCTGGGGTGTCCATCCATGAGCAATAACCTTGCTCTGTGAAACCTGTTGAGTCTGTACCATGTCAGCTGGTTGATAGAAGAAGCACAAAGACATCACAGGCACAAATGGAAGAGACAGGGGCACCCTCCCTTGATTTTCTGCCCCTCTGGGACTGTTTCCAATTCTTCTGCAAATAACTGGTGCTTGGCTTAGGTGCTTAGGACATAGTCCTAGTACACATGGGAGATTCTAGGTATGTTGGTATCACAGCAGACAGGGAGACAGGATAGGCACTGTTATTAGAAGGGGATAATGGAAGATGGATCAGTACCTCTTGCTCATTTGTCTGTGAGTGACCTAGACACCGAAGATGCCATGTATTCTGTGCTGAGGTTGACAAATACCCTAGGTTGAACAGGGCATCTAATTCACTGAGTTTCCAGAAAGGTTCCTACTATGGAGAAAACAGGAACAAGTGATGGCCAGGAAGATAGCAGTAGCTGCTTCTGCTTCATTGGGAAGGGACTGAAGGTACAGAAAATCAGGTCTTGTTGCTGTTAAAAGATGTGAGATGTGGGATTTGCCCTCAGGATAGCCCAGTGCAGTCCAACTCTACCTCTAACATGCCAGTGACCAGTACAAGACTGTTGAGGGCACCTCTTTGGGTTATACAAAGGCTTCCCACTCCAATGTTCGTTCCTCCTTAAATGTTTCCCAGGGACTGACTCACTGTTATTCTGACCATGAAAGTTATTGTTATTAATACCTCAGTCACTCCCCAAACCTTTCTCAGTTTGGAAAAAAACTAACATGGGATCCTACTCAGAGAACAGCGATGGTTTGACAACTGTAGAGATACTGATCCCAAGGACCAGCATCTTGTGGGGTGTGGGGGGAGATGACCATGCCTCATTCTGGAGAGGACTGTGAGAACTATTCTGTCCTGGTGTTTATGAAATCTGTATTGTGAGGAGGCCATGTCACAATGTAACTGGGAGCCAGTATGGATCTCCTAAACTCTCTTGTGACCACAGGGTAGTGGATGACCCCTTGTTCAAAACAAAAACAAAAACAAAACAACAACAAAAAAAAAACCCCACCTTCTCAAAGACCCTATATCAAGCCAATGCTCTGGGTTCTGGGTCTAGAATCACCCTGTCTGGCTCTCCACTGAAGCAACCTGAAAGGATGCTGGGACTTCTTAGTCAGGGCCTAGATTAGGGGCCTGAGAACTTTTCCATTAAGACATAGATCTGTGCTGTGTCTGGTTGTGTCCTAAGGAATTGTTCTCAAGGAATGAGAGCCATTCATTTCTGGCCCAAGTCATTTGCTCATGGTTCATTTCTCTCTTTCTTTCTTTCTTTCTTTCTTTCTTTCTTTCTTTCTTTCTTTCTTTCTTTCTTTCTTTCTCTCTCTCTCTCTCTTTCTCTCTCTCTCTCTCTCTCTCTCTCTCTCTCTCTCTCTCTCTCTCTCTCTCCCTCCCTCCCTCCCCCCCCCCTCTCTCTCTCTTTCTTTCTTTCTTTCTTTCTTTCTTTCTTTCTTTCTTTCTTTCTTTCTTTCTTTCTTTCTTTCTTTCCTAACTGCTTGGCACAGAGGTGCCACACTGTCACTCAAATCCTAAGAACTTAGTTAGCTATCAAAGAAGGGATAAAGAAGAAGAGTATCACCTGGTAGAGAAGCTTCCTAAAGAGGTACATGTGGGTAGGGGAAAAGGGGGAATTTAGGCCTAACAGGCAGGAGCTTGGAAAGAGGTCTTAAAACTAGCCTTAGGTATGCACGGGTTGGGGGTGTGGGCACCAGGTTCCAGGCTACTTTGCCTCCTTCCTCTCTCCCACATTCCCTGGATGTTGGCCCAGGAACAGTCTTGCTTTTTTGGTTAAATCTCATCTGATTCCATCTGTGGTTTGGGAACAAGATCTACAGAAGAGAAATGTGCTGAAGATGCAATAACAGACCATGACAAGTGCTTTCCTCTCATCATTCAGAAGACAGGAGGTCAAGTGGCTGGTGAAACTCAGCGGTGTGCTTCCAGAGGCCTTGACTGGGGGCCAGGCTACAGTGGCTTTCATGTTAGTGCTGGCCTGAGTCAGGAACAGATGGCTTCCTTAGAGAAACAATAGTTTGCAGTGCAGTTCGGCAAGCCTTGCTGTCTTTGCCAAGGGCTTTCTGGAACCGGATGACCTCCTGTTCCCTTGAGGTCTTGAGTTGCTAGCCCTCCCTTCCTTCCCAGTCCCTTGTTCCCCTCTCCTATGCTATTCAGGTCCCTGGAAACACTCCTGCCCTCCAACAGGATCAGGATCCACAGCAACATCTCTACCCTCAGCTTGTGTGAAAGTGAAGTGTTCGAGTGGGAAAGAAACTTCTAGCACTTGAGGCGCTCGGTCCCATAGGATGGATGCATCTGTAGGATGATGATAGGACTTTCTAAATGAGAAGAAGCCCAGGAAAAGCTCCTGGACAATTCTTTCCATGTATTCAAACTTTTGTTCTGGAATTTCACTGAGCCACTAGTGTCACTCAACAGTTCTTTTCTCTATTGAAACCAAAATCCTAGGTTAACCCAAACCATTCAGCTTTAAAACATGGCACTCAGATAACATGAAAGACAATGTGCTCATCACTAGTCACCACTGAACCCAACAGGCACAGCAGATCCTTAAATATTAGTCCTTAAATACAAACTCTCCTCCATAGCCAAAGATGTGGAAAAAATTACCAATGAACAAACAAAAACACTAACCAAACAACCCATCCCTCCCACCCCCCCCCAACATTCTCAAGATGTGGAATAGAGTCTAACTCCACCTCACATTTTGTAATAACACTAATCCACTCACTGAAACATTATTACATTTGACAATTCAGTTACCAGGGAATGGACTTTTGAACTACAAAAGGCAGTTCTAATAAACATTACACCAATTAAAAAAAACTTTTTATTGGTTTTTGTGAATTTCATATCATGTATCCCAATCCCATTCATCTCCCCTCCCTTTGTTCCACCCTCTACCCTTGCAACGTTCCCCTCAATAGAGAAAAAAAATCTCATGAAAGCTATAGTGTGGCACAGTGTGTCCCACAGTATTTCCTTTTGTCTACACTTCTTTGCTCGCAAATGTTCATTGCAATGAGTCATTAGTCTGGTTTGAGGCCTCTGGCTTCTGCTACTCTATCAATACTGGAACCTCACTGGGACTCCTCTTGGATATCTTGTTGTTGCCCTGTGTTATGGAGATCCTGTAGTTTCTCATCTCTAAGGTTAGCCCCTTCATGCTCCCCAATAGCTCATTGTTAGAGTAGATGTTGAGATGGGCCAATTCAAAGCCCTGGATCTGGGCCTGAGAGGTACTAGCCTGCCAGCTCTCACACCCTTAGAGCTGACATTACCCACAACCTCTGAAACCCCAGGATAGCTCTACCCTGCTGCCCAGGTGAAGTAAAGGCCCCTTCCCCCTAGTGTTGCAGCTGGGGAGGAACATGGGCAATTTTCTCACTCTCATGACCCTAGCGGGGGACAGGGGTGCACAGCTCTCCTGCTCTCATGATCCCGGAGCTAGGTCTCCCACTTGACACAGGTGGTAAGGGGGAAAGAGGGCATCTCACCCACGAGGCCAGTTCTCTTAACTTCACATCCTTGCAGGCTCACCTGCAACTCCCACAATGTGCAGGGTGCTTTGCTGAGTACTGCAGATTGAAGGCAAAGACTGGGGTCAGCTCTTCGGCTCTCATGTTTCTAGGGCCACCTCTCCTGAAATGCCTAAGTGATGGGTGAGACCAATTCTGCACAGCCCTCAGAAATCAACATGGCCCTGGATAGCAGCCCAAACCAGGGACATCTGCCTGGCTTTTGGTTGTAATAGACCCCTAACTGCTTCAGGGCCATGGACCCAGACATGCAGCAAAGGCCAGGACCCCACCATGGTCTCAGGTGGCATCACCAGCTCCTCACATCAGGAGCTGTTCCTCACTACCATTGACTCTCCAGTTCTGCCTCTCTTCATTGTGCCCACATCTTTGTTTCTCTCTTTTTTTTTTCTACTTCTCCACCACTTACTTGTTTCTCTTAGTGGCACCTACAGTCTCTGAGCTTCTGGGGTCATCTTAGAAGTGGCCTCAGGAATGATATGTCCCTCTCAAGCATTATGGCTCCTGGCAGAGGAATCATCTGGAGTGTAGTCTGCACCCCGAGGCCTGTGCGGTGCTGGACTGGTGGTCATCTCAGGCTAGCTCCCTCTCTCGGCCCCATGGCACGGGTCTTGTGTTTGTTCTTCTCTGGATTGTTCCTCACCAAGTGAGACCCTTGCAAGAGTCATCTGTCTTAGGCTCACTCTTGCCCAGGGCCTGTGGTCCCAGGTAGGAATCTTCTAGTCTTTGGTTTACTTCCCTGGGTGCCTGACTGGGCTTGACTTGTGCCAGACTGGTGGTGATCTCTGTCTCCCTTTTTTCAGAAAGTGATAGGCTACTAATCATTAGCTGAGGCTAGACATAGCCTCTCTCCTCTCTGCCACTAAATGATGCACATGTGACACAGCAGCCACATCTGCAATGACTCTAGTGGCATCTCATGCTAATTTTCAGCAGGGTGTTTTCTGTTCACTAGAAGTGAGTTTCTTGTGGTTTCCTGGATTATGGGTAACTGAAGTCCTGCAACCGTAAGTGGTATACCCAGCCTCTCACGCACACAGTGTAACTCCGTCTGGCTCACAAACCATCAGAAGGTAAGCACTTTGGGCTTTGCAGCTAGATGGCCTCTGTCACATCTGTTCAGTGCATCCTGAGGGAAGGTGTGGAAGCCGGGGCATGCCTGGGTTCCAGAAAGGCTTCTGGCATTGCTACTACTGAAGAGAAATATCATGTGGGCTATGTATAACTTTGATAATTTCAGCAGCAACATTTAAACAAAAAAGTAAGACTGACATGGTGGCTCATGCCAGTGATCCCAGCGTTTGGAAAGCTGGAGCCAGTCTGGGCTGGAGAGTAAAACAATATCAAAACACCTGAACCGAACCAACCCAAAACTCCACAACTTAATTACTTTTAGAAGTACCTTTTTAGCTCTTAAGCTCTTGCTCTCTCCTTGTCTCTTACCTTTTGCTCTCCTTCTCCCATTCCCTTCCTCCCTCTCTCCATGTGGCCATGGCTGCCCTCTACTTCTCTTCCCTTCTCTTTCTCTTTGCCTTTCTACAATAAACGCCTCCAACCCCCCCCCCCAAAAAAAAAGAAAGAAAGAAGTACCCTTTTCATTGAATTAATATCCAAAATATTATTATTTCAACAGGTAGCCAACAAAGGAGAGATCTGCAGTCTCTTTTCATAGTGTTCCAAATCTAGTGTCTTGTCTTATTCTCTTCAATCTTGCTTGTCTGGACAGAAGGCTCGAGAATATTTTACAAGCTATGCTTAGTTCATCTTTTCTGGCTTGGTAATTTCCTAACTAGCTTTGTTTCTTCCAGATTTGGACAATTTGCTTGGTTCTTCATGAGAATGGCTGGGAAGATGTGGTACATCAGTGGATGTGTCTGTATGTATAGTAAGTATAGATATGTTTGTGTGGGAGTATTCATATTTCTGTGTGTGTGTGTGTGTGTGTGTGTGTGTATGTCTGTGTTTAGCACTGTCATCCTCTTCAGAAGGTAAGTTGATGAGGACATGATCTCTGTAGGACAGGAGAGGACAGAAGGAACAATCATGATACACTCTGGGGCTCAGTGAACTATATGGAGGGGTAGGGAAGGTGCCATGGGATCTTAGAGGAGAAGGAAAGAGTGTGAGGTCAGAAGAATGGTAGACTCTTGTGGTGCAATTAAGAAAGGCCGGAGGCTGGATGAAGGTGATGAGGCATTGAATGTCTGAAGCAACATATGCCTTTGTGTGGAACCCAGAATGGACTCTTAGAAAGGAGGTTCATGAACACAGTAATTGTGAGAGAGGGATCTGGTAGCCATTGCAGAGAAAATGAAAATGAAACTGCATGCTAGGACTCTCCTCCTAGGGACTCCTAGGGGCTCCTGGGGACTGACAAACCCCATCAAGGAGAACAGAAAGGAACAAGATGCAGATTTGGGGCAAAGGCCATGATAGCAGGTAAGATTGGACGCAATGGAGGAGGGGGAAGTGGAGAAAGCCATACTGGGATTTCCTTCTCTGCTAGTAGCAATAGTTTCTGAGGGCAGTTTAGGGATTAAGACAATGAAAAGAAAGTACAGGTCGTAAAATATTCAAGATGAAGGCTTTCTTAGCAAGAGAGAGTGCCATGGAAAGGTTAGAAGGAGCACTAACTGCTTAGTGACCATGTCTGCACAGAGGTTTGACAGACATGTGTCCTGTCCCCAACAGTTGCATTCCTAAAGGTTAGCCTAGGTTTTTGGCTTCAATAGAGGAAGAGGGTAGAAGGACAGAGATATTTCTGAGCCTGGGGTTGGCAAGGGAGCCTGCAGGGAATGCTAGGCTGAAAGGGACCTTCATAACAAACTCCTTTTCTTCAGTTATAGGACTTTGATGTAGCTTAAAGGTCACTTTGGCATCTTCTTAATGAATGGAGATTAATTCCTCTCTCTTTACTTAACATCCTGACCCTTGTTATCAAGTACTTTCCTGTGACATTTCTAAGATCAATTGAATTTCTCAACTTTTTTGGAGGTACTAATGAGGGCTTCAAAGGCTTTTCAAGATATGGCTGCACTGCAATATTCTCTTTCCTTACCCTGCATCAAAATTTAAATAGACCCGGGTGATCACACTGCTTGTGTTCTGTTTGCAGTCCGTGATGGGAGAAGATTCCATCAACTCTGCTGTCCTTTGAAAAATGCTACAGGTCATCCCCAGTGCATGTGAGTCATTCGGAATGATTCCAGGCCTGTGCTTGCCAACAGGCTCTGTGTCATGACCAGGGCCTCCTGCCTCTGCTGGTCTTTTCTGAAAGCATACAACCAGGGGAAAGACTGGACAATATCACTGCTCTGACCTCTCTGATCTGTAGAGACAAAGAATAGGGGACAGTCTTCAGGAATGGATGGAAAAAGAGGCCAAATGGGGCTTCTCATTTCTTTCTTAAAATGAAGGAACATTCAGTTTGGTATTCTATATTAGGCTTTATTTGAAAACTGTTCCATGGTGTGTGGTTCATTATTTTTCAACTTGACAAAATAAGAGTCATTATGGAGGAGGGACTCTCAATTGAAAAAATGCTTCCTTCAGATTTTCTATTCTCCTCTAGACGAAGAGATATTTTATTGATTGATGATTGATGTAGGAAGGCCCAGCCCACTGTGGGAGGTTCCATCTCTGGGCAGGAAATAATTGTGCATATGGCCCATCCATATGAATGGGAGCATCTGGACATATGGGAAAGTCAGGGTTGGATGTTACCCAGCTTTTCATCGCTGAGATAAAAAGTCTGAAACTGTTTTTCAAGATATCTCTTTGTTTTATGCTTTCACAGTTGACTGGTTCCATTGACACATCATTGCACAATGAAGAGGCACAACATCATGGTGGGTGGAGTATGTTGCAGAAGAAGCCCCTTGCTTCATGTTAGTGAAGTAAAAGCAGTGAGAGAGAAGAGGGAGTCAAGTATAGCCTCTCAAGGTACAACCTTAATAGTCCACTGCTTTAACTGAGTCCTACCTCCTAAGTTCCCATTATCTCCTAGCAGCCTATGAAATCCACCCATCAATGGGTTAATCCACTGAAGAAATAGAAGCCTGCATGATTCAAACACATCTACAAAGCACCATTTCTGAATAGTGCTGCCCTGGAGACCAAGCTTTCAACACATGAGTTTTGGGGGATATTTCAGATATATGATATACATGAAGGTATATGAGATCTGGTGTGCCTCTCTTCCTTCCAACCCTGGTTTCTTTCTCCACCCCCGTAAGCCTCGAAGAGATCAACTATGGTGGTGGTAGAGCCATCAATATTAAGCCTCTGAGTTGTCCCAGAATTGCCATCTGAGAGATGGGTAAGAAGCAGTAGCAAACACTCTGTATTGAGCCTTTGCCTTATCAGTATTTTTTGTGTTATCACTTTGCTTTTTAAGCACAGCTGAACAGTTCTTACTGTCCACATCATTGAAAGCAGTTTTACCTTGTCCATAGTCTCTTTCAGTTCTAGGAGCCTATGAAATTCTATCATTTCTGAACAGAGGTCTGTGCTATTCTGTCATTAGTAACAGAACAAGGATCTGCAGGTAACACTATGGAACTGACCAAGGGCTAGATGGTGCAGAAGGCTTACAGATGTCTACTGTATGATTAGATCAGTCCTAGCAAAGATGCTTAGAGGTGTGAAAAGTTGACATGGATTCTATAAGGGGATGATTCTAGAAGGTCTGCAGGTTTGGTCCTTACCAGGAAGCATGATTATGATGTTCACACACACACACACACACACACACACACACACACACACACACGACTTTTGAGAGTTAGTTCTCTCTTTATACTATGTAGGCTCCAGGAAACTTAGCTTGACAGTCTTGGCAGCAACGTGACTTTACTTATTGAGCTATCTTACTAGCACTGTTCCGTGTTCCTCCCAGTCCTTCCTTACCAACCTCGCCTCTCCCCATATCCACTCCTCTTCCATTTCCCTTCAGAAAAAAAGCAGGCCTCCAGGGATATCAAGCAAACATGGCATATCAAATTGCCATAAGACTAGGCAAAGAGACAACCTGGTAGGAGGAAAAGGGTCCTGAAAGCAGCAAGAGTCAGAAACAACCCTTGCTCCCACTTTTAGGAGTTTTGTGAGAAGACTAAGCTACACACTCATAACATAAATGCAGAAGGCCTAGGTCAGACCCATGCAGGCTCCCTGATTGTTGATTCAGTCTCTGTGAGCCCCTATGAGCCCAGGTTAGTTGATTTTGTGGGTTTTCTTGTAGTTTTCTTGACCCCTCTGGCTCCTACAATTCTTATTTCACGGAATTTCCTGAGCTTTGACTGATGTTTGCCTGTAGGTCTTTGCATCTGTTTCCATCAGTACTTAGATTAATCCTCTTTGATGATGATTATGCTAGGCTCCTGTCTATGAGGATAGCAGAATATCATTAGGGATCATTCAGTTGACTTCCCTCCTCACCCCCCAGCCATGTTTGATTCTATCCTAGGTCTCTGGGATATCCAGCCTCTAGGTCCTGCCCCTCCAGGCAGCATCAGGGGTGGGATCCCTCCTGTAGCACAGGTCTCAGGCTAGACCATTGGTTGACCACCTGCACAATTTCTGTGCCACCTTTACTCTAGCACATCTTGTAAGCAGAACAAATTGTAGGTTGATGTTATTAGACGCGTTCTCACGACCGGCCAGGAAAGACGCAACAAACCAGAATCTTCTGCGGCAAAGCTTTATTGCTTACATCTTCAGGAGCCAGAGTGCAAGAGAGCAAGCAAGCAAATGGCGAAACCCCATCCCTTTTTAAGGAGAATTATCCTCCACCTAGGACGTATTACTCCCTGATTAGCTGCAGCCCATCGGCCCAGTTGTCATCACGGGAAAGGCAGAACACATGGTGGGAAAACTGCCCCTGCATGTGTGCAGACTATGTTTACCACTTAGAACACAGCTGTCAGTGCCATCTTATAATGGCAAATGTGAGGGCGGCTCCTCACAGATCCCCCTTTTCTTTTAATAAGAGCAATAGGCCACCCATATTAATGAGAGTGGAGATAGAGGTCAAATCCCCAGTGTGCAGGTAAAGGAGCCGTACACATAACCTCCTCCCAGGCTCATCACCCAGAGGGGTCCTGGTCTGGTCCCGTGTTGTTTTTCCTGGGGGAAGGACACTTGAACACTCAACCTTCTTGAAAGATGACATGTCTCCCTAGAATAGGCTCATATGTGCCGCAGAGCCTTTCTACTGCAGTGCTTAGCCTTGCAACTCTCTCGGGCTGCTGAAGCACACTCACTCTATCCCGTGCAATGAGACTAGCCTCATGGGAATATAAGAGCTGAGTGGCCAGCGACCTATTGCCTAAGCATAGATAACCATATATCAGGGGGAGCACCATGTTCTAGAGCTGCAAGCGCCTGGGCAATAACCACCTTGTCTCTCCTAGTTTAGGCCTTAAGCTTACAGACCAATCAAAGAAGCAACACTAATCCACAGCAAAGTGTATCTCCAAATAATATTAATCCCACCCATTTTTTAAAGAAAGAAAATGCTGAGGAGATCCAATTGGGTAATCCTTTGGTCAGGGACAGGTCCAAGCGCGTGGAGTTGACCTGAAGTCTCAATTCCCGAAGGATCTGTTCAAATTCAGCCGTCCAATTCTGTAACATATACTGAAAAAGACTTTTTGACAAATTAGCTGCCCTAGTAAATTTAACATACTGAATGGAAATAACACACAATCCCGGAAACTTTTGTTCACATCCCAGCTGAGTTATTTGTCATAATACATCTAGTTGTATCTGGACAAGATCTATGAGTTGATTAACCAGCATGAGACCTCTCTGTATCTTGACATTAGCTGAGGCCTGTTCATCTATGACTGTAGTCACTGAGGCTGACAAAGTGTTAATGGTGTCAGTCGTCTGGACCTGTCCAGACAGAGCCAAGGCTGTCTGAATTAAGGCCAAACCCAGTTCCTAGTTAGTGGTAAAAAAGCAGGAGAATACTTGAGCATTATACATCACCGTCATTGGGAGTGGAAATATCGACATTATCCCCCAACGCTGCTCTCTCTTTATTATTGACGCCCTGCAAACCGGTTCCCATATCTTTGAGGGCCCTGGGACCGAGGGCCCGATGACCCGTTTTTTGGCACATAAGCTGATTGACTATCAGGTGGGGGAAGGACTCTGCCCTTTATATCCCTCACAGAGCGACACTGGTCAGCTCTATGATAACCCTTGCCACACTTAGAGCAAAGAGTGAGAGTCCCTCCCTGTTTATCTGGAGCTCTGCAATCTTTCTTAAAATGCCCAGGCTTTCCGCAGTTAAAACATGTCCTCTGATTATTTCTGCTCATGGAGCGGTTCTGAGATTGGAGGATGGCGGCCGCTAAGCCTGCATTGGTGAGAGGTCCCCCAAGCTCTCGACAGACCCTGAGCCAGTCTTGTAAGCCTTTGTTCTTTCTTGGGGCTATGGCCGCTCGGCACTCCTTTGTGGCTTGCTCATAGATTAGCTGTTCTATCAGAGGCGCAGCTTGCTCTGACTCTCCAAAAATACGCTCTGCTGCCTCTGTCATTCTGGCCACAAAATCTGAGAAGGATTCCTGAGCACCTTGAGTAATCTTGGTCAACTGCCCACTTGCCTCTCCCTTCTTAGGTAGTGCTTTCCATGCCTTAACAGCAGCAGCTGAGATCTGAGCATATGCTCCCCAATGATAATTTGTCTGGTTAGCAGCGTGTTGTCCCTGACCTGTAAGTAATTCAAAAGTCCACGTTCTCTGATCCCCTTTCATGGTGGCATTGGCCCTTGCCTGCGTCTGGCAGGAGTCCTGCCACAAGGCTTTCCACTCAAGATACATTCCCATACTGGGGGCTACAGCTTTTACTACCGTCTGCCAATCACCAGGAGTCATAGCGTGATTCGCAAGCCTTTCCACTTGTGCTATAGTGAAATTAGCACTGACTCCATAGTTACGGACCGACTCGGCAAGCTCTTTAATCTGTATATACGCTACCGGAGCGTGGACACGCCCACCCTCGGCTCCTTCAAAGACCGGAAATGCCTGTTGTATTTTCCTTTGTTCCTCCTTTGGAATGAACGAGTCTGTGCATTGCCTCTCTGTCCATTGCCTCTCTGCGCAGGGCTGATGCACTACGCAGGGCTGATGCACTACACAGGGCGAGGGCTCTGCATAGGGCGCAGGTGCACTATGACCTTGAAACCGACTGCCAAGAGGCCAAGCAGCAAGCTGGCCTTTGCCAGCCGCTTTTGGCTTTTTCCTTGACCGATTAGCTCGCATTTTATCTGGCTGGCACTTTTCTCTCTCATAACGAGCTGTTTCCTCCTCCAAGTCTGTTTCTTCAGAGAAGCTAAATTTTTTATCTGATTCAGAGCTACTAAGAACTAGCTCCTTAAACTCATCTAGTGATGGGTATAGGCTCCTTCTCCTAGAAACCTCCGCTAATTGATCTTTCTTCTTTTCCCTTTTCCCTCTTTTCCTTCTAATCTCTCTCCAGGTATTCCTACCTGACCTTAACTTTTCCTCGGGTTCAAGACCCTTGGAAAGGCCTGTATACTTATTTTGTGTACCATATTTTCTCTTTGCTCCTACTCTCTCTCCCCGCTTTACTTCTGATAGCTTGTCCTGAATTTCCTCTAGAATCCGCCCTGCCTTAACCACTTGATAACATGTGAAAAGGAACAAAAGGGCTTCTAACACTAGAAAAAATTCAAGGCCAAACATTTTCCACTTTACTTCTGATAGACTGTCTTGAATTTCCTTAGAAAGTTCAAGATCAGACTTACCTCGTAAAGCTGTACTCACTGGTACTCTCGTTCCCCAGCTGAAAAGTTCTGAATTCATACAGTTGAATCCTTCTTAACAGTCTGCTTTACGGGAACCTTTATTACCGCGACCCGCAGTTCTGGTTCTGGAATGAGGGATCTTCCTTGCGCCAGTCCCGAGTTTTTTTCTCGTCCCGGGTTTCAGCACCAATTGTTATTAGACGCGTTCTCACGACCGGCCAGGAAAGACGCAACAAACCAGAATCTTCTGCGGCAAAGCTTTATTGCTTACATCTTCAGGAGCCAGAGTGCAAGAGAGCAAGCAAGCAAATGGCGAAACCCCATCCCTTTTTAAGGAGAATTATCCTCCACCTAGGACGTATTACTCCCTGATTAGCTGCAGCCCATCGGCCCAGTTGTCATCACGGGAAAGGCAGAACACATGGTGGGAAAACTGCCCCTGCATGTGTGCAGACTATGTTTACCACTTAGAACACAGCTGTCAGTGCCATCTTATAATGGCAAATGTGAGGGCGGCTCCTCACAGGTTGAAGGTTTTGTAACTGGGTTGGTGTCCCAATCCTTCTACTAGAAGACTTGACCGGTCACAAGAGATGGCCCATTCAGGCTCCCTATCTTCAAATTACTAGGAGTTTTAGCTAGGATCACCCTCATAGATTCCTGGGCATTTCTACTGCCCTAGGTTTCTAGCCCATCTCTGAGCTCCAACCCCTCCCCCCAACTCAGTTGTCTCTCCCAGTACTCTCTCCTCCATCCTCTTCTGACCTGATCCCTCCTGTTTTTGTTCCTACCAGCCCTCAGTCCATCCACAATATCTATTTTACTTCCCCTTCCCAGGGAGATTCATGCATCCTTCCTTGAGCCCTCCTTGTTACTTAGCTTCTCTGGTTCTTTGGATTATAGCACTTTATAGCTAATACCACTTATAATCAAGTACATACTATGTTTGTCTATGTGGGTCTGGGTTTTCTTACTCAAGATAATGTTTTCCATTTGCCTGCAAATTTCATGATGTTATTTTTTAACAACTGAACAATACTCCATTGTATAAATGTACCATGTTTTCTTTATCCATTCTCAATTATGAACATCTAAGTTGTTTCCAGCTTCTGACTATGATGAATAAAGCTGCTATGGACACATTTGAGCAAATGTCCTGTGGTGGGATAGAATATCTTTTGGGTATATGCCTAGGAGTGGTATAGCTGGGTGCTTGTTGGGAGCCGCCCCCACATTCGCCGTCACAAGATGGCGCTGACATCCTGTGTTCTAAGTGGTAAACAAATAATCTGCGCATGTGCCAAGGGTATTTCTCTACCCCATGTACTCTGCCTTCCCCGTGGCAACAACTCGGCCATGGGCTGCAGCCAATCAGGGAGTGATACGTCCTAGGCGAAGGATAATTCTCCTTAAAGGGGACGGGTTTTCCGCCATTCTCTCTCTTGCTTGCGCTCTTGCGCTTTTGCTCTCTGGCTCTGGCTCTTGCTCGCTTGCTCCTAAAGATGTAAACAATAGAGCTCTTGCTCTGCGCTCTGGCGCTCTGGCGCTCTGGCGCTCTGGCGCTCTGGCGCTCTGGCTCCTAAAGATGTAAGCGGGGGGCCTTTCGTTTTTGGGGCTTGGGGCTTGCGCTCCTGCTCCTGAAGATGTAAGCAATAAAGTTTTGCCGCAGAAGATTCTGGTTTGTTGTGTTCTTCCTGGCCGGTCGTGAGAACGCGTTTAAGAGTTGGTGCCGAAACCCGGGACGAGAAAATCCGGGAAGAAAAAACCCGGGACAAGAAAACTCGGGACGGGAGTTAACCATCGCCGGCGCAAGGAAGATCCCTCATTCCGGAACCAGAACTGCGGGTCATGGTAATGAAGTGTTCCTGTAAAACAGACTGTTGAGAAGGATTCAACTGCATGAATTCAGAACTCTTCAGCTGGGGAACGGTACTGATGAAGAGAAAGAAGAAAGATGAGGACTGAATAAACTGCTGTTAGAAGGACTGGTGGTCGCGTCGTTCTTGCTGGTTGAGAGTGGGCGCGACAATTGGTGGCCCGTACGGGGAACCGACTCCCCCACCGAGTTCAGAACTTTCAGCAGTCAGTGGTTGCCGGCAGGGTAAGTTCACGGTGAGTGAAACTTGCGACCCCAGGAGTTTGGGAAGGACTTCGGATAAAATAGAGGTGAGCATAAAGTTGCCAGGAAGTAGGCACAAAGTAACCCAGAAGTTTGGGAAGGACCTCGGATAAAATAGAGGCGAGCATAAAGTTGCCAGGAAGCAGGCACAAGGTAACGAAAGGTTCCCGGCTTTGGGACAAGTTAAGGTTCCCGGCTTTGGGACAAGTTAAGGTTCCCTGTTTGGGGACAAGTTAAGGAACTATGATAACCTCAGTGTAGTGATCAATAGATCCTCGCTGTGTAGTTATGCTTTTTTCTCCCATTGACCCTTTGTGGGTAGGTCTGATAGTTTTGGTCTTGTTTGTTCTGATATATGGACTCTGTTACTGTTTGAAACTGTGTGTAGAGGCAGTCAAGACAGGTCAGAAAATCCTTATAGAGCAACAAGAAAATATGTCGGAAGAGGAGAAGGGCTTAAAAAGAAAAAGGAAAAAGAAAGGAGACACAGTGTTATCAGGTGGACAGAAAGGACAAAATAAAAGAGCCGAGGCGGAGGAGGAAGGCGAATTAGCTTCTGTGCCTCCTCCCTATGCCTCCTCAGCAGTGAAAACTTGACTCTCGTATTGACTCCCCAGATGGACACACAGGTGATTGAGGTTATGGTCTCATCACCACGAGGTATTGTGTCCATCCCCCCTGGGGATCGAGTAGATCAGGTGTTGACGTGGGCGAGAGGGTCTGTTTGTGTGTTTCCACAGGACCAGATGGAACCTCTTTGGGTGCCAGAGAGATTGGTGAGACGCTGCAAGAATGAGGCTCCTGATCCAGTTGCCCCTGTGGATGTGGTGGATGATCCCACAAGCACAAACGATGGAGCCGAGATGGGAGATCCTTTCGGTATTCCAGAAGCCGATACCAGCTCAACATGACATTCAAATTTTTCCACGCTTTTTGATCCCTGAATTCCCCTTAAAGAGATAGCCCCGCTGGCCATCTATCCCTTGCTTCAGGGAAGATGAGCGGGGATGAGAGCCCTGGGATGTATGCTTGTTATAGTGTGTGTGTGTTTTGTGTTTGGCACATGTGTTAGGTGCAGAGTGTGCGGGTCCGCACTTTCGCCATGGTAGCGTAGGCTTTTGCTGCAGTGGAGGCAGGACAATCTCCTCAGATTCGGTTTGCCGCTCTAAAAGAAATAATGCTGCTTTATGCTATGGGTTGCGAGGCTAAGCACTGCACAGAGGATAGCTTGCTGTTGGCATCCTGTGGAAGGCACGTCTGATTGCATGAAGGTTCAGTGTCCTAGTTCCCTTCCCCCAGGAAAAATGACACGGGAGCTGGCCAAGACCTCTCTGGGTGATGAGCCTAAGGGATGGTTTTGTGTAGGGCCCCTACGCTTGCACACTGGGGATCAGACCTCTACCTTCACCCATGAGGCTTGCTTGCAGCAATTAAGATCTGGCCATAGGTTAATTAATATCCTGGCCTTTTGATGCACCTGCCGCAAGCAAAACACAATCTCCCCAGGAGTGGCTTGGCATGATTGAGAGGTAGTCAGTGATAAGACTCCCTGTGCATGTCACCAACCTAAGACAGGGATCAAACCAATGCTGTTTGTCACCCAAGGACGGGTAAGGGGCATGGCTGCGGGGGGCTATCTACAGACATTCTCTCTGCCAAAAAAGAAAAAAGGGGGAATTGTGGGGAGCGGGTGTGGCGGCAGTCCCAAAGGCGCCAGGGACTGCAGCTAAGTCATATGACTTGCACCTGACTTCCTCATATAAGACACAAACATCTTGAGTGCTGCGCAGGTGTACCAGGATACAGGTGAATCCAATTTGGTGGAGATTTGCCCCTGCTGCCCTGATTAGCTGAAGCCTCGTGACTGGCGAGGGGGCGTGGCCTGCGGTTCGTGGATGAGAGAGAGTATAAAAGGAGTGAGAGGCCCAGGGTTCGGGGGAGATATAAACAGGGGAGATATAAACAGGGGAGATATGAACAAGGGAGATATAAACAAGAAGAAACAGGACTGAATAAACGTGTGCAGAAGGATCCTGTTGCAGCGTCGTTCTTCCTGGCCAGTTGGGCGTGTGCAAGAGGTGCTGAGGTAGATGGATTCCCAATTTTCTGAGAAACTGCCATATTGATATCTAAAGTGGATGTACAAGATTGTATTCCCACCAGCAATGGAGGAGTGTTCTTGCTCCACATCTCCGCCAGCATGAGCTGTCATTTGTAATTTTGAACTTAGCCATTCTAACAATTGTGAAATGGAATCTCAAAGTCGTTTTGATTGGTGTTTTCTTTTTTAAAAATTTTTATTTATTTTAATCCTATTTTACAGTCCAGTTTCATCCCCCTCCTGGTCTGCCCCTGACCGCTCCCCACCCATACCTCCTCCCCTCACCCCCATCACCTCCAAGAGGATGTCCCCACCCCTCCCCCACACCACCAGGCCTTCCCTCTCTGTCAAAAGTGGAAATGTGGAATTGGAGGAAATCTTTTCTCATTCTGTAGGCTGTCATTTTGTCCTATTAACACTATCCTTTTTTTTTTTCAGAAGCTTTGCAGTTCAATGAGATCCCATTTATTAACTGTTGTTCTTAGTGCCTGTGCTATTTGTGTTCTGTTCAGGAAATTGTTCTTGGCCAAGTGTTCAAGGCTATTTCTCACTTCCTCTTCTATTAGGTTTACTGTATCTGGTTTTATGTTGAGGTGTTTGATTCACTTGGACTTGAGTTTTATGCAAGGGTGATACATATGGATCTATTTGCTTTCTTCTACATTCAGACATCCATTAGATAAGCAGCATTGTTGAAGATGCTTCTTTTTTTCCATCGTATAATTCTGGTTCCTTTATGAAATATCAGGTGTCCATAAGTGTGTAAATTTATGCCTGAGTCTTTGATTCAATTCCATCAGCCAAAGTATCTCTTTTTAAGCCAATACTATGCAGATGTTATTAGTATAGCTCTGTAGTAGATCTTGAAATCAAGGATGGCAATACCTCTGGAAGTTCTTTTATTATATAGGATTGTTTTAGATATCCTAGTTTTGTTGTTGTTGTTGTTGTTTTTCCATATGAAGTTAAGTATTGTTATTTCAAGGACAGTAAAGAATTGTGTTGGAATTTTGATGAGGATTGCATTGCTGTATGTTGTTTTTGGCAAGATGGCCCTTTTCACTATGTTAGTCATACCAAACTATGAGCATGGAAGGTCATTCTGTATTCTGATATCTTCTTCAAATTTTTTCTTCAAAGACTTGAAGTTCTTGCCATATATGTCTTTCACTTTCTTGGTTAAAGTTACACCAAGATATTTTATATTGTTTGTGGCTATTGTGAAGGGTGTTGTTTCTCTGATTTCATTCTCACTCCATTTGTTCTTTGTATATATGAGGACTATTGTAGTTTTTGAGTTAATCTAGTATCAGTCCTTTTTGATGAAGGTATTTATGAGCTGTAGAAGTTCCCTGATGGAATTTGTGGGGTTAGTTTTGTATACTATCATATCATCTGCAAGTACCAATACTTTGACTTTTTTTTTTCTTTTCAATTTGTATCCCCTTGATTTCTTTTTGTTGTCTTATTGCTCTAGCTATGATTTCAAGTACTATATTGAGCAGATATGGAGAGAGTAGATAGCCTTGTCCTGTTCCTGATTTTAGTGGAATTGTATTGAGTTTCTCTCAATTTAATTTGACGCTGGCTGTAAGCTTCCCCTAAATTGCCTTTATTATGTTTGGTATGTCCCTGTATCCCTGATCTCTCCAATACTTTTATCATGAAGAGGTGTTGGATTTTGTCAAAGGTATTTTCCTCATATTTTGAACCATCCCTGCAACTCTGGGATCATGGTCGATGATTTTTTTATGTGTTCTTGGATTCATTTTACAAGTATTGTATTGAGTATTTTGCATTAATGTTCATGAGGAAAATTGGTCCTAGGGTTTTTTGTTTTGTTTTGTTTTTTTGGCATGTGTGTTAAGTCTTTGTGTGGTTTAGGTATTGGGGTAACTATGTTCATAAAACAAGTTCAGCAATATTCCTTCTGGTTCTATTTTGTGGAATAATTTCAAGAGAATTGGTATTAACTCTTCTTTGAAAATCTGGTAGAATTTTACACTAAAACTATCTGACACTGGACTTTTTTTTTTTTTTTTTTTTGGCTTGGAAGACTTTTTGTTTGTTTTAAAGATTTATTTATTTACATGAGTACAGGGTTGCTCTTTTCAGACACACCAGAAGAGGGCATCAGATCCCATTACAGATGGTTGTGGTTGCTGGGAATGAACTCAGGAACTGTGGAAGAGCAGTCAGTGCTCTTAACCACTGAGCCATCTCTCTAGCCCATGTGGGAAACTTTTAATGATTGCTTCTATTTCCCTAGGGGTTATAAGTCTATTTAAGTTGTTTATCTGATCTTGATTTAATTTTGGTAAATGGTATCTATCAAAATTGCCATTTCTTTCAATTTTGGAGTATAGATTTTTTGAAATATAATCTAATGATTCTTTGGATTTCAACACGGTTGTTATGTTCCCCCTTTTGTTTTTGTTTTTGTTAATTTAGATATTCTCTCTCTCTCTCTCTCTGCCTTTAGTTAATTTGGATAAGGGTTTTTCTGTCTTGTTGATTTTCTCAAAGAACCGACTCTTTGTTTCATTGATGCTTTGTATTGTTCTCTTTATTTTTATTTCATTTGTTTCAGTCCTGGGTTTGATTATTTCCTGCCATATACTCCTCTTGGGTGTATTTGTTCCTTTTTGTTCTAAAGCTTTCGGGTGTGCTGGTAAGTTACTAATATGAGATCTCTCTATCTTCTTTATGAAGGCACTTAGTGTTATGAACTTTCCTCTTAACACTGCTTTCATTGTGTCCCATAAGTTTGGGTATGTTGTACCTTCATTTTCATTAAATTCTAGGAACTCTTTCATTTCTTTCTTTATTTCTGCCTTGGCCCAGTAGTCATTCAGTACTAAATTGTTCAGTTTCCATGAGTTTCTAGGCTGTCTGCAATTTCTGTTATTGTTAAAATCCAACTTTAATCAGTGGTGATCTGATAGGATACAGGAAGTTATTTCAATTTTCTTGTATCTATTGAGATTTCTTTGTAACTGAGGATGTGGTCAATTTTGGAGAAAGTTTCCTGAGGTGCTGAGAAGAAGGTATATTCATTTGTGTTTGGGTGAAATGTTCTGTAGATACCTGTTAGGTCCATTTTAGTCCTAACCTCTCTTAGCTCCATTATTTCTCTGTTTGATTTTTGTCTGGAGGGCCTGACCATTTTGTGAAAGTGGGGTACTGAAGTCTCTCAGTACTAATGTGTTGGGTTGGATGTTGATTTAAACTTTAGTAATGTTTCTTTTACATAATGGATGGATGCCCTTGTATTTGGGGGAGAGATGCTGAGAATTGGGTATCATCTTGGTGGATTTTTCCTCTGATGAGTATGAAGTTCCTTCCTCATCTCTTTTGATTTGTTTTGGTTGGAAGTCTATTTTGTTAGGTATGAGAATGGCTATACCATCTTGCTTCTTGGGTCTTTTTACTTGGAAAATTATTTTCCAACCCTTTACCATGAGGTAATGTCTATCATTCACATTGAGGTGTATTTCTTGGATGCAGCAGAAGGATAGATCCTGTTTTCACATCCATTTAATTATCCTGTGTTTTGGGGGAAAGAAATTGAATTCATTGATATTAGTAGATATTAATGACCAATTATTGTTAATTTTTGTTTTGTTGTTGTTGTAGTTGTGGTGGTGGTGGTGGTGACGGTGTGTGTGTGTATGTGTGTGTGTGTGTGTGTGTGTGTGAGAGAGAGAGAGAGAGAGAGAGAGAGAGAGAGAGAGAGAGAGAGAGAGAGAGAGAGAATTCCCTTCTTTTGGTTTATGTGTGAGATTATTCATTTACTGTGTTTTGTAGGTGTAACTAGTGTCTTTGGGGTGGAGTACCTTTCTTCTAGTACCTTCTGTAAGACTGAATTTATGGATAGATATTGTTTAAATTTGACCTTGTCATGGATTACCTTGTTTTCTACATCTATGTAGATTAAAAGTTTTGCTGGGTATATTAGTGTGGCCTGGAATGTATTGTCTCTTAGAAGCTGCAAGACATCTCTCCAGGCCCTTCTGGATTTTAGAGTCTCCCTTGAAAAATTTGGTATAGTTCTAATAGGTCTGTCTTCATATGTTACTTGGCTTTTCCCCCTTGCGGCTTTTAGTATTCTTTCTTTGTTCTGTATATTTAGTGTTTTGGTTGTTATGTGGTAAGGGGACTTTCCTTTCTGGTGCAATATTTTTGATGTTCTGCATGCTTCTTGTACCTTTATAGGTATATCCTTCTTAAGGTTAGGAAATTTTCCTTCTATGATTTTGTTAAATATTTTTTTTGCCAGTTTTTAAGCTAGGATTCTTCTCCTTCATCTATTCATATTATTGTTAAGTTGGTCTTTTCATAGTGTCCCAGATTTCCTGGAAGTTTTATGTTAGGGATTGTTTTAGATTTAACATTTTTAAAAATGTATCAAGGTCTTCTATTGTGCCTTCTATGCCTGGGATTCTCTCTTCCATATCTTGTATTCTGTTGGTGATGCTCACATCTGTTCATTTATTATTTTTCTTTTTGAGACAGAATCTTTCTCTGTAGCTGAGGTTGGCTTTGAGCTCTCAAAATTCCTGTCTTAGACTTGGGAGTACTAGAATTACAAATGTATACCATCGTGCCCTGCCTCATTGTTCATTTGAGACAATGGAACTCATCCCAGAGCAAAGTTTCTATTGAGCCAATATGCTCCAGTGGGCACAATAGATAGTTACCCAGGTTTTTATCAGTTCCCTTAGTGATTAGGTTCACTGTCCTGTTCTGTTTGTGTTTTTCCTGGCTGTGCAGAGCTGTAGTTTTGTTAAAGGTGCTATCCACCTAGAGTGGGAGAAGGTACAAGGGCAGAAAGCAAGGGAAAGCCAAGGAGGTAAAGCTCATTTTTATGACAGCCTGCTCTTGCCGTAACCAACTCAATCTCTAGAGGAAAGGCCCGTAATATATTGGTTGATCTTTGGCTCAAGTCTCAAACATCTGCCTCCAGTTCCTACTTCCCAGCACTACTGTGATGAACAATTAACATTCCAACACATGAGTTCTGGTGGACTCTCAAACCATAGGACCACTGTTGAACTCATGATGTGCTTGGGAAATAAAAGCATTTTCTCAATAGAAGGATTGAGATCTGATGGACAAGGAGAGGTTAGTAATTGTGTGTCCCTTTGAAAGGACTTCTTTTGAATGTAATTTTTTTTTTGCATCTATTTTATGTGCATGTGGTGGGAATAAACTTTACTAAGAAGAACCACACCTGGAAACAGTCATTGAAATAGTGACAATGACAGTAAATACCCCTCCACAGTTTCCGTTTCTCTGGAATTCTTGTTTCTCTTTGTTTTTATTCAGTTTCCTAATAGTCTCCTAGAGGCATGCCAAGGGACTCAGTTGGTTGCCACAGACCCTCTTGGTCCCTTGTCTGCTTAGAATGGGTCTCTGGTTACAGGTGGACAAGGAGTCTGTGAATGAATGACAGACAGACAGACGCAACACAGGAGATGTGTAGAATATGAATGTCTTGTCACAAAGTGAATACCAGTCTTATATAATACAGAAAATAAAGGGGGTAGGATGTCACAGCAGGCAAAGTACATTGAAGTTACTTGACACAAAACAAAGGAATGACTTCAAAAGGACTTACAGGAACCAGGTAATATTTACAGTAAAGATAAAACAGCCCTGTCTAGGGTCAGCTAATGACAGGTAAGGATTTCACACCCTAGTCACAATTTGTGCTACTCCTTTGAGCCTTGTGAAAGCTTGCACCAGGGGGTTCTGCTCTATCAGACCTTCTCATGAATAATGCAATACCACAATCCCCCTATTTCCTAGGCCCTGATAAATTCTTGTATGAGTGTAACTTGGCTGTTCTTTTAAGTATCTGTGGAGAATCTCCACATGTATTACCTCTTGGTTACATCTTTGTCTGCCAGCCATGAGCTTCATTCCTTATCACTGTGAAATAAATGAGATTGGTTTAAGCATCTTCAAATTGTTTATAAAAATACAGAAAATAACTGAATCTGTATAGTGATTGGATACTCTGCCACTTTGCTGGGACCTTTATGGCTATCAGTGATTTGTTTGTGGACTATGTAGAGGTCTTAGTAACATACATATTTGCAAATGATGGCATCCTCCATCTGTCTCTTAGGCCTTCAGTTTCCTTTTCCTTCCTGTTGCACTGTCTAAGCCCTGCAATATAGTCTAAACAGAAGCGGTGACTTCTTATGTGAGAATAAAGCCAGTGTTGGTGGGAAAGGGCTTTTTGCCAAGAAGCAGGATGTTTTTGGTATTGGTCTTTTATCAAGTTGTGGAAGTTTCCTGATTTTTGTCTTACTTTGAATTTTATCATAAGTGTCATCTGAACTTACAAAACAAAATGTGATTTTCCTTCTTTATTCTGGTAATGTAGGCTCTGGTTCTCTTCATGGGAAGGCCAGTTGTATCCACACCCTCAAGTCACCCAGGGCAGTCCTAAGCTCCTAACACAGAGAGAATACTGGATCCCTTCCCCTGTGCTGCCTACACAGTCTCAACCAGCAGCCAACTAAGTACATAGGAGAGCTAAGCCAGATTATAGTGCAAGTCTCAGGGCTCATCGGAGACCCTAGATGGATGGAAGCTATAGCAAGGATGTGTAAGGTGGTCTGGAGGACTTAGCTGGGGAGGAAGAGCCTATCCAGGCCAGGATATGTGTGTGTGTGTGTGTGTGTGTGTGTGTGTGTGTGTGTGTGTGTATAGGTGACAGACACATTTTCTCTGCAGCATTTTTCTTTTTCTTTTTTGTTCACTCTTGCCTTGGTTTGTTTCTGTTTTAAGATGCCTTTGATTTTTACATAGAGGAGCCTCATACTGTCACTGGGACTGAGCAAGCACCAATCCAGTACACGTCTTTTGGGTGACTCAGCTTAGCCTTTTTGTAACCTCTAAAATAATGTCTTCAGTTAGATTTACTACTTCAACACATCTAGAACGGCTAAAACATGTGGAAATGTCAGGAAATAGCAGTGCCTGGGAGTGTGCAACCATGCTCTGAACCTGCTGGGCCAGATTCTCTCTGTGGGGGTTAGGGTTTTGGGTATCTGTTCATCTGTCCCCAGGGTGAGGCTCCTCTTTAACACCATCTTTGCCAGACTTCTAGACTGTGAAGTCATAAGAGCTCTTTGGGGAAAATAAGGGGATAAAACTGTGTTCTTTGGTCTTCAATAAAGTCTCTGATGCCTTCATCTCCAAAATTCTCCTGTTTCAAAGCTGTAAATTTTGGAGTGGCATAGTTGGAATCTATTCACCTGTCCACTTGAAAGTTTGGGAAGTTCCATACATCAAGAATAAGAATCTGTGGGTAGCTGGGAAAAGAGATTCATGAAAGAATTTGAGTGAGAGATCTCTAAAGGGAGCATTAAAAAGAGATCAGAACAAGCAAAAAAAAAAAAAAAAAAAAAAAAAAAGAGCAGCAATTCATGGTTTGCTGTCCCCGCCTTACTATTCACACTCCCAGTCTGTCCACTGAGTCAACTGTGTGAACACTCATGGTCCTCCCACAGTGATATTAGGCAGTAAAGCTGATGACAGCTTATAGTATATCCTTGTCCATTTTCTGCTACTATAGAAGAATTCCTGAGCTGGGGTAGGTTGTAGAACAGAGGTTTATTACCTTACAGTTTCAGAGCTGAGAAGTCCAAGAGCACTGTCCTGACATCTGCCAAAGGCTTTTGTGTTCAGTCTTCTCATTGCAGAAAATGGGAGGGCAGGAGAGGGATGCTTTGGATAATTGTCCTCTAATACCTATGTTGAAGGCTTGGGCCTCAGTTTGACACTGTTAAGTCCCAGCCTTGTAAGAGGAAATCAGGTCATTTGAAGCATGCCCTTGAAAGAGACCTTGAGACTCAAGTCTCTTCTTTGAGGTACATAGCTTGTGTTGCCATGAACTCTCACTTATGATGGACCCCTCAATAAAGGCCCAAAGGCATTGGGAGGCAAATTGAACATGGATAGAAAATCCCAAAAATGTGAACCAGAAGAAATTTTCCATAAGCTTAAACCCTTGGTCCCCAGCTGATGGTGCTGTTTGGTAGGTTATGGAAGTTTTTTAGACAGGGATCTAAGCTAAAAAATGCAGGGCCAAGAGGAAGGCATGAGGCTCATAGTGTCACCCTGTTTGGGCTTAAACTATCTGCTTCTTGGTCAGCATCATGTAGTAGATGTCCAAGCTCCCAACATCACATAGTGCCTACTACCATACCAGCCCCAGGGTCATGATGGGTTATAGCTGCTCACACTGAGCCGAAATAAATCCTTCTCCCTTTAAGTTGTCTTTGCAAATATTTTGACATTGCAGTATGTGGTGTAACCAATGTACTTCCAACATGAGAACACTGCACTGGGGATTAACAGGCAGTGAAGCCATAGCCGATCCCTAAGAGCAGTTATTTCAGAGTATGCCATTCAGCTTGGGAGGGTTAACCCAGCACACACCCTAGTGGAGGCTCCAGTGCAATACTTCAGTCCTTTGGAATGAAGACATGATGTCACCCAGCCATGTTGTTGTTATTGTAGCAATGTTTTACTACTGATATAAGTGCTATTCAACCCTGCTATCAGAAAAACACATGACACTTCAAAGCAAACTTACAAAATGAACGTCTGTTGTAGTCATCCTTACTTCAGTGTCCCTTCTCCAAACACTTGCTAAATTGTAGAACCTTGCTGTTTAGGAAATGTCAGAGACAGATCATAGGCTTTGCAGAAGTAAGGCCTGGCCCCAGAGATGTTCATCCCAGGACCTGGGAGACCCTGTATGTTTACTTGTATTAAGGGTGGCATGTTTCATTTTCCTCAACATCTCTATTGCCTTGGCACAAAGGTTCTGGTCTGGGAAATGGCGCAGAGATGAAAAGAATAAACATTTTACATCCCTAATTCCTGCCCAATCTAAAACTATCTATATTCCCACAGCTGGAGACTAGGGAAATGTTTTCTCAGTCCCCCTTAGGAAGAAAAGGAAAACAGAGAGAAGAGACAAAAAGCCTTCCTTACACCCAAACACAGCCTCCCAGGGGTTTCCTTGGGCCCAGGGCAGGATGTCAGCCTCACAGGAAGACATGCAGTATACGCTGCTGTCAACTGAGCCTTGACTGCCCTTAGTCCCTTCTCACCCAGAGAGCTGCAGGCCGTTCCAATCCTGTCCCCAATGTCCCTCCCTCCTCCCTATTGAATGCTTCCCACTCAGAAAGGATTTCCTGGCCTGAAACACATTTACCTGACCTTTGTTTTCATAAGCATACCATTTTTTTAAGAGGCCCCCTTTCCTTAGAAATATTTAAGACTGTATTTTAGGAAATCTTATATTAAACAGAACCACACATGGAGGCTGGTCCCCGATTTTGGTTTCTATGGAACAGGGTTGAGCGTCTTTGTAGAAATGCTGTTTGCTCCCTGACTAGGGTCTGCATGGATGTGACTGCCAGAACAACAGGGATTGGGGTCATGGTGAGGAACTATTAGCTCAACAAGCAGAGGCAGGCTTCACCCTAGAGAAAGCACCTGAGGCAAGGCAGCTCCTTGAGAATCCAGGCTTCTGAGTAGGTTGATGGAACCATATCCCATCTAGCCATTTGACCCTGTCACACATGGGTTGTCTGAGCCTTGTCACCATGTCACACTGACAGTCCAGTAGGTGCACAGTGATAAAGGATTAGATTGCTTAAGTCTCCTGATATCAGGTCCCCTGATTAAGCTAAAAAGCTCAACTGTCTGCAATTATGGATGGACCCTGAGGAAGTGGGAACAGGGATAACAACAAGGAATGTAACTTTCAGGAACTGTATGGTCTTTGCATGTTTTCTGAAGCCATGTAAGGTATCTCACATGAGATGTCACCACACCCTCTCTGTTAAAAGAAACCTTAGTGCCATGGGATGAACTGTGTTCTCTAACATTAATATTTTAGAGCTCTGGTACCCCAGTATGACACTGTGTTTTGAGACTGTGTCTAAAGACAGGATTAAGTTAAAATGAGGTACTATGTATAAGCCTTAATCCAGGACAGCCAGCATCCTAGTAAAAACCAATGAGAGAACTGGTGAGATAGATCAGTAGGTAAGATGAGAGAAAATGGCCCCCAAAAGGTGACCTCTGACCTCCACATGCACACTGTACTATGTGTATACCCTCCCCCAACAAAAACAATACAATAAAAATATTATTAATGATGATGATGTTAACAATGTCTTTTTAGTAGTCCGAACATAGAAACAGAAGGCACAGATCACATGAGGACAGGACAAGATGGATGTTTACAAGGCAAGAAGAGAAGCCTTGGGAGGGAACAATCCTTCTAGAACCTTGAACTTGGGCGTTCTTCATACCACGTAACTCGGTGCTGACTTGTGACTTTTCCTTAAGAATCATGTGTGGGTTACAACAATGGGCATTCAATCCTAGTATGTTTACTAAGCCCACCTTGAAGGAAGAGCAGACGCTGAGAGGTAGGTGTGTCCCCTTCATTCCTGATCAGATTCCCTCTGTGTCTTGGCCTGCTCTGGTTTTGATCATAATTATAAAATGAGATAAGAAAGGTGACATTCGAAGAAGGCTGTTGCTCAAATTTGCATAACGTATTTGAAGTTCAGATCTAGTATAGTTCCTAGCAGAGGACACAGATGCAAGCTGAGTTGCATTTTTTTTTCTAAAAATAATTATGATGATAATCAAAACGGAACAATCATTTTAGAAATTTGCCTTGGCATACTGCAGAATCAAATGCACTTAGAGAGATCAACCTATTTGCAAGAAGGCTTTGCAATTCATTTGCTGAATTTGCCTAAACAAGTTTGTTGGCAAAGACCCATCTCTGTTTCTGCTTCTCAGTCCTAGAGATATATTTTTGTTTCTTGTTTGAAACTAATGCCTACTTATTAGGAAGTACAAAGGAAATAGTTAAAATGAGAATGATTCATAAAGCTATTTGAAGTTCCTTGAACTTAGAGTTGCAATATTTATATATTTCTTGTTTTCAAAAAGAAATTTTTTTGGAGGGGGCAGGTAAGATGACCCATTGGGTAAGGGTACTTGCTGCCAAACCTCACAACCTGAGTTCATTCCCAGGCACTACATGATGGGGTTCCCACATATGGATTCTTTGGATATCATTAAATGACTTTCTTTACGAACATGGGATTGGTTTCTGGTGCCTTACCAGCATGGAAATGGTGATGAGATGTGACTGGCATTTAGCTCATGCATAACACACTTTGTCTGTGTCCACACAGATTGCAGGAAGGGGAAGGTAGAGTCTCCCATCCTCTTTCAGTAGGAATCAGACTCTAGCTGTCTCAGAAGAGTTACAGTCAGTAGAGTCACCTTGAGAGAAAATGTTCTGGACTTCCCCCTCCGTATTATCCACTGTCTGGATTTCACAGGTCAAAGGCTGAGGAAATGGAACAGATATCCTGTTCCAAGCTGAGCACTCAATTGTCATTTATCTCAGCACTTTCACCAGCCATGAGTCTGCTTTAACCACAGCCTACTGCAAAAAGAAGCATCTTTGACAAAGGCAGACTGCAGCATCAGTTCCTAGATATAAACACACACATTTAAAAGGCAGTTTGACAGCACATTTGTTGAGCAAAACAACAGTAGAAAGTCTTCCTACCTGCTACCTCCTATCGCTCATGACCTTTCCAGACATTGGATTTTGACTAAGTTTATAATTCTAAGCCTGAACTGCCTTCTGTGAAGTAGGTCTCAGGTCAAAAAAAAAAAGAAAGAAAGGAAGAAAAAGCATCTCCCTAATATCCCTGCTTAAACTTCCCAACCCCAGTATCTCCTCCTGGACTTCCACATCACGTGTGTTCTAGTATCCTCACTTAAGGCCCTCCCGCTTTCATACCCTTTAAGGTCTCTTTCTCGTTTCCTACGTCTACAGATTCTCTATGTTAAACACACAAATTTAAAAACTAGAAGCTAGAGTCCATACATGAGAGAGAATATTCAGTGTGTGACTTTCTGTGCCTGTGCCTTCTAAGAGTGTGGGTACCCAAGGATGTCAGAAGAGAGTTTCAGATTTTTCAGATCCCTTAGAGCTGGAGTTACAGGCAGTGATGAGCTGCCCAGCATGGTGTTGGGATCTGAACTTGGTTTCTATGGAAGGGCGGCAAGTAATCTCAACCACTAAGACATCTCTCCAGCTCTCCAGTAGTTTTTTGCAAAAGAAAGAGAGGGAAAGTTCTAACGTATTTTAGATTTGAAAATATCTATAATCTCTCATACTTCCTTGATGGGTTGATTGTATGAGGTGCATTCATACACCAAAGCCAGTTTCCTAATGAAACAGTACTGAGGGCGGGGCGTTGGGAAGTGATTCAGTCACAAGGTCTCTGTTCTCATGAATGAGGTTCAGACCCTGACATTATAGGACTAATGAAATTTACCCATCTCCTTTTCCCCATGAGGACCCAGCAAAGAGATGTCTGTATGTGAAGCAGTATGGAAGCTGTTAGCAGGCATCTTGAACTGCAGGTCTTGATCTTGGACTTCCAGACTTCAGAATGCTTTTCTGTTGTTTATAAATTACCAAATCTAAGATATTTTGTTATAGAAGTGTAAATTAAATAAGAGAATGACATCCTCAAATAAGAGAAGTAGATTCTAACTATTTGTTTTTGGAATCAAGAACATGATGATATTTTGTTCCTTCCAGTGTGGCTATAGAGAACTCTGATGTCACATGAACCTTGGACTTTGATATTAAGCATTTTTGTTTTCTTTCAAGAATGGAAATTCTGTGTTTGGTCAGGATCTATTTTCATCCAGTTTGCAGGACTCTTAGGAGGATCCTTCATGCTATAAATTCCTATCCTGTTAGCCATCTCTCAGCAAGACTAGCAGAGTACATTGTGCAAATGCATAAATTATATAGCAGCTGGTGAATTATAAAGCAACCAGCTGGTTCCCTAACATTGACAGGTTGCTTTCCCTTCCCCAGTGGAGACTTCTGGTGTTTGGGGGAAGTTGAGTCACTTCCTGGTGGAAATCACAAACTGTCAAATGTGGTCTGTTTTGTAAGTGAATTTTCCACATATCTAAAGTGACAATGGCTTAGCCAGAACTCTAGCAGAATCTGGAATTCACTGATACTAAGTTGTATGGCTTAAAGTAAAATATCTCAACCCATTTGAGCTACTGAATGGTGGATTGGCTACTCAGGATTTGACTCTGCTTCTCCAGATAAGCTCTCTGGTGGTCACAGAGCAAGGAGGGAACCCCTAGGAAAGGAGGCTGAGGACAAAGAACCCTATGAGGGTAACATTTGGCATTCAATGGCTCTAGCTGCAGAGCTTTATCACCAACAGAATTTTCATAATTAAGTCTAGTTAATTTCCTTAGTTAAGTCAAATTCATGGTGTAATCTCTTCCCTAAAGAAAGTTTTCAGTGTTTACAGATTGATAAAGTTTTCAGTGTTTCACAGATTGCTAATAAGGTTTAATGCTGGAGATAAGATGATGGGCTTTGCCAATTCTGTATTTATACTTTGGTACCACAATGCAAGTATAATATTCCAGGCTAACAATGAATGAAAAGGGACTCTGAACATCATAGAGAGCTTGCCTATGATGGTAGCAACTTTCTTCATATCTTTGTGTGTGTGTGTGTGTGTGTGTTACTCTCCTCTATGTAATTATTGAGACATAGTTTCTCTTTGAGCCTGGAACTCGTCAATGTGGGTAGGCTGTAAGGCTATGGAGCTCTAGAGAACCTCTTGACTCTATATCCCCAGTGCTAAGAAGACACATGTATGCCAGCATGCCCTGCCCTTATGTGGACATTTGGAATCTAAACCTAGGTACAACCAAATACCTCCCAATCCACAACTCTCCAGCCTTTGCTACTGCCCAATAATGCTGCTTGTCCCACATATGTACCCAGACAGTGTGTACATACACAGCGACAGTTGGAAAAACATTATAGCAACTTGTGATGCTAATTGCGAATAAGCATGACAGCAAAGCTGTTCTCTTGGGATTGGCTACTCCATCTTTTCCAGAAAGATGTTATAGACGGACACTGCTCCTTAGGAAGTATGTCCCTCTTCCATGTGTGTGAGTCTGAGTTATGTTTGTCTTTTGCCTTCAGCTGGGCAACTGCTCTGTACCTAAGGTTTTTCATCTATAGATGAGGTGTGGTAATGGTAGCCCCTTATACTCATGGGCTCTCTGAGAACCCAAATGAGAAAAATAACAATAGCTACCAAGGCCTGAACAAGATTTCTTTTTTAAAAATGTTGTTATGTCATCATCATCATCATCATTACTATTACCTGCAACCTGATTCTATAAGCATCCTGTGTGGATCTGAGGGTGAGCTGTCCACCCACAGGTTATACACAGAGGTAGCAGAGTGGCTTTCTGCCCATATGGTGCATTTGATGAGGGGGACCTGTGTTCTGGACTCATACTGGGACACTGAACTCCAGGTAAGGTGAGAAAGAACATCTCTTACAGTTGGAGTGGAAATGGAACTTCTTCCTGATGGGTGGGTCTGGGGCTGTGGCACTCTGTCCAGGAGGAAAGGCAGAGTTTAGAGGAAGCCAGAGGGGCTGTGCCCTTCTCTACTAAACCTTTGTCCAGTTCCATGGCATCTGTTTCTTTATCTATTGTGACTATGTTTTCAGAGACAACATCCCCATCCAAGGTCTTATCACTGATGAGTGACATAACAGGACAATGTAGCTACCAGGAAAGGTGAGCTATTGGAAACAGAGCAGAGAAGGTCTTGAATAGGTTCTCTGGGGGCAAAACTCTAGTTTTCCTGAGTTGCTCTTTTGATGAACAGCAACTGCAAGGTGACATCATGAGGACAGTATGCCATGGCCATGTTGATATGCAGTCCCTGCCCTTTATTTCATCTATTATTCTTTTACTGAAAATACGATATATTTTGATTGTAGTTTCTCCTCTCCCGCCTTCCCCCGGCTCCTCCCCACCTCCATTCCCACATGAATTCAAACCCTTTCTTTCTCTTTCTTGTTAGAAAACCTACAGACATTCATTCAAAAATTACTAATAAAATAACACAAAACTAAACAAACCAGAATATGACAAACTAAATCAATAAACAGAAAAAAAGTCCCCAAGAAAAAGCACAAGAAACACAAATAGGTGCAGACACACACATTCACACAGAGAAATCTCACACAAACTCCAACCTGGAAACTACAACACATACAAAAAAGACCTGTTATATAAACAAACAAACAAACAAACAAAACTAACACCCCCAGCCCTGCCCATGGCATTGAGTTCTTTTTGTGTTGGTCATCTACTGCTGGACATTGGGCCTACATTTCAGTGAGACTTCATTGGGGAAAACTAATTTTTCCTTTGCAAGCAGTTATCTATCAGAGACAGCTTCTGGGTTTCCTAACTGGGTTCCCTTTGAGTGTTTGTGTCCACTTCCTCTCTCAATGCTGGGATTCTAGCTGGCTCAGACCCATGCAGGCCCTGTGTATGTTGCCACAGTCTCTGTGAGTTCACGTGTGTCGGTCCTGTTGTGTTTAAAAGGCATTGTTCTTTTGGTGTCTTCCATTACCCCTGAGTTTCACAATATCTCTGCCTCCTCTTCCACAGGGATCCCTGAGTCTTGAGGGGAGGATACAGTCTCAGCTTTTACTAACACTAGATGGGCTTCGGTGGTATTAAGATCTCCTATGTATTGAGCATTTGAAAGACCCAGCACTTCCTACGTGTTACAAATTATATCCTTTACTTAAAAGTGAAGAGACATGGGCTTAGATTTTATTTAGATTATTTATTAATAAATGGAATACGGTTAAATAGTTACATCAGGGCTTGGATTGAAAACTGGGATGAAACCCTGGAGTCTTAGTCATTGTGTCATTTAGTGCTGAGAAGACCTAATCCCTTTTTTCCAAGAGCACCTGTGTATATATATCCTCAATGTAAGGCCCATATTGTAGTGGGCTAAGAGCAACCCCACTCTCTTAATTCATACAACTATGGACTGGTCAGTTTACAATGTGACCAAATGAGACCACATTCTCAGAGTCACTGACTCGGTAAGTAGTTAAATAAAGATGAGGGTACATTGGAGCAGGATTGACCTTAATACAACAGAACTGGGGTTCTTATTCTTTTTTTTTTTTTTTGGTTTTTCTGTAGACCAGGCTGGCCTCGAACTCAGAAATCCACCTGCCTCTGCCTCCCAAGTGCTGGGATTAAAGGCATGTGCTACCACTGCCCAGCTTGGGGTTCTTATTCTTATAAGAGGGAAAGATACATACAGACTCTTGATAAACACACACACACACACACACACACACACACACACACACACTGAATGTTCTGAAGTATGGACTCATTCCCCTCAGAGGGTTCCTCCCTACCCTTCTTTTCCTCACTCTTTCCCTCCCCTCCCACCCTCCCTTCCTTCCTTTCTCCCTTTCTTCTCTCTTTCCTTCCTTCTTTTGTATGTGTGTTATTGTGTATGTATGCTGCTCGAGCACGTGCGCATGCATGCGTATGTGTGTGTGTGTGTGTGTGTGTGTGTGTGTGTGTGTGTTTGTGTGTTTGTTTGCCCATGTAGATGATACTGGGTGTCTTCTTCAGTCACTCTCTACCTTAATTTTTGGACAAAATGTCTTGTGGAACCTAGAATTACCTATTTAGCTAGAGGGGCTGGCCAGTAACCTTCAGGGACCTGACTGTCTCTCCTTCCCCAGCATAACTGTCATTGTAGAGAAACACTGCTTTTACATGGGTTCTGGGAATTTGAACTTAGGTCCCATGACTTACTCTGAGATACCAGCCTCCCTCCTACCCTTTCTTGCCTGCATGAAGCTACAGTGATTCTTGTTGCATGAATATTAATAGACTCTTCTTTGGTTATTTTTTTAAATTAGGTATTTTTTTCATTTACATTTCCAATGCTATCCTAAAAGTCCCCCATACCCTCCCCCAACTCCCCTACCCACCCACTCCCACTTCTTGTCCCTGGCGTTCCCCTGTACTGAGGCATATACAGTTTGCAAGACCAATGGGCCTTTCTTTCCAATGATGGATGACTAGGCCATCTTCTGATACATACGCAGCTAGAGACACGAGCTCTGGGGGGTACTGGCTAGTTCATATCGTTGTTCCTCCTATAGGGTTGCCAACCCCTTTAGCTTCTTGGGTACTTTCAGGGCTGTATATTAATGCTACCAGAGAGTATGGAAAATAAGCCTGCTTCAGGAGCAGCCTGGGGCTCCAGCAAACTGCTTTTAGAAGCTTATACTTCCCAAATAGTTTTGGCAGTCAGTGACTCACCACTTTACTCAAAGGGTGTTGTTTTTGTTCTTTTATTATGTGTTATGGAAGCCACCAGGTCTCAAGGCTGAACAAGTTGCCAAGCTCTTCCAGGCTTAGTGTCGGAAGCATAGTGTAGGGGCAGGGCATTCAAGGCTTTAACCAGGGAAGCAAGAGCCAGTGTGGACCTTTTATGACAGTTAGTGTTCAGAGTCTCTGGAGCCAGTTGTTAAATACAGTCATTCGGAACAGTTTATGTAAACTTACAACAAAACAAATCACGTTAAGACACAGAGAATGTATGCACCCAATATTACTCTGATGTCTTGATATCTGTGCTCTTATGTTGCATGGTTCTGTGCTGATGGTGCCTTCCAAGTGCTTCTTCCCCACTCTCTGTGTTCGGTGACTTCCTGCTGGTGACCTGGAGCTGGCCTCAGTGGAGCATTTACACCCAAGTAAGGAGCAAATGTGACACATCAGTACTTTTCCACTTTCATTTCCCAGCACCAGTGGCTGGCCCAGGACCCTTGTGTGTCTGGAACCATTTCTCTGGAGATAGTGATGTGGTCAGCCAGGCTCAGTCTACAAGGTGGGGTTGGAGAATGCTGAACAGCCCACTCACCCATGTGCAGCTGGGCTTTCTGCTAACCTGTGTCTCGTTGGTGTTTGAATACCTAAAAGGCAGCACTGGAACTTTCTTGCTCAGGCAGAGCTGGAATCTTTTAAACATTAAACTATTTAATTGTTGCTAATATATATATCCAAGTATATACAGTATATTGAATATATTATAATATAGTATATTCAAGTATGATGACTGATACACATAAGCGTTGTATATGATTTCCACAATCAAGTTAATGAACACCCTAACACTACCTATGGTTACTGTTTTATATTAGGTGGTGAGGGACAGAAATCCCTTTTGTTGCATTTCAAGCACATTATACAGCATCATTTACTGTAGTCAACACACTGTGGATTAGATTCTTTATTTTATTTTTTATTAGATATTTTCTTCATTTACATTTCAAATGCTATCCCCAAAGCCCACTATACCCTCTGCCTGCCCTGCTCCCCAACCCACCCACTCCCGCTTCCTGGCCCTGACAATCCCCTGTACTGGGGCATATGATCTTTGTAATACCAAGAGCCTCTCTCCCATTGATGGCCGACTAGGCCATTTTCTGCTACATATCCAACTAGAGACACAGCTCTGGGGGGTACTGGTTAGTTCATAACGTTGTTCCTCCTATAGGGTTGCAAATCCCTTTAGTGGATTATGTTCTTAGGACAGCATACTTTTATCACTTTACTTTTTATGTCAGTTCTAATATATATATTATATATATAGTATGTATATATATAATATACATATATTATATATATATAAAACCTCAGTTGAGCTCAAATATTAAAGTAGTACACATGACCCAAGATAATTTAGCATTGTTCTAAGGCATTTTCTTATTCTCCAGGACTAGATGAAAACAAGTAGTAAGAGCAACTAGATCATATGGAATATAAAATAACCTTCAGCTTATAATTTATTAAATGTGTTACTTTATTATTATTACAATTGTTGATCATTTGGTGAACTGCAAAGTCAGCTGCATGGATACAGAAATTTTAAAATCCAGAAACTCTTCTAAAACTTTAGGGTGAATAATTCATTTAAAAATTAAGTGCACAAAGATTTAGACCGTGCAACCATTTCTTCTGTCTTCTGTTACTGAAGTTTTAGGACCCAAACTGATTGCATACGCCACAAAACAGCAAAAATCTTTAAACTCGGTGTATCATGGAAGTCTTACTTTGTTAGTGATGTGTCTTCTTTGGATTAGAAAGACAGCCTTTCTCAGCTCTTGCTGTACTTGATTTATAGGGATAAGGTGCTGGAAAAGTCACGGACCACCAAAGACACCCTGAACCAGGGGTTTCCAAGTCTGCTGTCTCTCATCCAAGAAGAATAAGGAAATACAGAAAGAAGTGAGCAGAGTAAAAGTGGATTTGTTAAGTAAGAGTAGGCAAGAACTCTCTGGAGTGGGAAGGGCTCTAAGGGAGGAACGGTGCATGGTGCCCTGGTTGATGAGCTTTTATGAGTCTTAGGAGGGAGACTGAGGTAATCTTTATTGGGATTGGTCATTTATGAGAGCATCTCAGGCTGAGCCAAGTAAAGAGTGCACATGCCCTGTCAGTGTTCTCTAACCTAATGAGAAGGCTATAATTTCATGCAGGGTAGGGGCCAGGCTAGGCTCTTAACGACTATTTTATTAGCAGGGTGCTCCATTGTCAAACTGCTTTTTTGTACTCTTTGTCCAGTGTCTTATCCTACCTCATATCTATGGGTTTTTAAATAGAATCTATTTCTAGGTGTTTTTGTTTGATAGCTTCAAAGCTGGCCCTCAGTGCTATTGAATGCACTCTCAGTCCTGGGACTGCTCTGTCTATTGAAACTCTCCCTTACACTGGCATCTTGGTGACCTGGATCCAGGAACTAAATGGCTCTGTAAGCAGCCAGGGATACCTTTTTGGTGCCCAGAGCATTGTAGGGTTCACTTGGAACCTTGATTATTCTCTGTCTATGATGATGTCACTACAAGGGTCATTGCTCCTCTAGAGAGGGGTCCTTTGAGTGCTTGCAAACAAGTCCAGCCCTACCCTTTGTCTGACCTCTCCTCTATCACATATCACTGCTGCTTCAACCCTTATCCCCTGGCTTCTAGGCTCCATCAAACATTCTCTTGTTTGCTTGCCACTCTTCCCAGTTAGTGAAGACCTTTGTGATATTGACTCCCCCAACCAGCCTTTTCTTTCCATAGATAGGTCAACTATCTTGTCTGGCCACCCATGAAAATATTACATGGGGTGAGACCTAGCAAAAGCAACTTTATATGTGATATTTCAGAATCTATTTTTTAAAAAAAAAAACATTAGATACAGTTTAGCTATATAAAACTATTGACCTTCTGTCAATAGCATTCTCTACTTTTACAAAGAACCAAGTTAATAAGAAACAAACCAATGAGCTATTTTTTGCCCACTGGCAACCCAGAAAAAAATTATCATAAGGCTGTTTTCAGGCACACAGTTTAGGTCTTGTATCTATCTCACTCTAATCCTCTGAAGGCATCTCATCTGTGTCTAATCTGTACTCAAGACTAATGTCAACAGAGCTGGAGTCTTGTTTTCATGGAACTTTCTTTCTGATTGATGGTTCTTCTTGGCCTACTACTCAACAGTGATTTATAAAAAGTCAATTGAGGGGACTGGAGAGATGGTTCAGCGGTTAAGAGCACTGACTGCTCTTCCAGAGATCCTGAGTTCAATTCCCAGCAACCACATGGTGGCTCACAACCATCTCAAATGGAATCTGATGCCCTCTTCAGGTGTGTTTGAAGAGAGCAATGGTGTGCTCATATACATAAAATAAGTAAATAAATCTTTTTTAAAAAGTCAAATGAGCCAGGCAGTGGTGGTGCGTGTCTTTAATCCCAGCACTTGGGAGGCAGGGGCAGGTGGATTTCTGAGTTCGAAGCCAGCCTGGGCTACAGAGTGAGTTCCAGGAGAGCCAGGGCTACACAGAGAAACCCTGTTTTGAAAAATCAAAAAAAAAAAAAAAAAGTCAAATGAATCATCAAGATGAAATAGATAATTCTGGAATGTCACAGGCCTTAAAGATGGACTTAAATGACATTCATGGAGAATTCTAAAGAGTTCTTATTCAATGACAGGGTGACTGAAAATGTTGGAAACAACAAAGCCATATGCCTGTCTCACACACACTTTTGTGTGTCATAGGTAAAGTAGAAAGATGTCCCTGGCTGCTTAGTGTGGGGAGGCACTCTAAGTCCACTGAGTCAAAACACTCTGACGAGAGTTCTTACTGTTTAGACCCTGTGATAGCAGAGATATTGAGTTTCCAAGGGTCTTTTTCCTGCGAAGGACCTACTGCTCTCCGACACTCTGGAAAGGTGTTATCCTGTGTTTCTCTTCTGGACTTGCAATTCAGGCTGCTCTGGGTCTTCGGTGGAATGAAAGGCTGGGCCTGTCGGGATAGTAGGTATGTTTCACTTGCTATATGCTGCAGTCAGTATGACCTGACCCCTTCAAGTTCTATAGGACTTCACAATGACTTTCCTGGACATTTCTTTGGGTTTACCGTCTCTGGGGCTGCCTGTCTCCATATCCTGGTTGGTCTCATCCACTCCAAGGGTCTTTCTTGCAGGTCACCTCCTTTGCACTATGTCCACCTGTGCCTACTCAGTACCTCAGCAGTGCACGGTCTTAATTAGTGAGCCACTTCTCAAGCTTCCTCCAACTTCTTTTCTTTTCAAATAATTATTTATGGAACTTGACAGATGTCTCAGAAATCGAGAGTATTGGCTATTCTTCCGGAGAACCTGAATTTGACTCCCAGCACCTGTATGGTGGCCCACAACCATCTGTAACCTCAGTTCCAGGTGATTAAATGTGCATCTTCTAGTCCCGGTGGACCCTGTATGCACATGGTACAAAGACGTATACCATCAAAATACTTACATATGTAAAATACTAAATACACTTAAAAAATAAATATTTATTTTATGTATATGGTTGCATGCCTGAGTCTATGCTTCTGCACCATGTGGATTCAAGAGCCCGTAGAACTCAGAAGAAGATATTCTGATTTCTGTCTATTGCTGGATTTGTTAATGTTTCAAGATGGAGAACCTTCTTGGCAGCTTCCACAGTACTCTAGCTCTGCAGGCAATTGGGCAGGAGTGTGAACCCCTGCTTCTGCTTTAAGCAAAAGTTCTTAAGGTTCTTTAAGTTCTATATGTAATATCCTCTCAGGTAGGGAATTGATGCTTCATTAAATTGTTTGAAATTTTAGAAGAGATTGAAGTTAGTCAGAGGAGCAAAAGGCTTGAGCAAGAGTAGCTTAGAGAAGTGGCCAGATAAATGCAGCTGGTTCTTAAAGCTGGCACAGCCACGGACAGGAGGAATTTTAGGCCAGCAAAACCACAATCAAGGGTTTGGTGACAGATGTTTAGGTAAAGGCACCTCCTCCGAACTCATTTTATGACAGAATTATTACTTAAACAGTTTATAAGACACCATCAACTGGGAGCCAAGCTCAAGAGCCTGCAAGTCCTTCATTAGATTTCAAAGTCCTTTCCCTACACAGAAAAGAACAAGGAACAGAGGGTCTCTTACTGGGAGGAGAAAGTGTGCTCTCTACAGGTGGTGAGATTCGAGGGGATATGACTCCTCTGTCAAACCCTGGTAATATCGAATATCAAGCACAATGCAAGTGGCCATGTATTTTGACCCTGTGGACCTTCTAAGAATCAGTCATGGGCTTTAAACTAAGCATTTGCTAGTCTATCAGTCACTAGATTTAAACACTGGGCCTATCGCCACAGCTTTATAAACCTGATCTGTGAAATTCCTCCTAATCTTCCCATATTACCTTTATGTCGTTTAGTAATACGATATAGGTTCTTCTCCTTTAAATTGTGGTCTAAGTTGCATGAAATTCTAGCATTTAATAAGATTTATATTTTGTCTTTTGTGGTTATATTCATAATTTTTCTACAACTTAATTTATATCTGCAAATAATGCTTGTATTTTTCTAATTATTGCAGTTTATCCATTCTTCCAGAAAAAAATATAGATGTAAAAGAATCAGTCATGGGAAATTAAATATGATCTATGAAAGTGTGTAGTGATGTCACTAAGATTACTTAGTGAGAAGTGGTATGTTTCCAAAGTGGAATTTGAATCTGCTTTACATTTCCCGCTTCTGCTGAGCAGGGAGAAATGACAAAGCAGCTGTATGAGCTCAGTGGTCAGAGCACCAATTCAACCTCCTAACAGGAGCAGGAGGAAGGTGCTTCCTTACCTCAGCCTCCCCATACTATTGTTAAGATCCTCAAGGCTCATCAGGTACCACAGTGAATGTGTGGAAAGGCTCTCAAAGACACACATGAGCAAGGAAGATGTGACCCAAGAAGAGGAAATGACCTCTCACAGAGACCAAGCAGACTGTGACTGTAGCATATGCATAAGCATATGGAAAAGGCAGCCTTTCAGAGAACTAGGGATGATGGAATATTCAATAATGACATTTAGATGCAGTGATATTTGGATATGCATTTGAAGGGAAGCAAAGTAGATCCCCTTTAATGTCATTAACGCTTCTGGAAGTTATCATTGAGAAAGCAATAGATATAAAAATCAAAATCAGAGTTGGCACACATGGGACATTGATACGAATAAGACAAACCCCATAAAGTTATTAAGCAAGAGATCGAAGTGTAGTTCCCTCACCCTGTGTGACAGATTCTTGTTGTGCAGCTCACATTGTCCTTGAATTTTTAATCTCATGTCTCTACCTCTCCAATGCCGTGATTACAGATATGCACCACAAAGCCTGGCTTGAGGGTTTTGACTACATAAAAGCAATTTGAAGATCTTCTCCATCTGATGAAATGAACAGGCAGTTCCCCAAAGAAGAAAAGCAAATGGCCAACAAGTACTTTTCAAAGTGTTTAACATCCCTAGTCATCAAAGTAATGCAAATTTAACTACCTTGAGGTAATACTTCACCCTAGTCAGAATGGCTATCACCCAGAAATCTAACAGCTAGTGCTGGCAGGGATGCAGAGAAGGAACACCTACCTACTCCTAGTGAGAATACAAACTAGTACAGACACTGTGTAAATCAGTATGAAGGCTTCTCAAAATATTAAGAGTTGAATATGACCCAACTGTACCACTCCTGATCATTCATATATATATATGTATATATATCACATATATAATATATATTATATATGAATTATATAATATGAAGTTTATATATGTGTGAATTATATATGTGAAATATATATATGTGTATATATATATATATATATATATATATAAGCTTTCTGTCTAAGCTCCACCCCACAGTTACCTGGCAACAGCCAGGTAGGTCTGACCCACTATAAAAGGGGCTGCATGGCCCCTCTTCTCTCTCTTGCTCTTCCTTTCCTGCTCCTGCCCTCTTCCCATTCCCATCCCCACTCTCTTTCTACATGCTCATGGTCGGTCTCTTCTTCTTTACTCCTCTACTTCTCTACTCTCTCGTTGTCTTTCTTTGCCTCTACTACCCTCTTAACTCCCCTCCCCATGCCCTTAATAAACACTATTCTACAGTATACCGTCGTGTGGCTGGTCCATCTGGGGGAAGCGATGCCTCATCATACCCCCCCCCCCCACACACACACACTTTATCTTTTTAAAAACACAACATTGGTGCCAACAATATATATGTGAATACATACATACACACACACAAACAAAAGGTCTCTAGATCCCATCATGGAGACACTTGCACATCCATGTTTATCACTACCCTATTTATGATACCAAGGAATTGAACCACCCTAGATGTCTGTCAACAGATGACTACATACTGAAAATGCAATACGCATACACAATGGATTTTTTTCAACTGTAAATTTCTCCACAGAGAAAGTGGGAGAGGACAAAAGGACTTGGCTGACCTGAAAGCAGGAGAGAAACTAAGGCAACAAGTCAGGGACTCAGAGATAGGGACATTTACTAAAATACACTTGGTTGAAAATGTCATAATATTTAATATGGTGTTTGCTAATTTTAAAAAATGAGAAAAAGGCAAAAACCTTCTTGCTATAAAAGGTTTCCTATCATCTTCAGGGACATGTTAAAATTTGGAGAATATATATATATATATATTTACATCTGTCTTTAAAAGTTGATTATATGAAGGAATTCTGAATTACTGTTAAAAAAAAGGATTAGCAACAGTGGGGGAGAAGTGACCAGGTTGCTCACAGTGGAAGGAGTTCCCCAGCCAATGCAAACATAATCGGAGTTCAGGGAAATCCATACTGGAACATCCATGAGGTAAGACCTTGGGGCTATCAGCTGGCAAGCATTAAAATGTGTGGTGATTTCAGATCTGAGCAGGTGTGGGAAACAGCTGTTTTCCTTGGGAGAGAACAAGTAAACACAGCTACTTTGAGAAAAGACACACACTTTGATTCAGTGAGCCCACTTCTCTGCATCCATTCTAAAGAAGCAGATGAATAGAGGGCCGTGCATGAAGATGTTTAGTGGATGTTTAGTGGAAGATGTTTAGTGGAACAGGAAGTCACAGGAGGCAGGGAATGCATGAGTGTGGGGCTATCCTTTTCCCCTGGTAGGACTCTTGCTGTATTTTCAGGTACTGAAAACAAATCACTAAGTAAACAGATTATTAGAGTGCAGAAGGCTGGGGGTGTGGTTTAGCAGCAGAGCACTTGCTGAGCGTATGAAGCATACATACAAGCTCAAAAGCTTATTTTAGATCTGTGTGTGGCTCAAAGGCTCAGAGCCTGTGATTCTACTACTTGGGAAGCAGACACAGGAGGATCCCCAAATTTGAGGTCATCCAGCATTACATAGTCAAATCCTGCTTCTAACGAGAGAGGAAGCAAAAAAGAGCATTACTCATGAGCTTACATTTTGTGGAAGGCAATTACACATGTAGGTTACATGAGGGAAAGAAAAATATGGAAGGATTAGTGGGTGAATGAGGTCACAGTAAAGCAGGATCATAGGCATTTCCAACTTCTTGTGTGTGTGTGTGTGTGTGTGTGTGTGTGTGTGTGTCTGTGTGTGTGTGTGTGTCTGTTTAATTAAAAAAATTTTTTTTACAAAAGTATAGGTTATAAATGCACTTTTTCTTTTTGTTCTTTTTGAGACAGTGTCTTGCTACAAAGCCCAAGTTGGCTTCAGGTGGTCTCAAACTCAATCTTCCTGCTTCAGGTTCTTGAATATTGGGGTCACAGGTGTGTGCAAGTATGTCTAGTGTTTACTACACTTTAAACAGGTGTTATCACCTAAAAATTGCCCTGGTTACTTGGACTGATTGTAGAGCATTTGGTCCTTGTGGGAGGGGCTCTTGGCCTGAAAGGGTTGGGGTCATGGGCTCTATTCTAGATTGTTCTCCATTGTGCAATAAACTCCATAACCAAAAGCAAATTGGGGAGGAAAAGGATTATTTTTCACATGTGTGTGTTTTTATTGGTTATTTTATTTACTTACATTTCAAATGTTATCCCCATTCCTAGTTTCCCCTCCACAGATCCCCTATCCTCTCCTCCTTCCCACTGCCTCTATGAGGGTGCTCCCCCTACACCCCCTTCCTGCTCAGTGAACCTAGCATTTCCCTATCCTGGGTCATCAAGCTTTCACTGGACCAAGACACTCCCCTCCCAGTGATACCAGATAAGGCAAACCTCTGCTACATATCCAGCTGGAGTCATGGGTACCCCCTCTGTACTCTTTGGTCTGTGTGAGCTTTGGGGGTCCTGGTTGGTTGATACTCTTGTTCTTCCTATGAGGTTGCAAAACTCTTCAGCTTCTACAGTCCTTGCCCTAACTTCCCCATTGTGGTCCCTGCACTCACTCCAATGTTTGGCTGTGTACATCCGCATCTGTATTGGTCAGGAATTGGCAAAGCCTCTCAGAAGACAGCTGTATCAGGCTCCTGTCAACAACCATTTCTTGACATCTGCAATTGTGTCTGGGTTTGGTGTCTGCATGTGGAATGGATCCATAGCTAGGGCAGTCTCTGTATGCCCTTTCCTTCAGTCTCTTCTCCACTCATTGTCCCTGTATTTCCTTTAGACAGGAGCATTTCTGGGTTAAAATTTTTGGAGATGGATGGGTGGCCCCATCCCTCAACCGGGGTGCCATGCCTAACATCTGGATATGGTCTTGACAGGTCCTCCCTCCCCTTTGTGGGGTATTTCAGTTCATGTCATCCCTGTGGGGTCCTGGGAGGCTCATGCTTTCCTGGCATTTGGGACTTTCTGGTTGCTATCCCCATTTACCCATCTCCCCCCCCCCCATTGCTACACACCTCTGTTCAATTTCCTGACCTCTGTACATCTCCCCCCTTCTCCTCCCACACCTGATTCTTCCTCTTTTTCCCCTCCCCGACTTCTCTTCCTCCCAAGTCCCTCCCACCCTCTACTTCCCTTGATTATTTTGTTCCCCCTTCTAAGTAGGACTGAAGAGTCCACAATTTGATCTTCCTTCCTCTGAGCTTCATGTGGTCCATGAGTTGCATTGTGGGTATTTCACACTCTTTGTCTAATATCCACTTATCAATGAGTACATACCATGTGTGTTCTTATTTTATAATGAAATGTTCTATCGATATCTTCTAAATCCATTTGGTCCATAACTTCTGTTTCACTGTGTCTCTGTTTAGTTTCTGTTTCCATGATCTGTCCATTGATGAGAGTGGGGTGTTGAAGTCTCCCACTGTTATTGTGGGAGGTGCAATGTGTGCTTTGAGATTTAGTAAAGTTTCTTTTACAAATGTGGGTGCCCTTGCATTTGGAGCACGGATGTTCAGAATTTTGAGAGTTCTTCTTGGGAGATTTTTCCTTTGATGAATATGTAGCGTTGTTCTTTATCCTTTTTGACAACTTTTGGCTGAATAATTTTATGTGATATCAGAAAGGCTACTCCAGCTTATTTCTTGGGACTATTTGCTTGGGAAATTGTTTAAGGATTATTTTTCTTAAACTTCCAAGTCACCATCCACCAGTGAAGTCAGGGCAAAAATCTTGGAGGAGAACTGCTTACTGGTTTGCTCCCCTCTGCTTTTTTAGCCAGCTTTTTACACACGGAGAACTGCCTGCCCCAAGATGTATCATAACAGTGGGCTGGGCTCATCCACATCAACCACCAACAAAGAAAATGCCCGACAGACATGCCCACTGGCCAATCAGATCAAGACAATCCCCTAATTGAGACTCCTTTAATTACTATGGGTTGTTTCAAGTTGACCACTGAAGCTAAGTGGACAAGAGTCCTTTGGGGAATCTGAGGACAGCATACCTAAAAGAGGCTCCTCTGCCGCTTCCAGTGCCAGGGTCTTCCCTTCATTCCTGCATATAGGGGTGAAGTCAGTCATGTCTGGAAGCCTGAAGGCAACATGGGCTCTTCTATTGTCCACTGACTCAAACTCTTCATGGCCTTGAGGGCATTTGAAGTACAACAAACCCAAGGTGGTGGTAAGCATCCAGGCCAAACCCTTCCAGTTAATCCATCCCTATATCCCTGGCTACTGCCTATTGGGCATTTTAGACCCTGTTCACTCTACTCACTGGACCTCAAATCCACTAGCTCCTAGATCTGTGTCCAGAACTTAGAGGTTCTAGGCAGGAAAACCCCTCAGTCAGTGACCTCAGAAAGAGGTGTGAGCTGCAGAAGAGCATGGAGTGGTCACAGAGACTAGCCACAGCTGGTGGCATAAGAGTAGGAGCTTCCGTTGAGGTGACAGAATGGATATTTGAGACAAGGAGGAGCTGGCAGGGACAAGGCGGTATCCTGAACATCAAATCAGCACATACAAATGAGGAAAGATAAAGACACTCCTTTACCTTGATCTTTTAAATGACAGGATACATGGGATTTTGGTAGGAAGTCACTCCCTTGTGTAGACAGGATTGGATGGGAAAGATGGCTAAGAAAGGGAATATATGGATATGATGGCTACATGTGTGTTTGCTAATGTACCTCTGAAACTAACTTGATGTGGGTAGGAAGTGACTGTGAAGGGGATGTGGAAGATGACTTCTATGTCTACACAGGAGAAACTGGTGGGAGTGTTGCCATGGTGATCAGACACCCAGTGTTATAGTGCCATTTCTTCCTTTCCCCATGGGTTTGGGCCATCCTCTTGGCAGGTACCCTGATGGAATATCGGTTATAGTCACAGGGCCAGTTTGAGGTGTCAGTTCAGCTGTTCAAGGGTTACAGTGGCCTTTGGGCTCCAAGACTAGCTGGGCCACACTGACAGTGATAAACTTCCTCAACAAGGCCACATCTAATCCAACAAAGCCAGACCTCCTAATAGTGCCACTCACTATGAGCTAATAATTCAAACACATGAGTCTAGGGGGACCATTCCTATTCAAACTACCACAGAGTTCTACAATATGATGGTCATTCACTAACCCTCTGAAACTATAAGCAAGCTCTAAGTCAAATGCTTTCTCTCATAAGTTGCCTTGGTTTTATTATAGGCATTGTCACTTTCTGAGCTGTTTTAGTGACACCAAATTTGCTTTATAAACAGTTGATTTGCTCCAACTTTGGAGAATTCTTTGATTTAGTTTTCAATTTTGAGGCAAAAAAGGGCCAGGAACATGGTGGTTTGGGTGAAAGAACTACTGAGATGTGCCCAGACGTCAAACACCTGCTGGTGTGCTAAATCAGGAAAAGAGCAAAAGCAAAGCCATCAAACAAGAGCCACAGACGAGTGCTTGGGTGGAATGTCTCAGCATCCTGTAAACCACAAGCGCTCTGCTTCCAGAGTCTCAGCTGGGCTGGCTCCTGCAGATCAGTGCATGTACCTAGGGGAAAGTGAGGCTAGAGCTCCAGGAACCAGCCCATTAAATGTTGGCCAATTAATTAATTTTGGTTAAGCAAAGTATACCTGTTAGTTTTTGTCAGCTTGACGCAAACCTAGACATATCTGGAAAGAGAGTCTCAATTGAGGAATTGCCTCCATCAGATTGTCCTGTGAGCATTTCCAATGCTGATGGAGTAGTATTAACTCCTATGATTAAATGGTAAGATTCAAGATTTCATAAGAATCTCTCTCTCTCTCTCCTCTCACTATCTATCTATCTATCTATCTATCTATCATCTATCTATCTATCTATCTATCTATCTATCTATCTAATTTGTAGAATCATCAAGTATTATATAAGCACCTCTGTGAGTCAGATCCCAGTGTGGTTGTGTGACACACAATTGACCATAATTCCTCTTGACTGCAGTTCCCTAAAGGAATGTGGACACAAATGAAGCTGTTTTATTTGCGTCTTTAAAATATGACCACAAAGCTCCACACAGAGTTCATTGCTGGTCATAATTCCCATCCTAGATCTCACAAACCACAGCTTACTACTTGGGACTTTTCATTGTAATGTCTGACTAGGGAACTCACAGGAAGACAGAAACAAGATGTTGTTTTGAACAAGAGAGGCTCCAACCTGCAGTTTCTACATTGACCCCATGGCTACATGCTGTGCATTTTTCTTTCTCTATTTGAAGGAAATCCACGGAAGGGTTTATGTAATGGGACACTAGGACCATTCCTAGCCAGATGCAGCCCCTACCCCATATCCGAATTTTATTTTTGAATAATATTTTTATCGTCGACTTCATATTCATAAGGCAAATAATAAGACATGCCATAGGTGGTGAATCAGGAGAAACCATGCTGTTTCCTGACCTAGTATAAACAAAACACCCACCCACCCCAAAGCATCCTGGGAATAATACAGCCTTCTTTTTACCTCCAGGGCTAGGAGAGGTCTGGACATTGGTTTCTGCTTGCTTTATTTGTTTTGTTTTGTTTTGAAACAACATTGGCAATGACGAAATGGTGCTCTGGGCGTGGCTTGTCCTAGTCTCTGTACTGGCAGTTTTTCTGGAACTGTGTCTGCCATAAACTTAGCAGTTCTGCTCTGTGGCTTGGAGGTCGCTCACTGTTTCATTATTAGGCTTACTACACACCAATTGGCTTGATATTTTCACTCCAGCTCTCATGCTATGTGGTCCAAACTGGCCTAAAATTCATAATCTTCCTCGCTCCCAAGTGCCAGGCTAATGAGCGTTCACCAGCACAGCTGGCAGAACCACTTAGAAGACGCTGTAACATGTAACAGATCACATCCTCTGGCTAAGTAGCCACTTAACTGAACCATTAAGTATAAAGTGTGCACAGGTTTGATTTGTTAACATCTTATAACTGTATGTCATTATCATATTCTGTCAAGTAAATTCATGCATTTAGTCATGAAGGATTTAAAAGTAGGCTGATTTTTTGTTTTATTTATTTAATTCTTATGCTATATGAAGAACATTATAGGGACAATTGATAGAATCAAAATATGGACTGTGGGTTAGACAATATCAAGGCAGAGTTTTCTGGTTTTGAGAACAATTGTTTAGCTGTGTGTTAATGGGTTGTCTTTTCTTTTTCTTTCTTTCTTTCTTCTTCTTCTTTTTTTTTTTTTAGGAATTAAACACTGCAATAAATGAGAGAACATTTCTCCAACTTAGTCTCAAATGCTTTGAAATAAAATGTGTGTAAGTGTGCATTGGGTGGGGGAGGGCAAAGCATGTGGACCAATATGTAATTAATTTGTAAATCTGAGTAAAATGCAAAGAGGAATTCTTGTGCTACTCTTGTGACCCTTTAAAATTTGAAACAATATCAAAGTAAAAAGTTATCCCAAGTGCTGTGTTGGGAAGAAAACAACCATATGGTATATGACCCAGAAAACAAGTGGTGGTCCTATGGCCTTACGATTTATTATCCATATAATACATATTTATTTTTATTATTTGTCTTAACACTTTAAAAACAGGCAGATGACACAGTGTTCTTCCTGGACCATTGAGGGCTTATGACAAAACAGAGTCAGTTTCTGAAAGAGCACGCTCTGCTCAGCCCATTCCTTCTATTCCTTTTACTGACACACGGTGGTGCTATTGGTGATGGAACTTACATTCCGTGGCAGAATGACTCTGACCTGGCAAAGGCTGCCTTGGAAGTGCAGAGTAGCTGACAGGTAGGCAATTATGGTGCAGAAAGAAGAGGAATGAAGTCTTGCAGGGAAATGTGGCAGGGTTAAATGTAGTGAGATAGTTTTAGTCTTGGTGAAGAGGTTTTGTTTAGAAGGAGACCAGAAGTCCCAGTTGCATATGAAACAGCAAATGTGGAAATGTAGTGAATGAATGATTTGGCAGTAGTTGGGCTTCTCCATGGATACTGGGGCATGTGTTCCACCTCTTCCAGGGTCTCGGCATTTGCAATAGAACTTGGATGCTCAGCCTCTTTTCTTCCCTTGAACCTTTTCTGACTGTCTATTGTATTCTAACTGGAGGGTGGGACCCCAACAACAGAGATGAACTGTCCACACCGAGGCCAAAAGAGTATCGCTCCCTAGCAGCTTTTCTGTAGACAAGAGTTAGTATACCTGTGGTTTAAAGAACAAAAGCAAACAAACAGATGGACAGACAGACAGACAAAAAAACATGACAAGACAAAACAACAAAAACAAATCAAGAGAGAAAACATAGTGGTTGTTTAAAACCATTCTTGTAGGGTTAATTATGGACATTCACTCTGCCAACAACAAAAAGTATCACTGCTATTAATCTCTACTGCTCAGAGCCTGTGAATAGAGCCCCCCCACCCCCAGAGTAAAAAGACTCTGACTAGGCTCCTGAGAGTATCCTGGATGCTACAGGCAGGTTCTAGTAAAAGGATCACAAGAAGACAGCAGAACAGGGCTGGGAGCAAGGATGTCAGAGATGTCAGAAGTCTGGAGAAATCAGAAGAGGAAAAGGAAGGGTTTTCCCCTTAAGCCCTCCAAGGAAGAAGCCTTAATTCCAGCCCTAGATGGCTCACTTTGCAAGTCTGCTGTACAGAACAGTAAGAGGATTAATTTGTGGTAGCTTAAGTAGCACCTCTGTGCTAATTTATCACACTGGTCGTGGGAAACACAGTTAACCACTAAGCTTCTAGAGAGCTCCTTGTGCACCAGAGGGTAACGGATATGTGTGTGCTCTTTTAGCCTTGTGGAAGCTTTAGGACAAGAAAGAAAGGAGGGTGAGGAAGGAAAGAAGGAAGGGAGGGAGGGGGGGAGGGAGGGAGGGAGGGAGGGAGAAGGAGGCATGGAGGGAGGCAAAGAGGGAGGAAGGGAGGGAGGGAGGGAGGGAGGGAGTCACTGAACTTGGAAAGGGGTGTATTGAGAGAGACTAAAATATACCTTGCCAGATATTTGGATGAAAATTTATAACATAACATGCTATTTTAATGCATATTTGAACAACCATCTCAGAGACATAAATTTTCTTGTGACTTCATTACAGAAGCTTATGTACTATCTGCTGGAAGTGAAGAAATGAAACAGATTCTGTGCATATTAGAGTTTGGGAACACGCCCTACTAAGGTCATCCAATGGCGTGCAGTGAGCTAGGAGGGAGGGAGGCCTAGTGGCTGGCATTAAGGTCACTAGGGTGTGTCTTTGAGGTGGGATGTTGGGTCTGTACTTCCCTATTTCTGACTACCATGAGGAAAGCAGCTTCACACCACAGCCACGGCCGTGTTTCCCTGTCATTTTCAGCTTCACCACAAGCCCCAAGTGATAGGCTGGGCTAACCATGGGCCGAAAACTTTGAAAGTGTGAACCAAACAAATCTCTTCTTTCTTTAAGCTCTTTCTGGTGTCTTGCCACATCAAGAGAGCTGACTTGTATGATGCCCTCAGGGAAACTTCCCATAATTGTGTTCAATTCCATGTCCCCCATCCTTACCCCCTTCACCCCCTCCCCCCGTCCTCTTACTCCTCCCCATCTTCTAAGGAGCTGAGCTGCTGTGACAGGTGTAAAGGCAAGGGCTTTCACCAATATACATCCAGCATGCTTCCTACCTGGCCTGACTTTACCTTTTCATATCTTGCCTCTTTTCCCATCAGCTCCTCTGCCCCTACAATTTTCTTCTTCCTGATTTATATTTTTCTTCTTGTTTTTGTTGGATAAACATTCTGTGTTTTTGTGCCTTTCTTCTAAGGTGAATGGACCTTCAATTTTTCTTTTTGTTTTTGAGAGAGAGACTAACTTTATAGCTCAGGCTTACCTCAAAAATTCACTTTGTAGCCCAGGATTGCTTCAAACTCACTGGGATCTTCCTCTCTCCCCTAAGGTGCTGAGATAACAGTATGTGTTGTTGACATACCGAGCTGGCTTTAGACTTTCTGAAGCAGCCATTCAAGTTGTTAAGTTTGTAGTGTTTGGAGAATCTAGATCTAAGGGCCACTTTGGTCTAGAGAGGGCCTCAGCCGACTCAGGGAATGTGATGTGTTGGCCAAGCCATCTAAACCACAACACTCATGTTTATTGTCCCACACACCACACAAAGTCTTGTGTTGACATGTGGCTGCTGGGGACTGGGGGGTGTGGCTTAGTGATACAGCATTTGTAAAGGATGTGGGAAATACTGGGATCTAGCCTCAACACCACCCACATATGTCAAGGAGCTGCATTTTAATCTACATTCTTAAATAAATAGCTCCAGACCACACCAAAACATCCTGGAAGAATTTTTAGATGGTTGAAGAAGCAAGTTTCTTTAGCGAAGAGATGTGATGGCTTCTCTAAATGACTGGCTTGTGCTATTTTGATGATGAAGTTGTACAGGGATAGAAGCAGTGGCATGGATCATTTACATGTAGAGGGAGTGTCTTTGAAAAAGCAATTCTTTTGTCACCAAGGATTGCACACATCTTTGAAAGATGGCCACAGTGAGCACTGGTGCACTTCGTTTTCCCCAAAATCCTGCAGGATTGAATGTTGGTGACTAGCGTTTGTTTATAGGGGGCAGTTGCGCCGTCATTGTTTTGTTTTTATCAGATAAAACCACCCATCTGAGAAGGCCATGCTTGAGTCCATCAGAGGTGAGGAGTTATGGGCAGAGGGATGTGGAGATCCTTCTGTGTCAGCTCAGTTGCAGAGGAGACAAATCGATCCTAAGACCTGCAGGTGGGAGTCTCAGGCAGCCCACTACATGCAGAGGAACTTCTGGGCTCTCTCAGAGTAACTCATGTTCTCCCAAGATTGCAACACTTGGCCAGGCAGAGCTCATTTTTTCATTCACTCTCAGAATGAATTAGCATCTTAGGCAGAATAAATCTGAAGAAGACTAGGAAGTTTGTCTCATGTTTTGCTGTGGTGTCTTGTATTTGCTTGGAACAATGCTTACCTTAGAGTTCACTGAGTAGGCCTATGGAACACTTATACGAACAAGCTTTGAAGTCTATATGATCTGAATTGCTGCCCATAGTGTTATCTTCTGTAAGCCCAACCTGATGCTGTATATCAGAATCAGGCCAGTTGTCTTGGTCCATGCAGGGTGCTGAAACCCAATGGCAATGAGATTTTAGGCTTAGTTGCAGAAGAGAAAATTATATTTCAAGCACAGTAGATACTAATCCAAACAGGAGGGCTCACTCCACTCTTATGACCCAGTTGCCTCCCAAAGGTCCCACCTCCTAATAACATCACTTTGAGTGTTTGATATATTCTGCACTGTCACAAGTCAGTGCTTAAATAAATTCATAAACCTATCATGTGTTGGGAAAATGTATGGCCAACACTGTCACTTGACAAAGAAGGTGGTTCTAGACTATCACGTACCTGTTAAGAAGTCTTTTGCTTCACCAGGTATCATGCTGAGTATCTTGGATAGATGTTTTTGATCCTTGTATATTTGTAACATAGATGAATAGTATAGATAATGGAACTAAGCTTTAAAGGGCTAAGATTTCAGGTTGGAGCATGGCAGAGGCAGGAAATCAAATGGGCTATCTTGAATTCCTAATGCCTACGATATTTGCACCATGTCAATACCTCTCCATTTCTCTCCTGCCTTGCATCCTTCTCTTTGGCTGTGGGAGAGGACGTCCTTCCAACACAGAATGATTCACTTTACTCCAATAAAATGTCAACCTAGAGGTGTACAAGTTTGTTGTCTCATCCCTCCCTACTCAAGGCCGGGAGGGGAATGTTAGGCTTGCAGGACAAACCTTTGTGGAGGCTCTGGGTCAAATGATTTTCAACTTCACTCTGGCTCTTCCTTGGCTTTTTCAGGGTAACTATCACCAAGCTTAGGAACAGGTCTCCAGTGTGAAAAACACCTAGGGCTTCTCTTTCTGGTACAAGTTGTCATAGCACCACAATGAATTTGAAGGAATTTTTTTTTTTTATCTCATCATGGGTGCCAGATTCCTAAACCATGGTAGACCCATAGAGCTTAAGTTTATATCTGCTGAGCCAACTAGAACTTCCTGTTTTTAACTTCTGGGAGGTTTAAAAAGCCTAAACAAATGGAGGTTGTTTTGAAGCAGGAGTAAATATTTCCTCAGAGTATTTTGCACAAATAAGCTTCCTTCAAAATACACACATTTCAGAGGAAAGGGGCTCAGGGAAGCATATCCTGGACTGTTGCTGAGTGGAAAATATAGCTGGCTTTTGTTTTCACCTTGCTCTCTCTCTCTCTCTCTCTCTCTCTCTCTCTCTCTCTCTCATTCTCTCCATCTCGCTCTCTCCCTCCCTCCCCCATTTCCATCCTTCTTTCCTTCTCTCCCTCCGTCCTTTTCTATCTCTCCCTCTCCCTTCTTCCTTTTCTCAGTAGGTAATTATATCATGAATTCTGCTTCAGAGGCCAGCTCTCCTAACATGGCCATTACTGAAAGGTATCTCTCCCCAGTCTCATTCTCTTGAGAATTTACACACAAATTTACAACTTGCTGTCGATCCTAAGACCCAGCCTGTTCTAGTTGTGGGCATGAAAAAACAACCTTGGATTTGGAAGGTGAAGAATGGTTTCCTGACACTCCAGGGAAGGGAAGTTGCTGCGGTGGGTACTGTCTAGCTCTACTTTGTTCGGTCGGCCCTAGGTTCTGTTCCATACAGCTGATTTCCACAGAGAAGCCGTAACAATGTCCAGGAATGTAAGACTGCCTCAGGCTGGGGCAAAACCCTGAAGAGAAGAGAAACTGCTGTGAGGACACTTGAAATACAAAGAGAACTTAGAGGAAAGGAATTAGAGGATAAGTTGGATAGCTAGGTTTGAGGAACTCTCATGTATGTTGCCATGGTGACCAGGATGTGGCCTTGATCCCCAAAGCCAGCTTCACATTCCAGAGTCCCAGAAGTAGGATATTGGACTCTAAGATGTATGACCCATCCCTGGCCCCAGGAAGAGACCTTCCTTCTACCTTGTCAGCTTTGAACAAATAGGTGTGTTCCTAATTATTCAATTCCTCACCATACTCTTATTTGTGTATACTGTTTGTTTTACTTTGTATATACTTTGAAAGCTTTAACCAGCCTTTTCCCTTCCTTCACTCTTTAAAGGCATGGATATATATTTTAAACAACAGAGCAGCAAATCTTATTACAGCTGTTTGCTTGCTAGGTACTGTAAGCTGGGCCGAGGACTCATCAGCAGTACCCCATTCATTCTGTACACACCCCACAAGTGCTATTCTTGATTATCTACCACCATCACCATGTTAGAACAAGGAAACTGCAGCATATGGACCCAGTCAAGGAATGAGGACAGGGGCAATGTGGCTTTTTAGCTTGCTTGTTACTTGTCCCATAGAAACAACTTCAGTCTAGGGTCACAGTTGATCATTGTGTCCCTAAGCACACCTTCAGCACAGAGCCTTAGGCAGAAGGGGCTGTTGTCTGTGGTTGAATTACATTCAGTTTCTGGACTGCTTGTGGGAGTGTCTGCCCTGGCAGTGGGTAGAGAACTAGGAGAGCAGAGTTTGGTGAACTCTGAACTGATTTAACGTAAGATAGCTATATGTGTTGTTCCAGCAGGCACACAGACAGGATATGTGGCCTTCACATGAGGCACTATGGTATCCTTGGCTGCTGTCTCCTTTGTGGCATGAACTTAGCCAAATTCAGAGCAAGGCAGGTTCATCCCAAGGCCCAGGAAATGGTAGAGCCCCAACAAAACTCAGGTCCCACATAGGGGGAGAGAATACAGGGTGTCATGACTTCAGTTTTTCTTTTGTGGAACAGCCAGAGTGCAATTAGAAAATGACTTAGTGACTAAAGAATTGTTCTACTGGCTGCAAGGTAGCAACATCCAGATGCTGAGATAGGAGTGCTGTGAGTTAGAGACAAGCCTAAGGTACACTCTGCAGTCTCAAACAAACCTTAGTAACTGAAGTTGTTGGTCATGCCATAGATGATTAATTATCCTGTGAGCAACTATCAGTACCTTCTTGGTTGCCAGGCAGGAAGGGGAAGGAAGCCTGTAACCCAGGAATCTTGATCTCTAAGCACTGTGGTATAGATGGAAGCCCAGAACATCCAACACATGAATGAGTAGAAAGTGGGTAACAGGGTCACCAGTACCTGAGTGTGCGGACATAGGCATCTCATATGGCCAGGCCAGGGATTAAAGGGTAATGAACTCTATACAGCATTTCATTTCTGTCAGGATGATCTATGCATCCACTCTTCAGTCTTATAGAGAGAAGCAGAATGTGACCTTCTCAACACATCTCGCTGTGTATTAAATTTCAAATACAACATTGGTTTTAGCCACAGAGGAATGTGTTATGAGGCTTATACATCAGCACTTCAGGGCTTTAGACAGCATAGGTTTTCTATAGTTCTAAGTTTGACCTATTAGATTTAAAAGGCCCATTGGAGGGCCCTATTGATTTTTCATTTCTGAGGTTACAAATGACCACAAACACAGTGGCTTAACACATTAGCGTCTAACTGATGTGACCTGACTCACAGGCAGCATTCAGAAACCCAACGCTGCTCATACCGTGCTAAGTCCAAACCCAACGCTGCTCATACCGTGCTAAGTCCAGGGACTTCTCTGCAGGACTTCTCTGCTCTGCAAGTTCTAGGAGCAACTGAGCAATCTGCCTCGAGTTCCAAGTCTGGGCACCCTCATCTCTTCAAAGGCAGAGCCATTGCCCCTACCCTTTTGTCCCCTCTGTCACTGTTAAGGCCTCTTGTGATCATGTTGGTCTGATCTAGATAAGAAGGACACAACCGTGTCCCAGCATAACATGGTTATAATTGTTTTCTTTGCCATTAGCTATTGTTGTCAATCTCTTTCTCTGCCTAAATTATAAATTAAACTTCATCACAGATGTGTCTGTATAGCAAAACATATCAGATCTAGCATTTGGCACAACCCCTAGTCTTTGGCATCAGCTGAGGGCTGTGGACTGTGTCCTCTGTGGATAAGGAAGGACTAGTGGGTAGCATGCTTCAAAGGAATCATTGGAAGTAATAAACTAATATAGACTGTTTTAATCAGTTTACATGAAACTGCCCAAGTGCTGAGCAAAGAGGAAACGAAAGTCTACTTAGATTTGCATGTATTTTCCAAAATGTACAAACAATAATTTGTAAGTCAAATTTAATATTTATGAGGAAATTGAGGCTTCAATTTTTTTACATATTTAATAAATGAGATGTTAGCATGAAATATCTTTGCTCCTTGGACACAGGAGTTACTGATAGAGCTCCTCCCCAAAGCCTCTTTCAGGATCTACTCCATACTTCCTTTGTAGGGCTGCTGGTGGCTCAAAGCCTTCCAGAGATTGATCTGAGTCTATAAGACCTGTAGGCCCAGGGACCCCTTAGAAGTGGGACAGCCCACTATAAGGTCACAACACGTAGAACAGGCTTTCCATCCTCATAGAGTCAGATGCAGCTGACTCTGGGGAGCGTATTGTTGACCGTGTCTTTTGTAGTTCCTGTTTGTAAAGCTCCTCTTGGGTTTGACTTCCTGGCAGAGAAGCAGGAAAGTCCATGGAGGTCAGTTTCACAGAAGCTCAGGTGAAAGAGTTAATTTCCCTAGGTGACCCACTTTCTGTCTCAAAATGGAGCCTCCTGGGTGGACGTGTCACTTTGTTAATGCATTCTAGTCACATTTGTTACCTGTGACATTTCCACTAATAGTTATATGGAAGCAGCTTTCACTGTTTCTCAGGATTCATATTTTCATATACCAAACAAAAACAGTTATGGGTGGTTTTCCCTTAATGACTTAGAGTTTCATTTATTCATTTGGTGATGGTTAACCCAGTGCCTTGTGCATATGCTATACCACCAAACTACACTACCTGCCATATTGATTTAGAAATACAAGTTGGTACTTTAATTATCTGTTTCTTGACTTTCAAAGTATTAGCAGATTTTATAAAATGTTGTGGAACTTACAGGAGAAGGTTAGGGTGTTAGGTAATCTCTCTTAGATTTATTTATGTATTTATTATCTCTATAGCTGTGTCCATAATTATGTGTGTCCAGCACATTTTAGCAATGCTCTCGGCAGCCAGCAGAGGGTGTCAGATCCTCTGGAACAGTGGTCTTCACCTTCCTAATGCTATAGCCTTTAATACATTTCCTTATGTTGTGGTGAATCCCCAGCCATAAAACTATTTTGCTGCTACTTCATAACTGTAATTTTGCTATTGTTATGGCTTGTGATATAAATATATGATATGCAGGATATCTGATATATGACTCTTGTAAAAAGGTCCTTTGACACCCCCCCCCCCCCACACACACACACATACACAAAGCGGTCATGACCCACAGTTTGCTTTAAAATTAGATTTACAGATGGTTGGGAGCTGACATGTGGTTGCTGGAAATCAAAGTTGGGTTCTCTGAAAGAGCAATCAGTTCTTTTAACCACTGAGCTATTTCTCTAGCCCAGTTTCTTAGGTTCTTATATGTGGCATGACGTCAATTGGAAAATATTTTTGCTTAGGTTGTTTGTATCTGTATTCATAGGCAGTGATTTGTTATTGTTTCTTCTCTCATTAACCATGTACAGTTGTTTTATAAAAACTTTTTGGGGTTTTTCTGTTATCTGAAGTATGCTGGCCAGTCTAGTGGCCAACTGCCATATGTGGGTGGCTATTAAGCTTGTCAAGTGCTATTAGTGAGTACTAAGGCATTGGAACACACTGGATTTTGAAGACTTTGTACAAAACATAAGAATATTAAAATATCTCAGCAATTTGTATCTAAGAATGGTAATATTTGGAGTATATAAAACCAGATAAGATTTATTATAATGTTAGAATCTAAATATATGCATGTATTGTCAACAGGAAGCAACTCTACTCTTCATAGTATGTCTTAATATTACTGCACTGGAAGTAGAAAAGGACCAGAGGGGAGAAGGAGTAAAGGCTAATGTGGAGAGGGCTGTTTCTTCGGGGAACTGGCCCACGCCTGCATACATGTTTGTATTTCAGGCCTGGTTATTAGGAAGATGAACATGGTGAGAGTTGTCTCCATACAAGTGGAAAGCCCCTCCAGGGCCTTCTCCTCAGGCTTCCAACCAGTGCTTGGAGGAGACCCAGACCACCAACTGTAAGAAAACAGGAGGAATCAGTACAGTGCCCAGCACAGGGCAGCTTACTCTCCAGGACAGGCTCGACATGGCACGCACACCAACTGGGTCTGTAGGACTCTTGCAGTGTGAAAGGAGAGCATGTGACTTCATGACCTTGCTAAGCCAATTAGTCATCTTACTCTGAGGAGAAGGATAAGCACGAGGGTGGAGAAAGCAAACAGAAGATTGTTCCAGCTGCTCCTAGAACAAACAGATCATTTTATTCGATATTTATGGGGAGCGATTAATTTCATCCCAGACAATCAAATAGCAAAGGATTTTCTATTTATCCTGACAGCAGGAATTCCAGGCTGATACCATCCTTTCATTACAAATGTCATCACTTTAGTTATCATGGAATTCCTAGGCAGATAAATAAATAAACAAAAAAAGAATGAAATGAGAATCTGGTTCCTGGGGTGGTCACAACTTTGATGTGTTTTGCACTTTTCTCTATGTGTAATGTCCAAGGTGATGGTCATTATCTACTATAAGCTTGGTCCTCTTTATAGCAATAACACTCATTATTTTCCCACTTCCAAGTCACTAGGACAAGAAGTTGGTATTTGGCTCTCACAGGTCATATGGTGGAAGCCTCGAGTTCCGGGGCTTGAGATCAGGGCTTATCTCAAAGTGTAGGCGTACAATTTACCAATCTATTGCGCTGATCTTTGATAATTGTGTGGTGGAGATCGTTTGCAGACCCTCAAAGAAACATAGAAGACTCCTTGTCCAAAATCCCAGTACAAGAGAATGAAAAAACACCAAAACCCTCCCAAGCATTAACTAAATCAAGACACCACAGCCCATTGAGGCACTTGCATATTATCTCAAAGAGAAAACTCACCTACAATGTGCATATCTTGGCATTAAGTTTGAGTCAGTGCATAACTTAACACGCAAATGGGTTCCAGGTTTGGATGGACGCCATGATTGTGGTTGGGAACAGAGAGCTGTGATGTCTGGGCAGGGGAGTACAGAAAGTGTCCTGATTCCCCTGGAAAGTGAAAGTTCCTACCTAAGCACAGCCTCTATGAGGCTACACCTACATGTGTACTGGCACTGAGGAAGGTGTGGAGCAGGGAGAGGGAAGAGGATTACCAAGAGAAAAAGCATGGGATGTGGGCTCCGGAAAGAACTTTGCAAAGAAGAGGGCTCTAAGAATATGAGAAGCAGCTCACTATGGGAAATGTGGAGGGACATCTCTCAAAATTGAGTCTGAAGCCTGGCTCAGGAAGAACTTTGGTGGCTCTATTGGGCAGGAGAGAGAATGCTTTGATAGTGGAAAGAGCAGGCTTTGGTTTGGATCAGAAGTCAGATCATAGGCATCCTTAGAGGCCAAGAAGAGTTTAGATCTTAATGTAAAGCCAACAGGAAAGACACATGCAGCAGTGTTGAGTGGATGGGGGCTTTGAGTAGAGGAATAACATACTAGAATGTGTGTAAAAGATCGTTGTGGATAATGGAGATCAGGGATAAACTGTAAGAAGGAAAATGAGACAGACAGACAGAAAGAATACTCTGGGTGGTTGTGGAAGTAGTCCTAGGGTTTGAGGAGGTCTGGGGCATGAAAAAAGCAGTATAGCCAAATTCCTTGCTCAGAGTTAGCTTTGCCTTATGCCTGGTTTAGAATGTGACTTCAAAGCCCCTGCTCATTCTAAGTTCTAAGGCTTAGACCCCCCTTTTCCTTTACTAGTCTAGAGCTTTGTCAATACTCACTGACAATTCTTCCCATTGGTCCAGTCCTTGACACTTATTGTGTCATTTAAAACTCATTGACGCTGGGCGTGGTGGCGCACGCCTTTAATCCCAGCACTCAGGAGGCAGAGGCAGGCAGATTTCTGAGTTTGAGGCCAGCTTGTTCTACGAAGTGAGTTCCAGGACAGCCAGGGCTATACAGAGAAACCCTGTCTCGAAAAACCAACCAAACAAACAAACAAAAAACACAAAAAAACCACACACACACACAAAAAGAACAAAACAACAACAACAACAAACCTCATTGACATGTTTTCTTATTTCAGACTGCTACAGCAAATGGCTATATACTGGGTGGCTTAAGAAATATGTACTTCTTACAGCCCAGGGCACTGAAAGATGAAGTTCACAATATTGGCTGATTCTCTAGTAATATATATTCCCTAGTGATATGTATTTATTTCCTTCTATGTCTTCAAGTGGCAGAAGGGTGAAGAGCTCTCTAGAATGCAGTGGCACTAATTCCTTTCATCAGGGACTCCTTCATGACCTAACCTTACCTGCTAATACTATCACAGCAGGGTTAATGTTTAAAATAAAAATCCTGACAGACCTATCCAGTCTACAACATTCCAATCCTGTACTCCACCCCATAATCATATTCTTCTTGCACAAAAATTACCCATTTTATTCCAAGAGCTCACAAAAATCTTAGCTCATTCTAGACTCTAAAGTATAAAATTCAAAGTTTTAATTTAAATATCATCTAAATAGGATATGAGTGAATCTCAAGGTTTTGATTTGTCTGGAGATAGAATTCTTCCTCATAGGTGAATGTATCAAACCAGACAATGTGGATGTTTTCAGATTAAGGTAATGTGGTGGGCACAGGGTATATTCTCACTTAGAAGAGAAGGTGGAGAGAAGACAGGAATGGTGAATGGAGACAAAGAGTGACACCTGCCAAGCATATTGGCAACACGCCTCCTGCATATTTAAGCCTGGAGAATAATCTTCTGTGGCTTACAGACCCACCGGAGCTGTGGTCACCTCTGCTGAGGAGAAGTGGAAAGCCAAGGACTTGGGAAAAGGTCATCTGGCCTGCTGAATGTGAACCAGTCGCCTCCCTTTTTTAAAGCCAAGGAGGTGACCCTGATGATCTCTGGATTTCCTGTGAGGTCAGTCTTTCCTTGTTTTGAAGAATAGGACACTTTCAGGGCCAATAGCTCCATGAACTTGTCCTATAAAATCCTAGACATCAGATAACTTTGCTTCATTCCTTCATATTCTTGTCCAAACTGGCAGTTTTTCCTGCTGGGGTAGCTGATTATGTCCGTGGTTCACACCCACACTAACCTTATCAAAGGGTCAGTTGGCCACTCTCTGTGTGTTCTCTTCCAGCAGCATTTCTCTTTTTTGGCCACATAAATAGCTTGAGACTTTTCAAAGATTGAATGTCTGGTTGCCTCTTTGCTTAATAAGTGTGTCCTGGAGTCACTTCTTCCTCTGGCTTTTGCTATAAGCAGCCAAGAGGAACTAAGACACTCTGTCAACACTGCTTAGAAATTTCATCACTAGCCTTTTCAAGCCCCACCTTCAATAGAACACAAGACCACAAGCATGACCCAGCCACATTCATTCCCACTTCATACAAACCATGCCTTTCCTCCAGTTTCCAAAACACATTCCTCATTTTCATTGGAGATCTCACCAGAATGACCTTGATCATCTGTCCTTTGCTTGCTTGCTTGCTTGCTTGCTTGCTTGCTTGCTTGCTTGCTTGCTTGCTATTTTCCTTTTTTGTTCATTTTTAGATAGAATCTCATTCTATGGTCTTTGTAGTCACTAACCTTGTGACTGGTTTGGGTTCCCAAATGCAGAGGCAGGAGAATTGGGAGCATGTCCTACCATCATTCCAGCTCCATCTGTCTTTCCACCAACATTCTGCTCACAGTTACATACATGATGTCTGAGAAGATGAAGCAGTTCTCTGTAGCTCTCTCATTGTTTAAAGAGATCTCACTAGAACTGATTTGAAACCTCACTTCACTATCCTAAACTTTGTCTTCTTCTACCATGCACCCAAAGCTCTTCCAATGTCTCATTACCCCCAGTTCCAAAGACATTTCCATATTTAGAGGTATTTCAGCAGCTCTCCCATTTATCAGAACTAACTCCTGGCATCGTCACTTAAATGGACACATCTTTTCTTCTCATGGTTCTAGAAATCAGAATGTTCAAAGTCAAGGTCCTGGCAAGAGCACTATGTGGCAATGCTTTCTTGTTCTTCAAATGTTAATCTCCTCATGGAGCCCTCACATTGAGAAGAAAAGAATAATTATTCTACCCTAGGAGGGTCTGCTTGGTTAATGTCCTAATGTCCATAAGGTGGATTCTTCATCAAGGGGAGACATCATGGACTTCAATGACATAACAAATACCCTAGAGTCATGTACCCTAGAGTCAGAGTAGACATATGCTGCTATCTATCTGTCAAAAGTATAGCCAAGAAAAAGAAGGTGACTGCAAGGCTCTTTGGTAGCTTGCCTAAGAATTTCAATCAGATTTTCTACTTTTCAGGGAAAATTCCATTATCATTGTGTTCTTTGGAAGCCTTGTGCCCTAGAAGGTAGCCAGTAACTCTAGAGCTGTTCCATCTGTGGTCAGGCCTCAAGCACCTTTTGGTGGCATGTAGAGAGTGGAACAAATAGGTATGAGAATCTTACCTGAGAGCTAATGTGTGTGCTAACCTCACTAGGGCCAACAGGAAAGTGAAACACCTTCTATGTCCCCTGCCTCCTTCATCAAATCACTGCCCATCAGACAGCATTTTTTTTTTGTTGCTTTGCATGAACGCATAAGTCTGCATAGACATGAGATCTTGAAGTTTATATTGTTTAGATACAAACTTAGCATATAACTCACTGATACCTCCACCCTGTCGCTGTAGATAAAGATAAAAGTGGAATAGAACATGAGACTCTCACATATAAAAATCTAGAGCAGTAGTAGTAGAAAACACTAAGTATCGGCTGTTTGTCAGGCAGTATACTCAAAATTATCACATATTTCCAATAAGTTCTTTTAATCACTTTTGGGGTGAATAATATTGTTACACAAAGCCATTTTTTTCTGTTCAATAAATGGAAGACTACAATGTGACAAATATCACTCTGGTGTTAAATAAGAGGACAGCGGGATGTCTGTCCCCATGCTAGTCTAGATATATAGGACTCTGAAGCTTAGAGTGACTAGGTCAGTCTTGAAGGTTAAGCAGTGAAAATAGTAACTGGGTTGCTAACAGGGCATGGGTCATCCAGTTGCTCCTTTAGTTTAGCTTGGACCCTTGAAGTTCCTGCGAGTATATATGAACTTGCTTCTGTGGATCTGAATATCACTTGTTGAGACTATTATCCATGTGTGAAGCCTTTTTACTTCTTTTGATAAATACAGCAACATGATAAGCTATCTTTCTCCATGCAATACTTTCTAATGACTATCTGATAGCAGTGGCTTGATACACCAAGGAGGTGATAACCCATTGTTCACAGCTTCTCAGAATACACTGTGCTCCCATCTCTCAGCTTCCCTTCCTGTTCATACAATGCAGTTTCAACACTCCACAGAGTCTGAATTCTGAACCCCTGAAATGGTATTGCAGAAACCAGTGGCCACTGGAGGCCTTTACCTGAGAAAATTATTCTCTGTGCTTAGTTAACATGTTTTAGGCTCTGCAAAAGACAGAGTGGGGTCGGCGCCCACATTGCTTGTGGCAGAGAGACCTGGTTGTTTTGGTGAGATGAAATGTCCTTTTAAGCCATGGGCTTGCTGGAGGGAGCCATGCTTGCGGTGTCGGCCTTCTAGAGTTTGGCTCTGCACTCTCGGCTTCAGATCAGGGTGGTTAGAGTTGAGCTAAAGGTTTGCCTTTCTACCATGTTTCAGGGATCATGCAGGGACTGCTGGTAAAAACCCTTCTTTAGAAAAGCCCTATGCTTGGTGGAATAGGACATTGCAGGCTTTTGGAGACAGATATTTCTATAGGACACTGACATATTTTCTTGTCTTTGTTGCTAGTCATGGCAGGGTGATCTGGCCATGAGGGACTCAACACTCCTCTTGGAGGGGTGGAGGCTGATATATGCTCATGTTTGAACTACTTCTTAGGAAAATCTCTCCATTTTACAGCTGAGATAACTCAAGGTCAGAAATTAATGGCCAAACTGGACTCAGAATTGGGCTGGCATGGTCAGGCTGTCCCCCACCCTATAAGCTTTCCTTCCAGCAATGCTGCACCCTGGTTGAAGGTGGTGGGACAACAGGAGGTTGTATTAGTTTGTATTAGTGATCTTTTCCTCTAAAACTTCTCCATTCAGGAATGAATCCCTTTGCATAGGCCAGCTCTGTAAGAGGGAGATGAAAGCACATAGGCCAGTTGGCAGAGTGAATAGAAAGAGGATCAGAGACAGGGACTTGATATCTCACATAGTGAAGCATATCTGGGCTGCCAGACCCTGAATGTCTCCTCCTCAACTGAATGAACAGCACCAAGAGTCTGAGCAGCGCAAATTGTAGAATCTAGCCATAAGGACCTTGAAATGGGTGGGAGCTGGGCCATGCATTTTTAATGCTTTCTTACAAGGTGAAAAGAATGTTTCAGAGAATAACTCAAGTGTTCTAAATACCCGTGACACAGTGGCCATCTCTATAAAAAGAAACTGAGAATTTTGATTGTAAAAGAGCTGGCTACTTAATGAGGGGAGTTTGCCAGCACAGAAAAATGCATTTATGAGTGTTTGTACTCAGGCTTGACTCTCTTTCACAGCATTGGGGTCCCAGAAGACTTTCTACTGGGACGAGTGTCCTTGTATGGGAAGCCATGGGAGAGCAATGGTATAGGGCAGTCCTAGGCCACCGCTGCTTGCTCTGTAGTGGTACCTCTCATATTTGAATGCCATGTTCATCCCCAAGAAACCATATTAAGATAGAGATTCTCATTCCTGAAGTCTGACACGAGTTCCAGGAGAGATGAATTTTGACAAATTGACAAGTGTCCTTGAGTAAAAGGCACTAGAGCAGTGGTTTTCAATTTGTGAGTCACAACCCCGGGGGGAGGGGGGGTCGAAGGACTCTTGTACAAAGAGTTCATATCAGATATTCTGCATATCAGATATTTACATTATGATTCACAAAAGTAACAAAATCACAGCTATGAATTAGCAACAAAAATAATTATGTGTCTGGGGGTCACCACAACATGGGGAATTGTATTAAAGGGTTACAGCATTAGGAAGGTTGAGAGCCGCTGCTGTAGGGAATGTTACTCATAGGTATGAGGGGCAAGTGATTGAAATGTGTTTTGTAGGTAGGTGTTATTGCTGAAGGAAGCCAGGCTCTGGATGATAGCTTAGGAGCCAAGTGGAATCCAAGTCTCAATTTCTTAGAGAGGCAAAAAGGAACATTGGGATTGTAAGGCTATAGCAAAAACTTCAGCTTGGACAGCCTTCCCTTTGAAGTCAGAATAGAATCAAATAGGGATGTCTCAGGACTCAAAGACATAGAATTTCATTGGGAGAGGCTATGGTACTGCAATAGGAGGGGATACCAGTGCAAGAGAGAGAAGCCAGAGACATGAGAGCTGCACTATTTTGCTACCATGATAGAATATTTTGACAGCACAACTTAAGGGACAAAGTTAATTTTGATGGGAAGAAGGGAATGGAGGCTAGATTTAGCCTTCCAAACATGCCCCTTTATCCTACTGCCTCCAGCCAGAGCGCTCACCTTTCAAAGTTTCTATAATTCCCCCAAATAGTTTCACCAACCAACCAGAGATCAAACTTTCGACATAGAAGCCGCCAGGGGATATTTCATGTTCAAACCATAACAGCAAATATATCAGAGGTCAGATGAACAGAAAGGAAATTTATTTGAAAGGGAGGAGTGTGCACAGCTACAAAGAAATATTATGGGAAGTGAGATTAACAGGTGGCTGGATAGGACAGTTGACAAGAAACGGACAGTGCCCCTTTCCTGTTCCCTCCCCACTTCCTTTGCTGTTTCTCTTTCCCCACAGAGGGTGGTTGTGGGAGTCAATGGTGTTTGTTTCATCCAGACCCAGAATTTGACAGGCAATTTCTTTGGAGTGGTTAGAGAATCATTTCAGCTGATCATAGATATGGCAAAGAAAGAGAACTGGGGACATATGTGAGCTTGTCAAAGAGAGGGGCTGTCTGGTGTCTTTTTTAAGCACATGAGGGCACAGTTTTATGCAGTAATCTGCTTTTAGGAAATAAAGAATGTGGGTATTTCTTATTTGTGACTCTTTGACAGGAGCTCAGGCTCTACCCTCTTCATGAACCCAACATATGGGTCACCAGGTTTATAATTTTTTCTTCTTTTGCAAAAAATTAATATCAAGACTCAGAGAATGAACATCAAATGTCTTATTAGGTCATTAGTAAGAACTCAGTAGGAAGGAAAAGCTGACTCAAAGTAAAGAGGGGCTGAGTTTACACACACACACACACACACACACACACACACACACACAATCTTGAAGCTGATTGTGGTGATGCCTACCCATTATTCCAGCTCTGGGAGACTGAGGCAGGAGGATCACTATGAGTTAGCAGCAAGCCTGGACTATGTAATGAGATCCCATCTCAAAATACAAAGCCAATCCAACCCTAAGTAGCTTAAGTTTGCTGACAGTGACACCACTAGCTAATATCGTGCAGGACAATAAACATAATATTGGGGTTTATTTCTCTAAAGGATAGAAATTATACATGCCTTTGCTAGATGGGTCCTCCAGAATATCACACAGTCCCTGTGCCCTGCCTCAAATAATGGTTTAACGGCAGATTACACACAGGTGCATTCCTCTAGATAATTAGTTTCTGAGTAGTCTCTAAACATTGCCCATTTTGGTAATAAGAGTGAATATCCACTTTCAGGCCTTATTTTAAGTGGCTTTTTATAATATCCCTCAGATTTCCATACCAGAGAGCCTGTTCATGAGCTGACCAGGAGACAGTGTATCTTAACCAGAGCTGTATCCCTTGGGAGCACCTGAGGCAAGGACAACATCCAGGCTCTTCGTGACTGGCAACTGGCATGGAGATTGTGGCAAGAATGACGTGTTCTTGTTTGGCCCTCTGGATTTTCCACAAGGACCATTTAGGAAACTTTAAAGTAGTAAGGGATTTCGAAGGGAGTGTGCTCCTGACACTAGAGAGCAAAAACAGTTTAATAAGCTTCAAAACAAAAATATTTTTCTGAAAGCTGAACAATGCACACTACCAGTGGCCTAATGAGTTAAGACTTTGCTGCAAAGCGCAGCCAAGAGAAGTTATTATTAGTTCTCCCATGACCCAGAAGCCCTTGTTTGCACACCCAGATGGGGCCACACTTCCTAAAACCATCAAAGCCTGCTTTAATTAGTCTGTTAATAGAAACTTGTTGTGAGCCCTTGGTACTCCCTATGGCCAGTTTTTGCCTCCAATCTCCGTTAATTCAGGTAAGTATCACAGTAGCTGGAGGAACACAGTGATTTTGTTAATAAAAATAAGCTAGCTGACTTACCAAGTGCTAACAATCAGATTGAAAAACAGGAATCATTTGGTGATCTTTCCAGCTCAAATGTGAATAACATTATGATGTTTATTCTTTGGCAAAGCCTTCGATGCAGTATACAATGTGTCGTTTATGAAGAAAGTCTTTGGGGGATTGGTATGAGACTTTTGGGCTCCCTGACCAGCTGAGCTCAGCATTCCAGTGGGTATAGAGGATGTACAGAAATACGTAAGGCAAAGGTGAGTAGAGAGAGGGCTCTGCCTGGGAGAGCTGAGAACATACCCTGGTTGAGAGAAGTCACCCTCAGCTTCAGTTCTTTCTTACTCATCCTCACCTGTTTCCCTATTCCTCCTCCTGGCACCTATCTCCCTCGGAAATTGAATTTACTTTGTATTTGGCTTATTTCTCTCCACCCCCACCTACCTGATATTAGTGTTCCTGATCTGAGGTAGATGCTGTGTCTGGTCCTTGATGTTCATTTAATTTTCAGACACCACAAGAGGTGGTGGGTTAGACACTGGGTAGATGGATAAACTTGGGTTCTGGGAGATGAAATGACAGTCACCTGTGGTGGTGACATGGCTCATGAGAAATACAGTAGGATTTGAAGAAGTTTGACCTCAAAGATCATGCTAGCTAAGAACATGATGACAAAAAGTCACATTTCCAACAGTTTCTTCATCAGTTGGGGCAGTGACCATTAAGACTTACCTCTATTCATTTCCTACCCATTCCTGAAGGATGCTCACTTTCTCCAGGATATCTGGTAAGTTTTAAGCCCCCCCCCCCATTTATGTTTGTCAGTCTGCCAAGTCCCATCACATGTCATGCTTCCTGCTGGGTCCCTGCTGCCTACTAGGAATCAATGCTTCAGCTCCAGGATTCTTGTGGCATCTTCTGGCTCAGCCCAGCCTACCATGCCCTTGGTTTCCATTGGATGTCATTCTCTCTTCTTCTAGCTGTCCCCTCCCACCCTCTTCACCTCCAGAAGGGACCTCCTGCCTCCCCATTTTGTTTACACTGGGAGGCTAGGCCTCAGACTGTTTTCTTCATCCTTATGACTTAAATGAGTCTGCTTATTGTGTAGCTGTTATGTGTCCCCACCAAAGTTCAAACTGAAAACTGGCCATCAGTATAACAGTAGAGAGGTGGTGGGACCTTAAGACAGTGATTAGGTTATGGTGATCTACCATTTTGAAGGGATTTGGGCTGTTCTTCCTTTTAGGACTAGGGAGCTGGGCAGATTCTAGAGGAAGTGCATGAGGTCTTACTCGTGAGACCTGATTATTCACCAAGACAGAAGCTTGTCAACAAAGCCATGAGCTTCTCTTGTGTGCTCTCTCTTCCACACTTTTTTATGTCCTTCTGCTTTTCTGCTATTCTATGATACAGTGTGAGGCCTTTGCTAAGTAAAGCTGTCCAGTCTTGGAATTCCAGCTGCACAGTATTATCTAAACAAATCTCCTTCTTTAATAAATCACACACTCTCAAATAGTCTGCTATAGAAACAACAGACCAAGACAGTGCCTTTTCCAACAGTGGAAAAGTATCTCCTCTCTGTTGATATAAATGAGGCTCGGACACAGGTTCCTGGAGGTGCAGTGGGGAGGGGGGCAACAACCAAGCCTACACCAGTGTAGAATCCTGATGTATGGAGAACACTTGCCTCATATGGGGTCTGTGGCTTAGGTTACTGGATTCATACAACCCAAATGTTCTGACCAAAGGAAGGCCGCTTCAGCCACAAGTACACCTGACTCTTTAGACAACTCACATGGCTACAGTGCAAGGCAGAGGCCCTTCACCATTTATTCATAATAGGTTTTAGTGGTCTCTGCCACAGGGTGGTTGTGCCAGAGTCCAAATCCCCTATCCTCAAGTTGGTCCGTAGTGGCAATATTTTGAACACTGGAAGTTTGACAGGCCATATACCCTGTTGTATTCATGATAGCTGAGCACCAGTCCTCCCTAGCCTGGTACCATCACCCCATGTTTATTGAGCTGCAGGGGGAATAAGACATAGCTGACTGGATTGCATGTTTGGTCCTTTTTTTCACTGGGCCTAGTGTTGAGGCATTAATTCCAATGTGCTTTATATTTTAAAAATGATTCTGCTCAATTTTTCAGTGAACCTAAACTTGCTTTGCAAAAGAAAGTCTATAGAAATTAAAGTAAGCAGATTTGACATAGATTATGAATTAAAAAGAAATGAACAGATCATTGTTGTGTTTCCCTGCAGTCCAGTTGGGAGCTACATGGCTGCAGGTTTCTTGCCAACAAATACAAACAAAGTAAAATATTAATCTGTTCATCAGTAGCCATGCAATCAGGGGCTTACTTCGACCTTGGGGCTGAGTCCTGGGACTGCAGAAATAGTGTATATTCACAAGAACAAACATCTTCCCATGGGTTTCTGAGTTAATTGCAGAGTGACCTGGAATCACATGGCTCCTGTCCTTTGGACTCTGCACTGTCAAAGTTATTAAAGTTCTTGGCTGAAAAGAAGAAGTGGAAAAGGTGCTTCGTGCATTCCAGAAGCTTTGCGAGGAACCTCAGACCTCTCTCTTCTATTCTTATGCCCGTGGATGTTACTAGAGTGGTTATAGAATCCAAGCCTGGACTCTATCAGTCCCAACAAGCTAGGGCTGGCCACCTTACTCCAATATACCAATCAAAGAGATATATAATGCACCCATTTACTCCTTGGCACTTCATGACAAAATTGTGCTCTGGATTGTCTTGTGTCATATGAAGGTTGAACTTTATTCTTTTGCATTTGAACATACAGGTGTCCTAATACCATTGTTGAGATGTCTGTCTCTAATCACATCAAATGGTCTTGTCACCTCAGAAGTCCAGAGTCTCTTCCCTTGCATCTCTATCCCACTTGTCAGAATGTTCAATGGTTCAGATGCAAGAGGGTCTCACTAAGACTCAGGTTTTCTTGGCAGGGATCCCAGGTCAGTGCTGAACTTTCTGTCTGGCCTCAATCAAGGCTTTGGGGGAGATTTTGCTTCTTCATATGAACATTGATACACTTGAATCAAAGCAGTGAGTTTTCAGATGAAATGTTCTCAATGTGTGGAAATGACCTGCTTGCATGGGCATTCCAGGAGAATATTCTGGGGTTCTCTGTTCCTAATTCTCTGACTTTCTTGCCTCCTATACCATCCATTCAGGCACATTTCACTCTCTAGGGCTCCATGGAAATGTCTCATCTCCTGGTATGCCAGTTTCTGTTGACCTTGACATTTACTGACATTTTATTTCTTCCTCTGTAAAAGCAAAAAGGACTAGATTCTGTTGTCTCCAAAGATTAGCTGGTGCCTGTCATTCAGCACTAAAATATAACACTGAGTGGTTGCTTCATTTTAGGAGGCAATGAGGCTGTGCAGTTTCCTCTATGAGAGGACAGGTGTGGGTGATCCATTCACCATGGTTTCTGAGCATTGCACTGCCTCCTACTGGCATTAAGAGGTATTGTTTTTCATGTGGCAATGTAAGAGGGTACCCTGGGTGATATAATGGCCTCTCATAGGGTGATCCAGCTACATGCTTGGGATCACACCTCTTTTAAGATATCATTTTCCTAGAAAAGACTGTTTTTACTCATAAGATAGACTGATGGGCTGAATTTTGGGCAAATGGGACAATTTTAGCCTAAAAACAAGCAACAAACAACAAAGCAAATTAATTAACAGAAGCACACATAAATAATGGTTTTCCAGATAGCAGATAAGTTGAGGGAGATAGTGTATGACTTTAATCTCTTTGCTGTGTGTATGGATCTTTGTGTACTTGAGGCCAGTCTGGTCTACATAGCAAATTTCAAGCCAGTTAGGGCCATGACATCCTATCTTAAGAAAAAGAGAGGGGGGGAGAGAGGGGAGAGAGGAAGGGGGAGAGAGAGGGGAGAGAGAGGGGAGAGAGAGGGGAGAGGGAGGAGGGGAGAGGGAAGAGGAAGGAGGGGGGAGGAGGGAGGAGGGAGGAGGGAGGAGGGAGGAGGGAGGAGGGAGAGAGAGAGAATAGATATAGCAGAGAGCCGGCAAGGGAGGATAAGAAAGCCCGAGGGACAGGAAAGAAATGACCATGATGCTTCTGCCTTGAGAGTTTCCAGGTCACAGAACAAGGGGAAGGGAGTCCTGACTAGAGCTTCCTTGAGCCTCCAAATTAAATGATTGAACTGAGAGTTCAAGGAAAGCCAGATGGCTAAAATGTATAGGGCAGAACTCCCAAAAGAAGAAATCTGCATAGATAGAGAAAGCACTTCCAAAGATATGCACAGGGTCTCCTTAATATCCAGAGTTTCTTCTGAGTTTATACATTAGGAAAAAAATGCCAAAGACTCAGGAAAGAAGCCCCTGAAAGGACATGAATGAACGGGGCTATGGGTCTGCCTAGAGTAAAGATTCATCCCTACAGGGTTAGACCTCTTTGTTGAATTAGTAAATGTTTTGGGGGAAATATTTACCCATGTCCTTTGTTTCTGCTGCTTGGCTATAGTAATTTATATATTTCCCTCTCCTCTTGTGTATACAGATATCTTAAGATTGTGTTCAGGCCTCCACATGCACCAATGTGCATGGACTTACTCTACACACTAACACACACACTCAAAGACATATACATAAATACACACAAAAAGAGAAATTGAGAACAAATAATGGAAAAGTCTCCATTCTTGGGTCAAAAGAAAACCTTCTATTCATGAATGGGTGTTAATATTAAGATGTCAATTCCTCCCAATGTAATAGATTTAACTCAATATCTATAAGTATAGCAATGACATTTTTATTATAGAAGTTACAGAATTCCATTCAAACCTTCATATTCACTTCTATGGATTCCAAGTAGCCAGAAGAATCTTGAAAAAGAGAAACAAGGTTGGAAATCTTCCTGCTTCAAAACTTACCATAAAGTTATAGTAATCAAAATAGTGCGGGGATAGTGTGAAGACAAAGATAAAGATGAATAGAATCAAGACTTTCAGGTTTAAGCCTTTTCATGTGTGGCCCACTGATTTTCAAAAATGGTACCATGACCATTTGATGCGATTACAGACAGACCTCCCCAAAAGGGTCTTAGGGAGCCTGTATGTTCAAATGCCAAAGAATGCAGTTCAGCTCTCACACGATACCATATACAAAGTTAATTCAGAATGGATCAGACACCTAAGTGTAAGAGCTAAAACTATATGAAAACGTAGGAGGAGACTAATCAAATGTGACTATAATCAACTGTACATTAAAACAAAGTACAAGGCAATAAAATAAAATGTGCATAAGCTAAAGGTGACCCAAACTTAAAACTTTTCAGGCATCAAAAACAATATGAAGAAAGTGAAAAGTAACCCATTAATTGGAAGAAAATATTTGCAAGCCATGTATTTGAGAGGTACCTTTAATTTTTGAAAAATTAGATTTATTAATTTTATTTTATGTGTGAGTGTTTTCCTGCATGTATGTATGTGCACCACATGTGTTTAATGCGCATGAGGGACAGAAGAGTCATTGCATTCCCTGGTGCCATGTGGATGCAGGGAGTCGATCCTGTGTGGGTCCTCTGCAGAAACAACAAGTGCTCAAAACCACTGAGCCATCTCTCCAGGTCTCCCTTGCTTTGTGAGACAGGGTGTCTCATTGGTTTGTGCTTACCAACTCACTAGGTTGGCTAGACAAGTCCTAGGCATCCCCTCACCCCCGACACAGTCCTGGGATCATAAACACCTTCTAGCATGGCTGGCTTTTATACATGGGTACCAGGCATAGAACTCAGGTCCTCGGGCTTATGCAACAAACACTTATTGACTAAGATATCTCCATAGCCCCATTAAAATATATCTTTTATTGATATTTTACAGCTTTCAATACAAATGTCTTTCACTCTTTTTGATATGTTTATTTTTAATGAGGTTTTTTTTTCTTGGTACTTTTATAAATGGTATTGTTCTCTAAATTACCTTTTCATATTACTCATTATAAATGGATAGAAATACAACTAATTTTTCAATGTTGATTTTTCCACTGGGGCATTTTCTTAGAACTATATGTAGACTTAGGCAGCTAAACTGAATAGAATTATTTAAAATACATTGTGGTCCAACCTTTAGACATAGCTTGATATCATATATTAAATACATGCCCATGGAACAGAGCATTTCTTTCAAACACAGTTTTAATAGCAGTTTAGTATGTTGTTACAGGAGGTTCTTTTCCCTTATCATTAGATATAGTTCCAAATTCTAAACTTGTATAATTATAAATAAAACAGTGATATGCCGTTATTGGGCATACATATTTATGTTGAACTATCTCTTTTCTTAGATTAAATTCTAAGAATTAGAAGGTTAGGGTACAGTGTATTACAGGCCCCTTCCCATTGGCCCTTAAGAAAGATAGCCAGATTCAGTTCTACATGAAACTGGCCATGAACTGTTCAGCTCAGGAGCTCGGGGGGCCATTCTTCATACCATTTGAATGCTCAACAGTTAATGTTTTGTGCTGTTTCACAAGATGGAGGTAATGTGCCCCCAAGAGGAGATGCAAGAGAAACAGAACAGTACTTACAACTCATACACAGACCTGGAAAGAGGTTGTCACATTCTGTATAGGATGGCAGGGGGAATTACTACGTTTTGGTCAGGTGGCTAAAGATGGGAATGAGGAGAGAGCTGACAGATCCACAGTTTTTACTTTGGTTTCCATGGAAAAGGAAAGAGAGGGCAGTATCAGCAATTTATGGTAGGTCTGTTGCCTACTTTGGGGTGGGGGTTGTTGTTTGAGCACAGTGATTGTCTTGAGCTGTCTTCCATTGGCACCAGAATGCTTAAAACAGAAAATAATAGAATTCTCAGAGGTGAAGGAAGGTAGAATGGGCTCAAGCCAGTTAGAAAGGGATGGTCCTTGATTAAGTGGTTTGCATGTCAAAAATATTCTCTGGGTCACTCCAGTTCACTCTTACAGCTGAACTGAAAATAGAAGAGTCTAGCTGCCCCGCCCCTCAAGGGCTGAAAGTTCCATCACTGGTGACTCCTTCTGCAGATCTGGCTCACCTTGAGCTTATGGAGTAGGAGCTTGTAGCATTTGAGCTGTCATCAAAATTTCTGGAGCAGTTAAGAGGAAAGCACTCCTTCCCCATGATCACCCTAGCTCTAGATCTGTAACTGCAGTCTCCTGCTGGTCAGAGGTTCTGCATTCCCTGGTCTTAGGGTCTTTGAGGAGCAACGATGGAGGAGGAGGGTGCAAGACTGTATGGTGTGTTGGACTTGTCCCGGAGATACTTCTTTGCCCAGATTGTCATTTCAACAGCTTCTTCCATTAGTCTAATGGCTTAGAAAATGCTCTATGGTGTCAGCAGACCTTCTTTGTATGGTGGCATGACAAGATGGACAATATCAGTCAGCATATCTTAGGAAACCTCTGTCAGAGATATTAGACTCTGTTACTGTCCTACTGGCATAAGGACAGAATCAGGCTTGTGGGATCAAACATCAGAGCATGAAGAGCCTGTGTGTGAGCTAATTTAGTTCAGGGATTGGTATACAGATGCCAACAATAGGATCCATAATAATAGTAACAACAACAACAAAGTATAGCTAGTAAGTACCAAACATTATTGGCAGTTGTCTTTGAACATTAAAGGATGTGTAGGGGTCACTTCAGGTTATGTCAAACAGTATGAAACTCACATGCATTTATAGAAATGACAGGTGGGACAAGTGACAGTTCTAGGAGAGTTAAAGAAAATATGTATGGGGAAGTTCTGTCATTTGCCTGAAAATCCTATGCCAGATTCGAAGGCAAACAGGAGTTAGCTACTTTACCCTAACTCTACCCTAGCATTCTTTTGTGTTATGTATTGCTTTCCTTCAAGGCCCAGAACTTATTTACTTAAAAGTGTTTGCTGGGATTATAGAAGCTGCAAGAGTTACTGATCACATTGGCTGGGGTTTACATAACTTAAATCCTTCCTCTGCGAGGACTCATCTCAGGGTAAAGGACTTCCTACCTGAGAATACAGAGGATCTTTAAATATCTTTAAGCCATTGATAAAAATAAAATCACCCTGTTTCCTTGCCTCCCAACTGATCCTTCATCTAAGAATACCCATAAAGTCCCTCACCATAGGAATTAGAAACTTTGTGATTGAGACATACAGATAGAGTCTCATCTTCCAGCATCTCATCCATCCTCTATCCTTTTCTATACCCACATCTCCTTCACTCATTTTCTTATTGATTTTCTTACAATGTATAGCTCAGAAAACAACCTGTAACTTCATTTCCAAAGGATTCAATGGCCTCCTTTGGCCTTCACAGGTGCCAGGCGTGTATGTGGTACACATATATGCATTCAGTCAAACACTTGTATACATGAAATAAAAAAAAAGAAAATAAAAAGTAAATTTCTTTTTGTAAAAAGTGCCTTTTCTCCGTGTAATCTACTTCCATGATAGTTTAACCCAGGCCACTTTAAAAGTACTCAACACACAGGCTCCCCAATGGAGGAGAGCTAGAGAAAGGGCCTAAGGAGCTGAAGGGGTTTGCAGTCCCATAGGAGTAACAACAATATGAACCAACTAGTACCCCCAGAGCTCCCAGGAACTAAACCACCAACCAAAGAGTACACATGGAGGGACCCAAGGCTCCAGCTGCATATTTAGCAGAGGATGGCCTTATGGGACATTAATGAGAGGAGAGGCTCTGGGTCTCCTGAAGGCTCAATGCCCCAGAGTAGGGGAATGCCAGGACAGGGAAGCAGGAGTGGATGTGTTGGTGAGCAGGGGGAGGGGGATAGGATAGAGGGTTTTCAGAAGGGAAATAAGGAAAGGGGATAAAATTTGAAATGTAAATAAAGAAGATATATAATAATAATAATGATAATAAAAATTATTATTATTATAAAAGTGCTCAGCAGTTGACACTAGCCTACTGTTGGACAATTTCATGTGAACCTGATCTTATGATAAGGTGTTGAATCCCTGATGGAGCTCACTGTGTAATATGCTGAAGGTGAAAAACCAGAATGGTTGTATTAGTATGCTATCACACCATAGTAAAGTAGAAACATTACATGGTGAATTGGGAAAAACTTGCACCCCATCTGGAGAGAGAAATTCTGCCCCGTTGCATTCTCATGATGCTGCTTCCGTGGGTTGAGGCTTATCTGTGTCTGAAACAGCCCAGTGCATGATGGGTTCTGACTTGTCTGTACTTGGAGCATCAGGTCTGAAACTTGTGTTTGTCATTCCATCAGAGCCTAACCTTCCTTAGGTGTGCTTGAAGAATTGCCTCTTAGTAATTAATTGGCAATGCATATGTGGAGTTGAAGTCTCAAGGGCTTGCTGAGGATCTGTAAGATGCAATGGGGTCATGTCTGTGTCCTCAGACTCCAGAGGGGATAGGGGTGTGAGCAAATTGCATTGTAGCCTAAGCTTCATGTAACTGTAGGGCCTGAGGCAAGTGACCACCGCTGCTATTCCTTAATCCTCTCCCCTGAGAAATAGTTACTGCTTTCCTCATCACAAAGGGTGACCCCAGGAAGGGTGGCCCCAGGAACCCCTCTGAGGAGGGCGTCAACAGCTGAGGAAGCAGTGCTGGAGTATCTCAGCTTCCTTGGTGGTCCAACACGCCAACATGTTTTAAAATGCCAGAAGGCCTTGAATCCTCCCACAGGCCACCTGCTGTGACAAAACTAAGCAAACAAACAAGTAAAGCATGCTATAAGCCCAAATACTGAGAGTTTAAATCCCAGACCTAAAATCTATTAGCTTTACAACTAACCTCACTAACCTCAAGCAGTTTCCTTTCCTGTCTGAATAATGGGATGGGATTACTAACCACAGAGTTCCACAGACCATGGGTACTAGATAAATGTGGTTACCAACACTCAAAGAGGCACTGTGGCTACTGAAGATGAGTGGATGAAGGATGGTGTTGGAAGGGACAGATGAGGACAATTTACTGAGCCAGAAAAAGACAGAGAGGTTTGATTGGAGCTTCATGAAAGTGTCTGTTATCGAAAGGGAGGCTTCTGGGAATGAGAGTAGACTCTCAAGCAACACATCTTCCACCACATAGCACAGATTGCAAAGAGCTTCATTGACAACAGATCTTTGCTACAGAGGGGCTCCTTGATGCTGCAAGGATCACTAAAGGCAAAGGGATGGGAAGGCTGTATCAAGGAAAGGGACAACGTGTGGTGCTTGGCCTTGGCGATATCAGAGATTGGTAACTACCCTCCTGATACTGGATTGGATCCTGCCGGCAAGTGTGCCTGGGCCCAGGCTGAATCCTATATTCTGTTTTTCTATTTAAGAGATATATGGTGATATTCATTTAGCCCTACTGTGAGGTAAGCTCTATCCTATCTTCTGTCTACAGTTGCCTCTACATTGTTACCACGTTGGGAAGGGCACATTGCTCTGGGACCCTTACCTCAGGAAGGAGAAGACTGCTCCCAACTTAGGATCGTCACCAGGGAGGTCTTGGTGCTTCAGGAAGGGTCTGTTGCAGGGTCTCTGAGGTCTTCTGGGTGGCTCTCTTCTCCTTAGTCCTCCACCCTCCACTCAATGTAGTGAGGGAGCTACAGTGCACAGTGTGTGGTCCATGATTTGGAAAGAGACTAAGGGAGGGGACTGGACTGCAAGAGGTCACTCCAGTTCACTCCTGACGCTCATGCACAGTCTACCCGGCAGATGCTATAGTTCTGATGCTTTTCTTGACCTTTGCTATGTCTCTCTGATCCCTTGGAAGGGTTTGTCCAGGCAGCTGCCAATATGCAGGATGAGACTCGGGGGAACCATCTTAGTGACACCCACGGGTAGTTCTATCTAGAAGGAAAGGGCAGCAACTGAATAACAAGCAGCCTATTCTGGACTTCTTCCAGATCCTGTCACCACTTTCATGGGCCTAAGTTCTGTTTACTTGTGACAGTGGCTCTGAATTTATACTTCTCCATGTTCCAGGAGGTATCCTGTATCCCCCCTTGTGATTCTTTGCCCAGTTGTCTGCTCTTCCTGCTGGAGAGAGATGACCCAGAGATCTTTAGTCTTGTGATGACAAGTAGTCTGTCCCTAATAATTACTTTACAGTTTTTATTCATGACATAAGGCATGATGACATTAAATAGCACTTCTCTCAGGGCTGAGGACTACTAACCTCATTGTTACTTGCCCTCATTAGCCCTGGCCATAGGTGGGTTGGTGCTGGACAAACTCTCCTGGAAGACTTGGCAGTAGAGCTGGGTTTTTGAGAGATGAACTGGAAGTCTCCTATGTGGAGTGAGCATGAGAATGGAGATCATACATGGTTTGTTCAATGACATGGGTCAAGCTAGTATATTTAGGGAAGTTGACATCGGCCTGTGTGAAGAAAAGATGGATCTGTGCAGAACACTCATGAATGCTGCCCATCATTTCCAAGTGTAGCCTATTCAAGTCACCATCATATAAACCCCTCTGTCTAGTTTCCTGGGCCTTCTGTGGCCAGCCACTGTTAACCCACAACACTCTAGTTTAGGCACCCCTGTGTCTCCTGGCCAGGTGAACTTATTAACAGCATTAAACCACATCTGCATTCCAAGCTGTGGCTTCTCAAGCAGAGAACCCCTGCTGGAAGGCAAGACCACTTCTCTTGCGGGCTTGTTATTCTGACTCACACTCACCCGATAGAGATGGTGTTGCAGAGACCCACTGCCAACTGAGAAAACAAGACTCAATAACAATAAAGTGTTTAAAACGAAGAGCCAGGAAGCAGAAAAGGGTCTTATGATCTGGTTTTTGGAAAAAGCATGTTTCTTCATCAAAAGTACCCATAGGGATGATTATAGTGTCAACAAAAGATGATTGTAGGGGAAGGAAGTCACCAGACTCCCCATAAGTGATCTCAGACCTGGGAGTCCATGTTCAGAGAGCAGAGACAATGATGCCTGTCACTGGTCTTTGGGGAGGCCATCCTGTGTGCATCCTACCTTCTATAATTTACTCCTCTCCAGTTTTTAATGCGAGGAGGTTTGTTTTCACCTGTTCTTCAGGAGAGAGCACTGAGGGTTGACAGCTTATGGACTTTAAGGTCTCAATGAACCTCCTTCTGTCAGCCCAGCAAGACAGAAAGACAATGCTGAGGGCCTTGTGGCCCCAGAGCATCCAGACCAGGCAGCAGCTGCTGGGGTAAGCAAGCAGATAAGCAACTGGATCCTGTCATTGTCTCCCTGAGAGGTGGAGGAAGAGGAAGGGCAACAGCTCACAGCTCCTGGGTCTGCCTGCTCTGGTGACTGCCTCCACTCACATCAGTATTTAGCCCCAACAAGCCACTAGATTGGCTCTAGTTGGGGGGAAAAAAAGTAAAAGCAGGAATCACACTGCTACATTTTGTTCTTATGGAAAGAGCTGCTTGGAGCTAGGGGTGCTAAAGGAAACATATTCTTCCCCTTTCCTCTTTAGGGAAGGCTGAGAAGATAGGTGAGCTCACACACTAGTCTTCCCTGTCCACTCTCAATTCTCACAGACATATCATTGGCTCTGAAAGTGTCCCAACTATTAGATATTTCAGGAATTATGACAAAATGGGGTAGATAGCATCATCAGGAGGACTTGTGGCATCAATCCTGTGAAGGTTAAGGTGGTTGGTACTTGACATTCTTACTTCGAGTGCAGCAAATTTACTTTTATGGATGGAGTTGGCCTTAGATACAATTGGTCTACCACCTTCTTCTCATAGCAGTAATAATAGAAGCCCAGAAGAAGTACGCTTTTTGCTCAAGGTGATGACGGTTCATTGTCCTTAAATGGGAGTTTTGTTACTCACCTTGTCTTACTGTTGCCAATAAGGCTGTCTGTATCAAGGTCATGAGTGCAGCAAACATTTTTGAGCCCCTGCTAACATGGCTATAGTGGGTTGTGGTTAATGAAGAGAGTGGAAACATGCAATGACAAAGAACCATGCCTTGTGGCTTCTAGAAGGATGTATATGGCAACCATGGGGACTATACTTAACTCTTTAGACAGCAGGAAAAAGTGTTACATTCATGGCAAAAGAAGACATGCTGGCCAGACTTTCAGCAAGACAGATCTTGAGATGGGAAGAGAGAGCCAAACCCCATATGAAGTGTCCCTGAGACCATCTCAGAGATGGGGTGAGCAAGGTACAGGATGGGGAGAGGCACAGTATCTCTGATATCAACTCTTGAGATCTCATTCTGCTATGGATTTCTGATGCTTCAATGACTCTTTGGAGTTGTTTTAGAGAGACAAGAGATACAAGTTACCATGCCTTGATTTTGAAGTGTTTTTTTTTTCTTCTCCTAAAAGGGAGTGCGCCTTTAGAAAAGGTATTCTTCCGGGGCCTAGCAAACACATAAGTGGATGCTCACAGTCAGCTATTGGATGGATCACAGGGCCCCCAATGGAGGAGCTAGAGAATGTACCCAAGGAGCTAAAAGGGTCTGTAACCCTATAGGTGGAACAACATTATGAACTAACCAGTACCCCAGAGCTCTTGACTCTAGCTGCATATGTATCAAAAGATGGCCTAGTCGGCCATCGGTAGAAAGAGAGGCCCATTGGACTTGCAAACTTTATATGCCCCAGTACAGGGGAACGCCAGGGCCAAAAAGTGGGAGTGGGTGGGTAGGGGAGTGGGTGGGGGAGGGTATGGGGGACTTTTGGGATAGCATTGAAAATGTAAATGAGGAAAATACCTAATAAAAAAAAAGAAAGAAAAGGTATTCTTTTCAGCCCAGGCAATCTCCTAGGCCATGTAGTTGACACCTCTGGGATCAGTCTCTTACTCCTGGATGAATACAAAGAGTTGCAGGACTCCATTCTGTTTACATGTTCTTGAGGCATCAGTATCTTACCAGATTTGAACAATTTAGAGGGGCCTGTCTCTTTGCAGAGTTCATGACTTCCTCCATGTTGTCATTTCTTATTTTTATCCCTAAGTTTGTCCCTCCTGAATTACAGGAATTTGTACAGAACCTCCAGAGGCCATGTGCCTGATTCTACTAAGGGTATTGAGGCAGGAGAGTATGACATTGAGCTTCCACAAAAGGAATGAGACACTATTTGGATAATCAACAGAATGTGTCCCTCTGAAGTTTTCAGAAGGAGGCCCAGGAGTCTATGTTGAACTTGGTAGTGAAGAAAGTATAATGTATTTCATGACAGGCAGATCTCAAGTGTAAGGGCTGGTTACTTCTGAACTGAAGCTTGTCAAGAATATATATATATTAATAAATAAATATGCCTTTGGCTGTAGGACCATCCTGGAGGGACCAAAGGAAGTCTGATCTCCTACCGCCCCTTTTGCACAATAGCTCAGTTATATAAATACTAAATACCCGATTCCATCTTGTTCTGCTATTAGATTCCTTATCCGGAAGCATAATGTTTAAGGGAAGATGGGAAGTGAGCCTGGAACAGTTGCTAAGGACTCAGTGTGACATCATGTTGATAAAGGTAAGGATCTCTGGTTTGTTTCTCTCCTCAAAGTCAGGTAGAAACTTGTTAATTTTCTTTGCCTTTTCCCCTTCTTTTTGTCCTATTAGTCAAGTACAAAGTATATTTATAAAATACACAAGTTAACCTGTGTAGATTTCATTGGTAGTATGGCCATCACATCTATGAGTTCTTCAATCCATGAACACGGAATATCTTCATTTGCTTAAGTCTTCTGTCATTTATTTCAGCAAAATTTTTATATGTTTTACCTGATTGTACTATTCTCATTAAATCTATTACTAAGTATCCTATTTTTTTGGTAATATGACAAATAGAATTAAATTTTAAATTTAATTTTAGGTTACTTATTACAATGTAAAGAAACATTTTAAAATGTATGTTCTTATCCTTTATTCTACAACTTTCAGAGGTTGTGGTGCCACTTTCTTTTCTGCTGTAGTCTTGTTCTGATGGTAGTTGTCATCAGCAGAGGTGACCCCAACCTTCTGTGCTTCTCAGTGTGCGAGGACTCTTGGCTGGTTTTATCCCATGATGAGCATGTTAGTTAGTTCCAGCCTCCTGATGTTGATTATTGTGTCAGGAGCTAGCCACACTGACCAGACAAATTATGGAAAGCTAACCAGAACACATTGGGACAGATTCCTTCTTCTGTGGATACAGTCAGAGTCTGAAAATGTAAAGAATGGTAAGCATGTGTACTAGGGGTATAAAAATCCAAGGAGAAAAGCTATGCTGCACCATGATCAAAAGAAGACATAATAACAGAAGCAGGTGGAGAGTAAAGGCTCCATAAATAACCCTAGGGAGACCAGAATGAGGAAGGTAAGAAAATAAAACATCCCTCTGAGATGCAACATCACCCAGGGTTCAGGAGAACCTCTCACCCCTTGATACCAACAACAGCCTGTGCCGACTAGAATGTAGTAGAAATTATTCACTAATGATCTTTCCCAGAGGTTTCACTTTTTTGTATCATGGCCGGCCATTTGTCCTCCCCTGGACCTTCTCTCTGCTGTGGACATGAATCCTAATTGACTTTCACTGGAGATGCACTTGGTTTCAAAGGCATGTGCCATAGCTCTGAAGGCCAGGCCCCCTCACTGCAGTGCTCTGAGTTCTTCTACATTCCTGTCCTTGTCAGAATGGCTCTGGGACTTTCATTTTCTTGGAGCTCCTTGCATAGGATTGATCTCAGCCACTCACCTAATGACATTGGCTTTGTGAACTGAAGCTCTTTGAAGAAGCTACATCTGTATTAGGCATCTGCAGACTGTTGACCACGGCTGACTAGGATGTAGTGACTTCATGATGGAATGTTTCAAGTCTCAAGTAAAAGTTATCTTGGGCTACCTTAGTGCCTTTAATAGCCACTACTACCAATTCCTGCATCTGAACTAATGTTCTTGTGGCTGTGAGCTGTAAATCTTAGAATTATTGTTGTACTTAGCTGGTCTTCAGTCTGCATCAGTTCTGAAGTCAAGAATGCCTAACACTTAACATCTATGGGAGAGAGATCTGGCTCTGCAGAATCCCTCTTTTCTTATTTTACTGTCAGTATGTCCAATAAATACATAGATGTATTATCTTATGTCTTCTGTGGCTAGAGTTCAAGCCACTTCTTCCATGAAAGCACATGGCTCTGTATCTATATAATTGAGTTTGTGCTCCTGAACCATGGTTGTTCATATTGAATCACTGTAAATTATTTTCTGTGTTAAGAATACATATTTGTGTGTGAGTGAACATAGTATGTGAACATGTGTGCATCAAGTGACCTCTTCTAGTCTTTTCCACTTTATTCCCTTGAGCCAAGGTCCTTTCCTTAACTTGGAGCTCACATTTTTGACTAGGCTGGCATACATTAAGTAAGCCCCAGTGTACTTCTTGTCTCTGCCTCTCTCAGTGCTGGAGTTACAGGAATGCCAGAGGCCATTTCTAGATTATTATATAACACTGGAATCTAAACTTGGGACATCATAGTTACATAGCAAGTTCACTTAATTACTAAGCCATTTCTCCAGCTTCAATGTATCTTATATTCTTTAAATCAAAGGCATTTTTTATGTCGACTTAGGGAGAACCCAGATATGGCTTGAGGGATAAATGTACCCTAATGGCATTACCCTATTATGTGATTTGAATAGGTATGGCCCCCTTCACAGCTCTGACACATGCCTTTGACTCATGTATTTGAATGCATGTATTTGAATTTGGTCCATGGAGAGTAGCAGTATTAGGAGGTGTGGCCTTGTTGGAAGAGGTATGTCACTGTTGAGGCAGGTCTTTGAGGTCTTAAATGCTCAAGCTACTATGCCCAGAGTGAAACACATCTAGTCTTCTCCTGGCTACCTTCAGATCAAGATGTAGAACTCTCTGTCCCTCCAGCACCGTGTCTTCCCACACACTGCCATGCTTCCCACTGTGATGATAATGGACTAAACACGTGAAACAGTAAGCCAGCCCCAATTAAATGTTTTTTTTTTTTTTTTTTAATATAATAAGAGTTGCCTTGGTCATGATGTCTCTTCTAACTAAGACAAGGCTTGCGGTTTGAATACTTGGTCCCCAATGGACGGTGTTATTTGGAAAGGCCTTCATTCTGAAACTTTTTCTGGATTAAGCTTGTGCATGATGTCTCAATTGCTGCGAATTCATGTGTAAACCACTCTGATATGTCTAGAAAACACTTTTCTTGTAGTTCTCCACCAGTTCTGGCTCTTACTACTCATCTTCTCAGCCTTTCTACTCATCTTCCACTACAATCCACAGATGTCTCAGATAGATTAAACATATCACAGTCTCTTATTCTATGAACCATGACCAGTTGTGGTCCTCTATGTTAATTGCTATGACGGTTTGAGTAAAAATGGTCCCATTCATAGGGAATGTGGCACTATTAGAAGTTGTGGTCTTGTTGGAGTGGGTGTGGTTTTGTTGGAGGAGATGTGTCACTAGGGGTGTATAGGGTTATTGGGGTCCCAGGTCCACCCAGCCACAGGGCACGGCCGCTTGGGAAGGTGGGACACAGGAGTTGACCTTGCTTATTGTCCCCCACAAGCTGTCTCCAGGCCAGTGTTGGGCTATAGGGAAGCCCCAGGACACCACTCCAGGGGTGGGGAAGCACAGTCTGATGTAAGGGACAGCTGGAGCTGGTTTGGGGGTCCCCAGGCCTGCAAGGAGGCTGGGGCCATCTAGTTCTCAGGCTCTTAGACACCGAGGCACCACTGGGAGCCGTGGAAGAGCTGAGAACTGAGTGGGGGCCCATGGGCTGGATCTTGCCTGGGGCTGAGGAGGGAAAGTGAGATCTCTGACTGGTCCCATGGGGAGAATTCTTGTCTTGACTGTGGTTGGCTTGGGCTTGGTGGCAGCCGTGGCTGGGAGCATAGAGAGGCCTTCTACGGGAGATTTTTTGGTGCCTCTGTAGGCGAAGGCCTTCTCCATGGCTCCCAGAGACATGGTTTTAAGGCATTTATTGTCTTGGCAGAAAGTGGATAAGTAAAACCATACCCCACTTCTCAGGGTGGGCCTGAGGTTAGATACATTTTGCAGGGAGGAACGTCTGGGAAGGAAAGCTTATTGGCTAAGCCCTCCAGGCCTTTAGGTACCTCATTAAAATAGAGATCTGTCTTGAGCCTATGTGACCACAGGTCACATCCTCCACAAATGGAGGGGCTTGGGGCACTGCCCTGACATGACTGATGGCTACAAATCTAAAGGGAGCTGTGGCTAGTAACAGGGGCATGGTGCCAGGGAACAGGTGAGGCACCTACCATTCCTTCAGGATTTCTGAGGTTTGGAGCCTTAGCTCAACCGGGAACTATGAGCTCCCACAAGCTCAAGCCAGGCTTAGTGGCTCACTGTCTTCTCATCTTGCTGCCTGCCAATCTCGGTGTAGAACTCTCAGCTATCTATCTCTCTAGCACAGTGTCTGCATGTGTGCCACCCTGTTTCTCACCATGATGATAGTGGTACTCCACCATACTGTTTAAACAGTAAACCACCCCAATTAAATGTTTTTCTTTATAAGAGTTGCTGTGGTCATGTCTCTTCATAGTAAGTAAAACCCTAAGACCATTACCATCTACTGCACAGAGAAGCTTCTTTGACAAGTATACTACATTTTCAAATGTGCTCTGGTTCTCTTAGTTAACACCCAGGTTACTTTGATAGCTTGGCTATTGTGACAAGTGTCTCAGCAAACATGAAGTATGGTGATTTGGAGTCTTTTGGTACTCCTGTAGCTGGATCCCTTGATAGTTTGTACATTTAATTATTTGAGGAATTTCTGTGTTGGTCTCCACAGTGGCTACATCAGTTTATATTCTTGGACAACATTCTTCAAAGATCTTTGGCGATCACTAAACAGGGATGATATTCAATAACATTTTGGTTTCAAAGACAGGCTAAGTATAATCTGTCCTTACAGAGGTGCTAGTATAGGCTTTCCATAACAGAATTCACAACACACAATGGCTGGCCCAGGTATCGACTGTCATCACTCTAGTTCATCATCAGCCGTAAGAAGGATGCTGGGTTCTTCCTCCTGCTGGACAAGTATCTCATGGTGGGCCCTAGTGTTGCTCTGCTCTTCTTACACTAACTTTGTTTTTGTTCTTTGCCATAGCAGCTTCTTTAGCCTCTGGGATCCTTGAATTCCCTGACTTCCCCAACCATCAGCCTTCCTCAGGACCCTTGTAGTTAGCCTCACTGTCACCTCAGGTCCCAGATCAGTGGACACGTTGTCTCTGAACACTCTGTCTAAGGAGACACTCTCTGCAGTCCTTATCACAGAATATCATTTAATACTAGTTTGGGGGAAGAACACTTTCCTTGTGTACTGTGTGTGGTTATCTGAACTGCCCCCACTGGAACATAAACCCCAGACACACAGAGCTCTTTCTGTACTTTCTGCCTCTCCATCTACAGCATCCACAACAGAGCTTTCCTAGCACATGTTGGGCTCAAGAGTTCCTAAGTGAGTGTTGGCTCTCATTCCTGCAGCATTCCACACATAAAATAGAGATAAAATAGAGCCAGATCAGAATATATGCTGACTCAAGTCCCATTGCCTGGCATTCTTGGGTTATGTAGGAAATTTTCCACATTGCTGAAGATGCAAAATGTAAGTACATTTGCAAAGTGCAGACTTTTTCTGAGACATATTAAAGCAGGCATCTTGTCCTTAGTAAATAAGCATGCCTCCTGGATGATCTTTGTAAGTCCTTCATTCATTCTAGGTATGGTCCAGGAGGCCTTAGGGACCAGACAGGGCCAAAGCCTCTGGCTGTACTTTATGAATGGTGAGATACTTTTCTGGAGTCTGTATTTTTAGTCATTATCCACAATATTCTTGGAGGAGTCTATAGATATCTTACTTGCCTGTCACCAGATAACCTATCCAGAGATGCTTTACCCTCCCTTGGTTGCTGCTTTAACCTGGCCTTGGGATAGAAATATCTGGGTGCTGAGCCCTGGGGAGTACTGGTGGGGACAGAGTAACATGGTTCCTGTCCCTAGGACTGGGCTCCAGTGTGAGCTTCGAGGAGATGCTAAGCCTGTGTGTCCCTGATGGGGACAAACTGGCATGGTTCCATGCTTCTTGTCCCTGGGAGAGGGCCCTGGTGTGGGCCTCCATGAGTGTTGAAGGCTGCTATGGGTATAAGGTTTGTTTGTGTAATAATGTACATATTTTCACATTTCTCTGAGAAATGTCCACTCTGTTCATGTTAATTACTCCATGAGAATTAGAAACAGCACAAGCCCAAGAGTCTAGGGTGTGACTATGTCTTCACAAAATGGCAAATGCTAGCACCTTTAGGACAGCCTTTAAAGCTATGGAAAAGAGCTCTAAATATATGCAAAATATAAGGACACATTGTGAACTGTGAAGGGCTTCATGAATCTAAAGGAATAAAGGAACACTATGATCCAGTTTGTTAGAAAGATACAAAAGCAGGTAGATTCCTAAATTCATCATCTGCCTAGGACAGAGTGAGTAGACCCAGGCATGGGAGAAATGGTAATTTTAGGGCAAGGTTCCACCCAACTAACTTATCATCTATGCAAAGGCAGACAGATCTCTGAATTTTTTTTCCAATGTTAAGAAAAAAAAAGTCTCTTAAGAATCAAAGGGCTGGGGTCACAGGATGCTGATTCGTTTATAAGATAACCAAAAGGGAACCTGGAATAAATAACTGAATTGATATGTAAATAAAAACTGGACTTTTGGTCTGCATGAGATGAGCTAGCAAAAAGCAATAGCAGTTCTTTCGATTTTTCTCTAGCAAAAGCTGAGCTGTTTGGAGATCTCTGGGGAGCAAGAATTTTTCAAGAATTTTTTCTTAACAGGATTTCTGACTTGGTCAGAAAATCCAATCATTTTTTATTGCAACTTTTCTAACTTTAGTCAGAAAAGTCATAAGCTATCCTGATTACTTTTAGAATTTTTACTAGCAGAGAGAGCTATCTCAACCAGAGAGTTTTTAGAATAGCAAGAAAAAGTTGTCTAAAGCAGTGCAGAACACACACAGAGACATACAGAGAGAGAGAGAGACAGACAGACAGACAGAGAGAGAGAGAGAGAGAGAGAGAGAGTCAGGAAAGCCATCTCAGCAGAACCTAGGCCGCCAACTTGGACTGCCTATTTGACTTCAAGTTGCTGCTCCCAGATACCCCTTTTTCAGAGCCCCTCTCCATGTTGAGGCTGGTCCTTGGCATCTGGGGACCACTTGGACATTGCCAGGGTCTGTGACAATGTTCATGCTAGACACATGAGGTACTTGGGTATCTTTTGAAGACACAGGTCTGCTAGGAATGGGAAATAAGAGGTATCTCTGGAAGGCAGTATAGCCAGCCTGGCAGAGATAAATATACCCTAAGGAGAAGCTTCTGTCTCTCATTCTACCAGAATGTTGAAACCACGTCCCCAAGAAAAGTGGGATTTCTCTAGGGAACAACATGCTGGAAGAAGCAAAAGGCTCCAGACGGAGGGAGAACTTGTCTCCCAAACGAGATTAAACACAGTTCTAACCACTTGTTAAGACTTGTTACCTTACAGGGAAATACAAAAGTCCAGACGAGGATGAGCCCACGGTAGATGGGACCATACCTTCACCAGGACTGCTTAGCTGTGCTTCGATGTACATATCCTTGATTCTGTATTTAAACTTTAAGACTCCAAAGACAGACTTGGAGGATGTGTTGGATCTCTTTGTTCCTTTCCCAATGTGGCTTCATTGATTATTTCTCAACATTTTGCTTTCTATTATTATTTTGGTTCTTTTTTTTTTCTTTAAATTTTTTTAAATTTATTTTTATTTTTCAAATTAAAATATAATTACATCCTATTCTCCCCTCCCTTTTTACCGCTAGCCCTTCCCATGAGCTCATGTTCTTGCTCTCTTGCAAATTCATTGTCCGCTTTTCTTTTTTTTTTTAATTAGGTATTTTCCTCATTTACATTTCCAATGCTATCCCAAAAGTCCCCCATACCCACCCCCCCAATCCCCTACCCACCCACTCCCCCTTTTTGGCCCTGGTGTTCCCCTGTACTGGGGCATATAAAGTTTGCAAGTCCAAAGGGCCTCTCTTTCCAGTGATGGCTGACTAGGCCAGCTTTTGATACATATGCAGCTAGAGACAAGAGCTCCAGGGTACTGGTTAGTTCATATTGTTGTTCCACATATAGGGTTGCAGTTCCCTTTAGCTCCTTGGGTACTTTCTCTAGCTCCTCCATTGGGGGCCGTGTGACCCATCCAATAGCTGATTGTGAGCATCCACTTCTGTGTTTGCTAGGCCCCGGCATAGTCTCACAAGAGACAGCTATATCTGGGTCCTTACAGCAAAATCTTGCTAGTGTATGCAATTGTGTCAGCGTTTGGAAGCTGATTATTGGATAGATCCCTGGATATGGCAATCACTAGATGGTCCATCCTTTCGTCACAGTTCCAAATTTTGTCTCTGTAACTCCTTCCGTGGGTGTTTTGTTCCCATTGCTAGGAAGGGGCAAAGTGTCCACACTTTAGTCTTCGTTCTTCTTGAGTTTCATGCGTTTAGCAAATTGTATCTTATATCTTGTGTATCCTAAGTTTCTGGGCTAATAACCACTTATCTATCAGTGAGTACATATTGTGGGAGTTCCTTTGTGATTGGGTTACTTCACTTAGGATGATGCCCTCCAGGTCCATCCATTTGCCTAGGAATTTCATAAATTCATTCTTTTTAATAGCTGAGTAGTACTCCATTGTGTAAATGTACCACATTTTCTGTATCCATTCCTCTGTTGAGGGGCATCTGGGTTCTTTCCAGCTTCTGGCTATTATAAATAAGGCTGCTATGAATATAGTGGAGCATGTGTCCTTCTTACCAGTTGGGACATCTTCTGGATATATGCCCAGGAGAGGTATTGCGGGATCCTCCAGTAGTACCATGTCCAATTTTCTGAGGAACCGCCAGACTGATTTCCAGAGTGGTTGTATAAGCTTGCAATCCCACCAACAATGGGGGAGTGTTCCCCTTTCTCCACATCCTTGCCAGCATCTGCTGTCACCTGAGTTTTTGATCTTAGCCATTCTGACTGGTGTGAGGTGGAATGTCAGGGTTGTTTTGATTTGCATTTCCCTGATGATTAAGGATGTTGAACATTTTTTCAGGTGCTTCTCTGCCATTCGGTATTGCTTCTTTTTAAATGGTGTTTTGAAATGAGTGGCTGAACCTGGCTTGAAGCACAGGCTGTGATCTCTGAGACTGAGAAAGGTAGGAGGTATGGGAATGTTCCCTGTGGGCTACTGACCCCCTACCAGCAGCACTGTTACCAATAGCCCCTATCATCCTGATGGGACAAGCCCAGTCACAACCCTAAAAAGCACCTCCCACCCCCCTTTTTTGGTAAAGGTCCGTTTGAATTTGTTCCAATGAAAAATTTTGTCTATCTTTCTCTATCTTCTCTCCCTGATCCTGCCTCCATCTCCTTCTCTTTGACACTTGCTGAAAAAACTTAAAATCTTTCCTTTTTGAAGCTGAATATTTTAGTGGGTGAGAGATACAGAGCCCAGGAATAGAAGTACAGAAGGGAAGGGAAAAGGAAATAAGAAGAGAGGAGCACAGGAGGGGACAGATGGAAACTCAACTAGGCCAGCCTCTTGATAGAAGAGGGGACGCCAAACCACATCCCCACAATGTGGCTGGCAGGATGGATCATGAAATAATATTTGTCCATCAGATATCTCAGGAATGTGTATGCATTTTCTCACAGTGAATGGAGGTTTTTTTTTTTTTTCTCCTGGAAAACATCCTAAATGAATAGAGCTGGCAGAGGCAGAGAGCAGTGGAAAACAGGGCCCCAGTAGCACTGCCCGTAATTCCTACTAGCAGGGAGGGGCCCTCTCTCCCATGTTAGAATGATCTTAGCAAAGGGAGTGTTTCTGCAAGGTAAATGCATCTCTTCACTGATGACAGGCCACCATCAGCTTGTTCCCACCATTTCTGTGCCCACACTGGTGTGACAGTGATAGGTAGCTTGATACTTCACCTAAGCCCAGCCATGGTCCCAGCTCTCGTCCCAGGATGAATGCTGAAAGAGGGTGGGTTAGGATTTTTTTTTCTCTTCTAGCCTGGTGTGAATTAAAAAAGAAACAAGAAAACAATAAATTATCTGTAATTCTGAGGTCCCCAGCTTAACCTTTGTTTTGTTTTGCCTGTGAAGACTCCTGTCCCTTTAGCCAAGACTCTCTGAGGGGACCACTCAGGCTGAAGGTGCCACCCAGCCCAGCTCAGAAGGGCTTTGAAGAGGCCATAGTTCTTTATATGCACCCAGGGTTTCACATTTATTTCTACGGTTCAACAAATATATATACACATGTGTACATACATGTTATATATACATACACAGAGACTAAGACACAAAGACAACAGTAAAACACTAAAATTGGGAATCCAGCTAAAGAGCGTGGAAAAGTTTATTGTACCTCCTGGCTACTTTGCCGTAGCTTTGTCGTTTTAAACACAGGGACACAGATTTCAATAATCACATAAAGCTAACTTACTCTGTTTACAAATAGAAACACTGGCAAGGAAGTGATGATTCAGGGCAATGGAATTCTGGGAAGGATAAGCTTATGAGGGAGAACTTCACAGGAGTATCTGATACCGCAAGTATCTTCACTCTACTATGGATGTTGGTTTTTCCTGTGCTCACACCACCAGGGTGAGCTTTCCAGCACTGCCTCGGCTAGCTCACCCAATGTCAAAGCAGGCAAGGGCAGGGCCAGCTCTCCCATGCTCACTCCTTCCTAGGTGGGCTTACCCACACCCATGCCACCAGGGTTAGCTCTACCATGTTGCCCAGGCAAGGTGCAGGACCCCTCTCTCCAGAGTGTTGCAGGGTGAGGGGCAAGGGCGAGTCTCCCATTCTCGTGACCAAGGGGCCAGGTCTCCCCCACTGTAAGTGACAAAGGAGGCTGTAGTTCTTAAGCCTCTGTTATATCAGAAGAATCTGAGTTAAATTCAGGCATCCAGGAATTAGAAGCAAGGTCCTTTATAAAGCTTTCCAGGTGATGTGGTATATAGGAGCCCGAGATGCTGCCTTTGCAGTAAAAAGTGACAGTTGCCAGTAAGGCATCATTGCTAGGATATGGTCTCTCAGGCTCTGTTCTCATTGCTCCCCACTGCCCTACCCCAGGTTGTGAGTGAGGCTTCCTCTTTGCTCTTTCTGCTGTCCATTGCCAGCCTTCTGTGACCCTCTTACTTCATCTCCACACAAGAGGAAGGGAAATCTTTGCAAAGGCATATAGCAAGAGCTAGCTATGTTCCTTCTTCTGTTGAATCAAGAGTGACCTCATGTACTTGGTCCTGTCCTTGGCCATCTCTCCAGTCTATCTGGCCCTTGGTATCCAGATGTTTCACAGTGACTCATTTTTGGTCTGTGGGGCTGTTCGTCTGCAGATGTGCGTTAGCTTAATTGTGTCTGCCATCCATTATGCTGCAAGCCCAGGGTTGTATGAGGTTTCAACCCTGACCTCATCAGAGCTGCAAACCTGACGCAGCTTTTCCGATGATGCTTCTGGGGCTCCCATTAAGACTTCCTGTCAAAAGTTGGGCGGTGGTGGCGCATGCCTTTAATCCCAGCACTTGGGAGGCAGAGGCAGGTGGATTTCTTAGTTTGAGGACAACCTGGTCTACAAAGTGAGTTCCAGGACAGCCAGGGCTATACATAGAAACCCTGTCTCGAAAAAACAAACAAACAAAAACAAAAAACAAACAAACAAAAACAAAAAACAAACAAACAAACAAAACCTTTCTGTCAAACCTGTGGCTTTGCCTTTCAATGTCTTCCTTGCCACCCAGCCACTGAATCTCTCTTTTGAAAACTGCCCAATGCATTTGTGAACCTAATTGAATGGATTAAAGAAGGCTCTGGCTGGGCAATACTGTTTTAAAAAAAGGTCAGTTGTGGTCACAGGGATCAAAGTACTTTTCCTTAGAGGCTTGTGAATGGACGCAAAGGCAATTTCAAAGTTGAAGAGTCCACGTGGGCCTCTGGGTCCTTTCGCAGCACATGGGCTTGCTGCATAGAAAATGCAGGCTGCTTGGCAAGCACCACCACTGTGAGCCAAGCACTCACAGACTTCCCTTCATGATGCCTGGATGCAGATTCTCTGCCTGAGTCAGCTGACTCCCAAACTGAGTCCTGCAAGTGGAGGCTGCCTCCTATCTCTCAGACAACTCTTTGCATAACACAAGAGTGTGGTCATTGGGGGAATGAATCCCTGGAGGGAGGAAATGTGCAGAAGAATCTCATTTTTACATACTGGCTTCCAGGTTTGAGCAAGACTCTGCCAGCAGAGGGCATGGTTGGCTTCTTTGCTGCCCAGACCTTCTCTCCAGGCTGTTTAAGATGCCCTGTTCGGAACTAAGATGGGTTAGATGTCCCTAAGGACAGTGCAGATTATGGCTTCCTTTCTAAAGACTTCTTAAAGCCAGGGTGGAAGTGGCGATATTCCTCGGTCAGCAGCCTCCCATCTCCCTCTCTGTAGCTATGTGTGCCATAAATCCAGGTCCTGCCCAAGCTAGGTTCCCATCTTGATGTCTACAGGAGGATAATGGCAGCCAACCACATTTTGAGGTTCAAAGTTCCTTCACTAACCTCTCTACTGTTCATGTCTGTGACAGTAGGACAGCAGACCACTGCCCATGTTTGTGACAGCAGCACCGCAGGCCACTGTCCATGTCTTGAGAGCACTCTTGTGAGGGCAGAATAACCTGCTGCTATGTGATTCCTTGAACACTTAGAACTCAGGGTACCAGATCTTAAGGCCCATCTGGGATGCATGGCACTGCCAGGTGGTGGGCAGACCTCTGCATAGCATTGCTGGGCTTCCTATATATAACAAATAGAATCTACGGCCATGATTCTAGGGGGCTGAGGTGTTGCTTCCAGGGACTCCCCCTCTTGAATGTGGAAAACCGGGACATAGATATCTGATGAACACATGTGGGTTCTTTGTCCCTTTGGCTTTGAGAAACCCTGGCCTAAACTATAGCACTACCACTGCTGTTTTTTGACACACGCCGCCAGCTTTGCCCATGCTTGGAGTCCTCTTTAAACCATATCATGTTATCAATACTGTGTGATACTGTTCTACCAGCAGATCAAGGGTATAGACAGGGATTCTATGCCTACAGGGCTCATATCCTGGGCTTATAGAATACTCAACATGTTATTTACAGGACTTCTGTTCTGTACTAGCCCAGTGGAGGGACCCCAGGATAATGTGCTGTAGTATTGATTTGGAGTGACTCCAAAGGCCAGGTCTCACAATGGTGCTTCTGGAAGGTGGTGGAATCTTTAGTAGATGGAGCCTAGTGAATGGTCTTCTGGATTCAGGAAGCATAACATTGAAGGGGATCATGGGACCTCACTCTATCTCTTTCATTTTCTACCATGATACAAGCATCTTTGTTATTCTCATCCATATTCTCCTTCCACAAAGCAATGGTACTGACTGATCATGGGCTGAAATCTTCCAAGCGGGTACAAACAAACCTTTTCTTTTCATACACTGAATATCTCAGTTATTTGTTATAGTAACAGAAAGCTGACCAACACAAACAGTGAACCAAATAAATGCCAAGGTGGAGTTACAGGTATACTAATTTTACTAGGGTCAATACCTATAAGAGTACCATTAGGGAGGGAGCCAAGACAGCTAGAGTGCTGCCATCTCCCTCTGAGGATTAGAAAGCCAGTGGCATATATGTTAGTTTCTTGGACCCATACACATGTGCTGGCATTGCTCAAGCACACTGAAATTGAGTAGTCACTTTGAATACTTTCTTTGAGCTCCCTGTGGTGTGCACAGAATGGAAGTTTTGGTTGTGGAGTGATGGAAAGGCACCATAGTAGCACTAGAGGTTCTGAAGAAGCTGACACATGGCAAAACCTCTTCTATGAAGGTTCACAGACAAAGACCCTACCACATCCATCAGACAACCTGAGGTCTGGGAGAAACATGAGAATCATTAGCCCAGGAGAATTTCAGAGATGGTACTCACCCCAGGAAAATAAGTGTCTTTGAGAATAGGACTCTGCCTGTGTGTTGTGTTGCCCTGGCTGGAATACATCACCATGGAATTTTCTATGAAGAAGTCTATACTACTTGAAAGGAGAAGTACTATGACAGCCCGATTTGCATGAAAATAAGTTTTCTAGGTTTCTTGCCTTGCTTTTTGTGCCCTCACCCAATGTCTTCTATAGAACTTTGAAGATTGCAGCTCAGCCTCATCTCTTGCTTACTCCTGAGAAGTTTAGTGTTAGCCAGTTAGGATGGGGATGCAGAAGCCATTGAGTGGGTAAAGAAAAGACTGTGGGTGAAAGGCAGGGAGAAAAAGAGAGTCTTGCCTCTTGGATCCTTTTTGCCTACAAGAATCCTTTTTTGTTTTGATTATCTTTTCTTCTCCTCCTTGCCTTCTTCTTCCTCCTCTTCCTCTTTCTATTATTATTATCATCATTACTATTATTACAAGCATCTGAGTGTGTGTGTGTGTGTGTGTGTGTGTGTGTGTGTTTACTGAGGACAACTTTGTACTTACCGATCCTCTCCTTTTACCTTCACATGGGTCCTGGGGTTTGAACTTGGACAGTCCAGCTTGCACAATAGTTAATTTTGTCCACTGAGCCACATCACCACCTCTGTTTCAGGAAGAGTTCAGGTCACACACAAAAAAGGCTGGACAATATACAGCCTGTAAATTGCCCACAGAGCACAGACAGGGTTAAGAAGGAAATACCAAAAGGCCAGATGTGTCACTTTTTGTCATCTCAAGTGAGAGACTACAGAGTTAAAGGACAGGAAAATACATCTGGAGACTCTTAGTTCAGTGTTGCTGTGGTCTGGAATGCAGTCTAATCTCAGGCATGGGAGTGAAACCTGCAATTAACCTTTCAGACTTGTGCTTTGGAACTGCACTTCTCTGACTGACTGTGCTGGACCACACAGAGCTCCAGGTTAAATGTTGATACTTTACATCTATTCAACGTGTGGAATCACATCTCAGAGGGGCTGCCAGTGCCCTGTGTCTGATTTCTAAAACACACACACACACACACACACACACACACACACACACACACACGAAAATCTCAGTAGTGTATTTTGAAGAGAACAGCCAGGAGTATCCATCATGTCATGCTAATGCATGCATTCATCCAGGAAGCCCTCCTGTCCATCTCATAGGCTGATTCAAGTTCAGTTTTATTTCATTTCTTTCCTTCTCATTGGCAAAGGTATTACCTTCAAAAGGTGTCCTGCCCAGGCTAGGAGAAATGTCTTTTCTTTGATGGAAATTTCCCAGTGAGCTCTGCTGCAGAAAGAAGTGGTAACAACAGGAACTCTATCATCTACTTGAGAAGGGCCTCAGAGCATCTAGCCCTATCCAATCAAAGCTGAGGACTGGGGAGGCCACCTCCTCCTGGGGATACATCCTAATGCTCACTAGGGTTGGTAGACTCCCTGGGATTTGTGGAGAGAACTACAGCTCAGCCATTGTGAACTGAGCCTTGATGAAAAACCCAGGGTCAAGATGTGTGCAGATCCTAGGCTTGCATTTTGTGTCCTGTGCAATGGCCAACAATGTCTCCTGTAAATTGCTCTTACAATACAGTTTTGGGGGTGACTCTCTCCTTTTGTCCCCAGTCAGGACTGGTTGCCTACCCCACCTCTAGCTTGCGCTTCCCCTGATTTAGGAGTGGAGTGACCTTCTGAACAGTCCCCTTCAGGGAGCTTGTGTTCCCTCCACCCTGCCAGCACTTCCTCTGCATTTCCCTTCTCCAAACAAGGCGTTGCCCCCTTCCTGTTTCCCTGTCACTAATGACTGCGACCCAGGGAAGGGAAATGTCGCACTAAGCCCCTTCCTTTGTCCTTACCTTCAGATTTTGGTTTAGGACTAAAGCCTGAGCACAGCAGGGATAAAGGATGGGTGCATCTACCCAGCCTCCTCTTCTGATGCTTCCTGTCTGAAGATCCAGTCATATGGGGGGGGGGACCCCAGTCTTTAAGCCAGTCTGCAGGAGCCACGAATGCTGAAATGGTACTCCAGGCAAAGGGTGGGATGGTAAATCAGCCCACATGAATATCCTGTCAGCATGAGAGATCCAACAGCTCAACTGCTTCCAGCCTCTGGTACCAGAGTATCAGATACTGAAGATAAAACAAAAAAGTAACTTCTATTTTTAAGGTTGCAACTCTTTATTACAACACAAATAGTGTCAAAGGACAGTATTGGACATTGGTTTCCCTATTATGTGCCCCTATTATGACTATGTTCTTGTTCCACATTGTCAGCACCAGTGCAAGTCGAGTTTTCCCAAGTTGTTTCTATGTCTGCTAGGGGATGTCTCCCCCAGAGACAGAGCTATGGAGAGCCAGGAGCAGCACACATGGCCAAGGAGGCGCCTCCATCAGCAGGGCTAGTGGGTAGATCGCCCTTTGGTTATGGTGTGTAAAAACACAATGGCCCCCAGAACAAATGGTTCAGGGGCATGTAGAAGGCCCATTGTAATAGCTGACCTTTCCCCCACTGCCCTCTAGACCTGAGCTTCTGTCTTCAGTGTAGAGATAGAGCAGGGATTGCAATCCCACTCCTCCACAGCTGTGCCCTTACTGCTGCCTCTTGAGTAAATGAGCATTGCTGCAACTGAAGGAGACCTGTGGTCAGCGGAGGTGTGGTTTATTGGGTTAGAAGGTACTTTTCTGGGCATGGTAGCCAATTTCTGACAATGAGTAGCAAAGATAACAATCCTATGTTCCGTTTTATACTGTGGATATTGTGAAGCATCCTTATGAATCTCTTTTAATCCCTTTGGGTAATGCTGGGAGGGACCCTAAATTTAGTTTCCATTTTGTTGAAATGTGGGCTCAAAGAAGTCAAGTAACTTTCCCAAAACCACACAGTAATTTAAAAAATATAGTTCTACCATTTGTGGAAGGAAATCCCAAGACTTTGACCTGAAACCCAGATATGTTTCCCTCTATATATACATATCTATAAAAATTTACCTTACAAATCAGATACAACATGAAGTTTATATTAGCTAACAAGACAGAGTAACCATAGCAATGCTATTTAAAACCGATGAGTTGTTTGTTCCTGGAATTTTTCATTTAATATTTAGGGGGGAGGAAGTGACTGTATTTATGGATTATCTACTTTATTAAGCACCATTACTGTCCTCACATGATATACAACAGTAGAGGACAGAAGGTCCCTTGGCCTGGCACACACAGACAATACTCAGTACTTCCTGAAAGTGACCCGGTCATGACTGTTTGTCCCAGAATGGAGCCGGGAAGAAACACAGCACTTCTGAGTGTCACTTTTCGATGAACCAAGTTGGCCTTTAGGGACTTGCTGTGTCATCCAGACAGACACATATTAGAGCAAGAGACACCTCACTGTCCCTGGATGGCCAGTAGCTCTGATTCACAGCCTGCTCAGCTCACAGCACACATTGTTTCAAGTGAGTTAACAGTGTCCAGAAAAAGTGGAACTCAGTGAGCAACACTAGCCAGTGCCCACAGTGAGTGTCCACCTGCCCTTGGGAAAGACGAAAAAGCCTCTGAGAAATATTATAGGATTTATGGAAAACCAAGGAATATATAGGAACCAACTCTGGCATCAAACCCAGAAAAGTACACGTGCAGCCTTGTGAAACAGACTTAAAACATTCTTTCAATGAAATACTACCCTCCTATTAAAAAAAGAAAGAAAAAAGCCAAGACCAATAATGGGGAGGGAGAGGGAGGGATGGGGAAGACAGATAAAGAATACAACAACATGCCTTGCATTGAAAGATGATGCAGCCATAAGATGAACTCTTCGGAGTGAGGCAAGAATATGGCACATCTGAGACAGGAGCCAGGGGAAAGGTATAATGTGCAGTTACATGGGTTTTCTCAGTTGCTGGCTAAGAGGTCAGGCCAGGGCTGATCATGTTACACTGTGCCCTGCATCTCGGTTCCAGGGAAAAGAGAACTGTTCATAGCTCTCTCTCTCTGTCTCTCTGTCTCTCTGTCTCTCTGTCTCCCTGTCTCTCTCTCTCTCTGTCTCTCTCTGTGTCTCTCTGTCTCTGTCTCTCTGTCTCTCTCTCTCTGTGTCTCTGTCTCTCTCTCTCTCTCTTTTTCGTAGCCTTCTCTTTAAGTAGAATTATTATCTGTAAGGTCACATGCTATAGGCAAACATTGTTTTTAAAAATTCTCGAGTTCTGTAGATTTCTAAGTCGAGACCTTCAGCATGACGAGAAACTGCCTGCAGGGATTAAGAATTGAGTAACTTGAACCTGTACACGAGAGCCTCCTGTGTCTCTGTGGCGTGTGGCAGGGGATGCATTGTGTAGGAAAGGTTTTGATGCATTGTCTTACCTATGGCAAACTCAGGGCAGGGCCACCTTCAGATCCCCCTTTTCCCTGTGATGTGATGTTTTTGGCTACCATCTTGTCTCCCCTTGCTCACAACCTCATCCTGTGTCAACGTCCTGTTCCACTCCCTGACATCACACTCACACTGTTTCAGACTGGCCAGCTCTGGTGTTCTAATATAAGAGAGGATTCTGTCCTGTTTCAGGTGATAGGACAAGTGCACAGCTCCTCTGAAATGAGGGCTGGCTATGTGGAGTGACTGCCGATGAGTCTTTGTAAGTTTCCCTTTCTGTCTTTCTATCATCTGCAGTGTTCTGGGACCAGAAACCCTGTGAAAAGTAGTGGGCACAGCTTAGACTCATCTTTGAGAGTTTTGTCTGAAGCAGGGTACTTGTGCCAGCTGTTTTAACAATCCAGCTGTGGGTTCAGAGCTCTGTGTATTAACTAATCAGGGGAGGCCAGTATCTGGTTAAGGATAGATTGACCATCTGAGATTGGTGCAAATCTGCCTACCTCTACCTAACTGAAATGACACAGTTGGTGGCAGGCTAGTGTCAGGATGATTAGGGAAATGACTCAAATGACCTTACTCTGACCAGTACTCCTCAGGCTACAGTGTCCTAGGAAACTGTCTATGATGCTTGGTGACGTCTTCAGAGTACCAGAGAGTAAACACAGGCTATCACTGACAGGCCCTCAGAGACACAGCTCCTTCCAAGACCTCCCATGGGCTGCCTAAGTGCTGGGAAAGTATGGACCAGCATCCAGCTCATCTCCCTCATGGGGCTTAAGAGGTCCAGAAGCAAGAGCAGGAATTACCATTGAGTCAGAACGCTTGTCACAGAAGCAAATCCTTGACTATCGTTATGAGGTTGGACATAAAGGATGCTTCTTACTTGTTTCTCTGTTGGGTGGGAAAGAATGGATGACCCAGCCCCTTGTACCAAACCCTCTCATGACCATCTGGTGCTCATAACTTTTGGAAACTCTTTGTCAGAGCTACAACCCCAGGAAGGAGCCTGATTTTCATGGGGAAATTTCTTCCTTATATCCATTTCCAACCCTTTCTATTCCACTTTTCATTTTAACTAATCAATTATTAATTTATTATTAATTAACTTATTATTAATTAATCATTAATTTATTATTAATTAATTGTGTGAATGTTTGTGTGAGTAGGTATATGTGTGTGCATGCGAATGTAGAAGCCAGAAGACAACCTTGAGTGTAGTTTCTCATGTGCTGTCTGCCTTGTTTCTTGAATAGGGGTCTTTCAAAGGGACCCGAAGTTCACGAATTAGGCCCAGCTTGCTGGCCAGTGATGCTAGGGATTCCCCTGTTTTTGAATCTCCAGTGCTGGAATTAAAGAAATAGACTATCATCCCTGGCTTCTGTACATGAGTTCTGGGGCACCTCAGGACCTCGTGATTGCATAGCAAGCACATGCCTACTAAGTCATATCCCCAGATCCTTTTTCCCCCTTAGGCTTCGGTGTACCAAGTATTCCCAGAGGGTCACTATGGTAGTGGTAATGGGGTTCCTCTCCCTTTCTCTCTTCAACAGTGTACACTGACACTCTCACCTGCTTATCTTTAAGATCCTCACACTCCCATGCACATGGGCTACATGTGGGAGGTGGGGTCATCTTCAGGAAGCCAGTGGTTTGAGAGGAACAACCTCTGCCATCAGTAGATTGTGTGCGCCGTTCTCCCTAGTTATCACGACAAAGCCCCACCCCCCAGGAAGTACATCAGGAAGTAACTGGTTTGAAGACATACTCTTTCTATAGGCGATAAGGCCAATTGAGGTCATCAGAGCAGGTTATGATCTAATATGACTGGTACCTCTAATAAGCAGCAAGCGGGACACAGACATGTAGAGAAAATACATGAGATCCTAGCAAGGCTAGGGGCTACAGAGGAGCCTAGACCACCTCACCTTGACCTTAGATGTTTCTCTTCCAGAAACACCAGGAAACAAACTCCTGCTGCAAGACTTCTAGAAAAATGCCAATCTGCTGTTTGTGAGGTCTGTCTGACTTGTGTTCCAGACGTTAAAACAGACACCACAGGAAGGTACTGGAGTGTAACTCAGTGGCAGAGTGCTTGCTTGCCTTTAGGCCCTGGTTTCCTAGCCCTGGAAAAAATCTAGGAGGCCAGGCTTTAGATGAGGCCCATGCACTAAATTCTGACAGACCAGGATAAAAATGAAAATAGAATCAACTCTGCTTAAATTCCCATCACTTGCCTAAAATGAAGCTGTCTGGCTTTCCAAGAGACTAGGATTAAATGTTCCTTTTGGGTCCGGTCCGTCCTTGCACTGTGTAAGTGACTCTACATGACCTGACAGTAACTAATCAGCTAACTTCCTATTGTTCTGTCACCTCTGGATTATAAGGGACATGACTTTGAAATAATTGGCTCAACTTCTGCATTTGTTTCTTCTCTTTTCAGCCCTTCTCTGCCTAAGAAATATACCTCCTCCACTCAGCCCAGAGGCCACATGATCTATTTCACGGAACAAAGTTTTCTTGATTCTAGAATAAAAATTAAGCCTTGTAATATTGTCCTTTAAACATAGTGACTAGCCCTCAGGGATAACACAGAAGACAGCTTTCCATTTATTTGCAAATAAAAACTGTGGCATCATGAAGAGAAGCAGTGTAGCTGACAGGCTATGATGGCTGCTCTTCATTGTCAACTTGATTACATCTGGAATTAACTAAAACCCAAGTGCGTGAGCATGAGTATTTTCACCTATTATGAGGAATTTTTTAAATTAAATTATTTGAAGTGGAAATGGAAAGATTCACATTTAATTGGTCTTTTGAGGTAGGAAGGCACACCTTGAATCTTGGCCACATCTCTGGCAGTCTAAAGGACATGGAAGAAGAAAACTAGCTTATTATCTGCTTTCTCTCTCTCTCTCTCTCTCTCTCTCTCTGTGTGTGTGTGTGTGTGTGTGTGTCTGTGTCTGTCTCTGTCTCTCTTTCTCTCTCTCTGACAAGTTCATTCCTTCACTGACAACAGAATTCTTCTTCAGGATTCTGGGGTATACTGAAGACCAGCTGAGACATGCAACCTTGTAGACTGAACAATTACTGAATTCCAGATGGACCACAGACTTTAAGGTATTCTAATAAATTTCACACACACACACACACACACACACACACACACACACACACAGGCGTGTGCATGAGCACACGCATGTGTGTTCATGGACACACTCATTTTTTTCTATAAATTCTGTTCCTCTAGAGAACCCTGACTTAGACACAGCCTATTTATTGTTCTGCTCTGTTAGTTTGAAGTTAGTATTCTATCTCATAGATATACTTAGAGCAGTGGCTCTCAATCTTCCTAATGCTGTCACCCCCAGATACAGTTCCTCATGTTGTGATGACCCCAACCATAAAATTATTTTCATTGCTATTTCATAACTATAACTTGGCTACTGTTATGAATCTTAATGTAAATATCTGTATTTTCTGATGGTCTTAGGTGACCCCTGTAGAAAGGTTGTTGGACCCCAAAGGTCTGACTTAGAGGAAGGTTCTGGAGTTTATGGTGTATCTGATGAAATCTCCAGCTCTATCTCATCCCTGAGCCTTACCCTGCAGGTTGTATCTTCTTTCCATATTAACTTCAAAAGGTCAATTCCAGAGTATTTCAAAACTCTGAGTTAAGTTCCAAGTGCACTACATCTATATTTCTTTTTTTCCTTTTCAAAAATAACAATTTAGAAAAGCCACCAAAGATGGCCTATGCCCTAAATGCTTAAATTTTGTTCCTGATGAAATGCAGAAAACGGCTCAAGCATTACCTAAGAGGGACATGATTAATGCTTATTAGCCAAGACATATATGCCTCAAAATGAAATGCTTACACCTTTAGTCACCATCTATGCTTGAGGAGAGGGGCTGGAATGCCTCATTCCTCCATGGGACGCCTGTGGTGACGCCTGTGACACAGGGGCCAGTGCTTCTGATTCAGACATGCTATTTTCTGCTGGTCTTGGCTAAGTGGCTTCAGGTCACGTACCATAGTCACTGGGGTTATCGCAATGGTGTTCTCCATTCCCCATTAGGATGCAAGATCTACCTCAAAGGTGACGCACACACACTATGACAAAGGGTAGCAATCATAGTGACTATATAGTGGAAAAGCACAGTATCCTTTTGACACAAGGAGACTGCCAGTAAGGAGACTGACTGGTTTGCTGACTGGTGTTTGGCACGTAGGAGGTTTCCTAAGGCTAAAACTGCTGTCAGGGTCTTTCAGATTACAATAAAGTTGTAACAGAATTGTTTAGCAGTAGGGATGAGACATGGTCTTTTCATAATATTCTCATTTTTCCTCAGAGCAAGCAGGGCTGCCACAACATTGTTTGCCTCCCTGCTCCTATACTGATGCTATGTGGTGACTTTAGTGCTGCCAAGAAAAGCAAGCTGTCTGCATAACCTAGGTGATGTGGGCATAGTCTCTTGGTAAATAGGAGAGCCAGGCCCACGGGCTCTATGCAGGGAGCTATCACTATGGTAGCTAATGTATGTATTTCAGTGGGTGTGCACCCTCATTCTCCAAGGCCTCTGACACCAGGGTGAGTTCTGGTCATGAGCATTCCAACAGAAACAGAGGTGGAGGTTATGGTATATGGGGATCAGGAGAAACAGGTGGAGACCTCCGTGTTTGGTATCTCTTCTCTCTTTAATCCTCTTGGCTACTCAGCAACAGAGCAGTTCTCTCCCATGTCCAATGCTTAAGAAGAGGGAAGGGTTCTTTTCTAAGATTCCCAGTGGTTGCTAAAGAAAGCAAAGTTGCTTGGGTGACTCCCTAGTGTATGTGCATGTATGTATTAGTGCACACATGAGAGAGAGGAGAGAGTGGGTGGAGGGAGAGAAAGAGACAGATACACACAGAGACAGTGAAAGAGAAAGATACACACATAAACATATGCACACGGAGAGAGGTTTCTTTCTTTTTTCTTTTTTTATTAGATATTTTCTTCATTTACATTTCAAATGCTATCCCCCACCCCACCCCACCCCCCGTGCCCTGCTCCCCAACCCACCCACTCCCGCTTCCTGGCCCTGGCATTCCCCTGTACTGGGGCATATGATCTTCGCAAGACCAAGGGCCCGGAGAGAGGTTTCTTATGGATAAAATTGCCTTTTTCCTCTGATCAGGAGCGATAGAGCTTCAGGGTGGCTATTATTCTCTCTGGGGTAGTAGAAGAGGCTTGGTTGCTGTTGTGGTGGCATAGTGAGGCTGCATGAAAAGCCAGGCACTAATAATCTGGCTTCTGCATGTCTTTACTCTCTAGATCAATGTCAGCTACTCAGCTTCTTTTCTTCTACCTCTCCCTTCTGATTGTCCAGCTTTTAAATAGTATCCTATCAATTATAGAAAGTATCAAATGTCAAAGATCAGCTGTGGAAAGAGCCCACTCTCTCTGGGATATGTAAAATACAAAGAGGTGCTTCAGTGGGCAGGCCAACATACTGTGAGTTCTGCATGAAAGTTTGTTATTCTAGACAACCACATAGGGTACCAGGAATGAGGAGAAAGGTAGACTGAGGCCAGAGACACAAACTGCAGTAATGTTGCTGTTTAGAGTCAAGTTTACGACTCCAAGAGATGGGGTGAAGCTTGCTTCTCTCAATTACTGTGGAGAACACATAACTTGGACCTTGAATTGAGCTGTGTCTTGGGCTCTCAGCAACTGTAAGAGACAAATCCTGTCCTCAGAGAGCCTGCCACCTGGGGACCTGGATCTAGATGAAGTTCTCCCATGAAAGATTGACTCACAGAGGATGTCTGAAAGGGACTCCTGAAAACATGTATCTGGTCTCCCAGATTGTCCCTCTCCATGAGTAGCTTCCTTATCAGAGTAGGAGAAGGTGACAGTCCATGCACATTTTGTCTAGGAGCACAGACATGTCCACACGAATGGAAAGCTGGGAGACTCCAGCTGTGTTGATTCTGAGGTCTCGTGGGATGGACTGTAGGATTACACCACAAGATCTCAGCCCTCCAACCCTATCCTCATGGGAACCTTTGGGAGTCACAGTGTGGAAATAAGAAGCCATTAATAGGAAGTTGGGTGCAGCTTATGGATGCACAGGCTACCCCATCTTCATCTTCACCCGACCTCAGTGTGAGGAAGGTAGCATAAGCCTGCTAAGTGGTCTGAGCTCTGCTCACAGATCCTGTATGCTGGGACCTCAGAAGAGAAAATGTTGTCTTTGGGCCATGGCTTCCTATCTTGTTTATTCAGTTGGTAAGAGAAAAGCCAAAGAAGACATGAGAGGCACACCCACAGGTTTAAAAGACTGAACACAAAACAGAAAAGGACCTGCCCTGTGTTCCCTAATATTAAAGCCAGGGCAGAGAGAGATGTGTGTGTGTGTGTGTGTGTGTGTGTGTGTGTGTGTGTGCGCACATATGTCTGTTTGTTTTGCATCTGTGTATTGCTTTATTTTTTTGGCATTCTGCCTTTTCCCTACAGGACTTGAGAATGAAGAGGAAGCAGAGAAAAATAGTCAGTGTTAAACTGGTATTTGGAAATCAGTAGTTTCAGTGTGTGGTGCTGGATAGAATGCAGAATGTAAGTCTTTATATTAAAACATAATTCAGTTCTCTGGGGACTTAAGAGAAATGCAAATTCCTCGGCCCACCCTAAATTCAGTGATTTGTATACATGCTCAGTTGCAAGGGCCACACTTCTAAGAATAAGGAAACTCTCTTCTTTAAAACAGATACAGCTCGCTGGGTGTGGTGGCGCATGCCTTTAATCCCAGCACTTGGGAGGCAGAGGCAAGCAGATTTCTAAGTTCAAGGCCAGCCTGGTCTACAGAGTAAGTTCCAGGACAGTCAGGACTATACAGAGAAACCCTGTTTTGGAAAAAACAAACAAACAAACAAAAACAAAACAAAACAAAAAAACAAACTAGCAAAAAACCAAAAAACTGGTACAGCTCTCTAAAATGAGGCAGCAAATCACTTCTCTGGGGGGCATTCAAAAGAAGACCCAACAGCCATAAGCCACATGTATGACTAAAAAAGTGAGCACACCCAACAGAGTTGAAACCCCTATCTGGTTGCTCTTTTATTTAGCAACTATTGAGCAATAGGCGACAGGAAGAGAAGAATAGCAGATGTCACATGCTTCAGAAACTCTAAATCCTAGCATCCTCCTCCCTATGCTATGCCCCTGCCTGCTGCTCCTTGTTTTGACTACCAGACTTGGGTCAGTCTATGTGACTACTGACTGTGGTATGGCTTACTGTGGTCATTAGACCTCCCCACAAACCACTGCTTTCCTGCATGCCGCTGCTTCATACCCAGAAAAGGAGCATAGAGGAAGAAGCCATGACCCCTAAACGCCTGGAACTCCAAGTGAGAGGACTGAGGCAACTTCCTGGGCCATGCACAGTGACGCTACTTTCTCTGTCTTTTTGAGTCATGTCTTGTCACCCTTGCGTCACTGATTACTCAGCTGGGCTAAGAAATCCTGGGCTTGTATTTCATTCATAGGGAGAGGTGGGGTTAGAGGAGAAAGCTGCATGCCTTACCATGAGTTTGGTCCCTTGGGCACAATCCCTCAGGCAAATGGATGTTCCAGATTCCTGAGGCTTAGCACTTAGGGTAGATAGGGAGCAGGGAGTAGCTGTTTCCATTTACTTAAAAACATGAGCTATTATGCAAGTGAGGCACATTTGTTGGAGGAAAATCAGCGGAAGTGAAGAAATGAACCCAAACTCTAATCCTCACAACAATGGCTGAAAATGGGTTAGCAGGAAAACTAGCCTATGCATATCTGTCTCTGTCTCTCTCTTTTCCCTCCCTCCCTCCCTCCCTCCCTCCCTCCCTCCCTCCCTCTCTCCTTCCCTCCCTCCCTCCCTCCCTCCTGTGTGTGTGTGTGTGAGAGAGAGAGAGAGACAGAGACAGAGACAGAGACAGAGACAGAGAGACAGAGAGAAACAGACACACACAGAGACAGAGAGAGAGTAAATGTATGCAAATTGGGGCAATAGGAGAATCATGCTGTAATGATATTTTTCTCCATGGAAAGTTTTGTGAATATTTTTCAATTTGCCAAATCCATTATAAAGCTATGGAGCATTCTGTTAATCTTAATGTTTAATTTTCTAAGACTATAATTACTTCTGTGCCTGTATGCATCTGCATTATAAATACTTATGTATGCATATATTACCGTGTTCCTGTGTACATGCATGTGTGCCTATGTGCACATATACATGTATATATCGAGAGAGGTCAGAGGTGGAAGTTGGGTGTCTTCTTCAACCACTCTCTGCACCTTATTACTAGAGGCCGGGTTGCTCACTAAATCTGGAGTTTGCCAGTTTGGCTAGACTGTAGTCAGTGAGCTCCAGGGATCCCTCTGTTTCCAATGCTGGGATTACAGGTGTGTGTTCCCATGCCTGGCTTTTCACTTGTGTGCTGGGGATCTGACATCAGGTCCTGGTGATTACACAGTAGCCATTTTACTGACAGCAGCATCTCCCCAGCTTCATTTTACTTTTAAAGAAATCTTTGTAAAGTACCTCACGTACTTCTTTGCCTTCTTTCCCTCCTGTTTCCAAATCAGAAGCTGGGAATGTGACACAAATTTGTCTGTGGCTGCTTGGGGACAGCTATTATTTTTTTAAACCTAGTGAAAGTAAAGTTGAAAAGAGGAAGTGGCTTGGCAGAAAGAAAAGATATCTGGACTAGACATCAACAGTGACTCTGGTCATACTCAGGTTAGCTCTGGCCCTTGGGTACATTCTGGAACTATTCCTGCCTCTGCTTCCCTGATCTAATTAGGACTCACTTGGAAACACCTCTAGTCCCCTGTGGTTATGAAGAACATTCTTAAGCTTGCTACCTGCAGGATGGGTCCAGGGTGGAATTCTTGGTTATGACATCGTCTTCAATGTTTAGCAGAACCAGTCCACACCAGCAGGTGCCCTTTGGAGAAGACGGGATCCATTACAAAGGTAAGTTCATCACATTTCTTGGGGGACACGCTAAGGATGTAGGTTCCTGGGTCCAGCGCTGCTTCTCCAGATTCAGCCTCTGTGGGTGGGTGGGACTCAGAAAACCTGCTTTCTGATAAGCAGCTCTGAACTCCACCAAAGGAAGTTTAGCTCATTGCACCCCTCCCGCAGTGGTATTGCTCTTAGGATTTTGGAGCGAGTTCCGTTCTTTGTTGATTGCTTGCTAGATGCTTAGCCCGGAGTGAGCAGGGGCAAAGAGAAGACAGACAAAAATGAGCATTTTGCATTTTTCTCTCCATGTTTCACAAAATATTCATTCCTTGTGCCTCTTGTTGTTTTAGTCCCAGACCAAGAACCTGTCTCTTTATGTTTCCCTTCTCGGAATGTTGTCTTCACTCTTTTAACCCCTTGTTTTAAACCTCATCCTTCCTGGATGGGGATTAACCCTAAATCCAGATTCTTAACAGCTGTGGAGAACCGTGTGAGCTGAGAAAATGTGAGACACGTGCTGCGCTAGACGCAGACTGCCCTTACATGACAGTTTGGTTCGCTGGAATAAACATTCCTGTGAGGGTGATTGTGAACATCTGTGTGGTCTGTGCAGATTCCATCGGGTTTATCTTGGCTCTGCCCAGTGATAACATGGCTCTCATGAGAAGTCACTTAGCTGAATTGATTCAGCTTCTAAGAAGCTGGAAAAATCACTGGGTTCAACTCGATTCTCCAAGAGCACAGGGCCATGCCTTGTCTGGTTCTGACACCCTCTTGGGAGCTTGGATTAGTGCGGTCCTCATCAACTAATGTTTATTGATTAATCACAGACTCTTGAACCTGCCAGAAGCCTTAGGAGGAGGCTCACTGTGGGTGACCTGCAACACTTGGAGAATTGGAGATGTAATTTAAAGCTGCTTCGATGAGACACAACCAATTCTACACATGTCATTATAAACTACAATAGAATAGATAGGCCGATAGCTGTTTCACTAAGAATCTGTTTTCCATAAACAGATTTTCACTTTAATAAAATCATTTCATTCCTGTGAATTGTTTCCATGAAAAACTTTCATAAGCAAGATACAGTTCTCTCTCTCTCTCTCTCTCTCTCTCTCTCTCTCAGCAAGATGTTTTTGCTTATATTTATTTTTCTGTTGTATATTATGCTGCATGGGGTTAAAGGGATGACATGGCTGACTGTCATCGCCACACTTTGACATGCTCCCTTCCTGATTTGGCATTTCTAGGGATGCATACCTATCTGTGTCCACTTGTCATGGCTAGCATATGCTCTCTGCTAGCTCTTGCTAGTCCACAGACTCTTATCTTGACTTGGTCCTTGTTGCATGGCTCATACTTTTCTCTCTGTTGGAGGCTCCTAAGAACCCTCCCTGCTTCCAGTATCTTCTACTCTTATCCCGTCGTCCTCACCTACCAGTCAGGAGACACTTTATCTTTAAAGAATTTTTCAGATTATTCATTTTTCTCTTGAACAACCTGTGTTATTCAGGTTTCTGTTATTTACAGTGTCAAGCATAAGTCAGTTTCTGTAACAGAAATTTGCAACTGGTCAAAATGCCAAGAATACATGACTAGTGGTCACATCTGCAACACAACCCTGATACCTAAGGTCCAGGGAACATTGTGGAAGGGGGCTAAAAATGACTACAAGAGTCCGAGGACCCAGACACCCACTATGAGATAGGGCCTTCTGGACACAATAGAGATTTTATATCAATGCTCTCTCTACAATGTGGCTGCCTGCACAAGGCCTCCAAAGACACCACCAATTGACACACCAACATGAGTAAAAGGACATTTCACTAGCTCCAGGAACAGATGAAGCTTCTAAAGAAGAGAGATCCAGTTGGTTTTGTTTTCATGGGTAAGATCCTAATCCTAAGCCACAAGCATAAGCAAATATGCGAAATTTAGAAAGAGAATGGATGTTTTTGGCTCACAGTTGTAGTTCTAGTCCATGGTGAGTGACCTATCATTCTGGGACCTTAGGGAGCTGATATATCATGGTGGAGTGTGGAGCTGAGCAAACTGCTTGCTTCCTGGTGTCTGAGAAGTAAAATAAATCAGAGTCCCACAGCCCCCTTCAAGTCCCCCACAAAGCCCTAACTAACCTTCTCCCACTAGACCTTGTCTCTAAAGGCTCCACTATCTTGTTGTATGCTAGGGAGCAAGCCTTTAGTATATAGGCCTTTAGGGCACAGTAGTGCGAACTATAGAAGATCACAGTCATATTCCATAGCAGCAATAGAATCTTCCTTTTTGGACCTCTGCTGCTAGCTTCTAGTTGCTCCTGGGATTATAAGACTTATCTTTGTACCTTCTTTCCCTTTACTTAAACCAAGCCTCTGCCCAGACTCTTTTTTCCTTGTGGGCTTCTCTTTTCTCCTGAGTGTCCCTTGCCACTCTCTTGTCTTTTACTTTTGCTTGTTTCTTTACCTAAATAAACTTTTCCAAGCCTCGTCTCAGGTTACTAGCCATGCTCTGTCATAGCCATCTGTTTTCATTCACCAATGACACTGAATTAAACCCTGGCATGTTAGTACCTGTCATGTGGAAGAAAAGGAACTTACTGACATTAGCAGCCCCATGAATGTCAGTGAGCATGTGTGTTAAGGGGTATGTGTGTTGGAACAAGATCTTTTTGTCCCAGGGACAGAATTGAATCTATAGAGCTAAGAGGAAATTTCCATCAGCCCACAGAGAGATGCTTACACTTGTCTGGCAAGAGTGGCGACCCTCACCTCTTCCTTACTTGCTTCTCATTCCTGCAAAGAGAACATTTGGGAAAGGGTTTGTATGGCAGTGGATCTGGGACAAAGAGACTCCTGCACAAGAGAATCCCCTTGGAGTCTTAACAAGGCTAGAGTGTGGCTAGAACACCAAACCAAGGGAAAATATATTTCTTAAAACTTTCCAGGCCAAACTAACTCATACTTCATAGTATGTCTCAAGGGACTTCTGTGTTGTGGAGCCAGCTTTGGTCAAGAGTGTTTTGAGAAACAAATAACATTATTATGCTTCCAAACACATCCTGTGTTTGAGATGATGGAGAGAAGCAATAAGCCAACAGAGATTTGGAAATGTATATTTGTAGCTTTGGGTAGCCAAAACAGGAGTCTCTAACATAGAAAACATGGGCTCACTCTCTTCTGTCCTATGACCATGCACAGATGAACTGTTTCTAGGGACATCAGGCCTGATATTCCTTCCCCTGAAATCCCAGAAACAGGTGATAAAAAATTCTGCCTGAATCAGCATCACACTTTTATGAGAAACAGGCTATTTGCTCTAGGTCTGAGTCTCAAGTTCACTTCAAGGTGAGCTAAAACATGTAGTGGGAATATGCAGGCTTCCCAAAAGATGTGAAGAAGAAAAAGAATTTATCAAATATTGATATGAATTTGTCAGTTTAAAACCCTTTTCATTCCTCAGCCATCCCTGTTGCAGGCCTACCATATGAGAAGAAAGGCAGTAAGCATAATTCAGACAAGATCAGGGCTAATGTGAGGAGTAAGATACATCACAGAGATACGCAGATTTATGTGCACATGTATGCACAAATATATATGGATACAAATGTCTGTGTGTCTATGTACACATATATGTGTATCTTCATCTATGTGTGTATAACTTCCTATCAAATATCTTTCAATCATCTGCTTGTCTGTCTGTCTCCCTGTCTGTTATGTATGTATTTGTGCCTTCCTTTCCTCTTCTCTCCCTTCTCCATTCTTTTTGTGGAAATAGAACCTTCTTCCAAGAAAATTAGTTTCTAGAAGTTCCAGAATTCCTACATTTTTATTTTCTGAATCATTTTGGGTAGAATAATTCTTGCTCCCCCCATAAGTTGTGTGCTTTCAACACAATTTAAAGGCTTGTACAACTTCAAAACTTGGTTCTGTAAGAGTTTTCTTTGTTCTTTTTCCATCCCCTAAAATCCCAAGGTTAATGGAAACTTTCTGAAGATTTAAAAGTGTGTATTTAAAGTGATTATTTAAGGATCCACGCAAGACTGAGTTGTTGGCATTCCCTTCAAAAGGTCCCTTTTAGTCATTCCTATCATGAGATGACAGACTCTGTCATACACACTGGATTTTATGTTGTCTTACTTTCTTATAACATCACAGAAATTGGCCTGGTTTCAAGTTATCTGGGGGTTTCTGGTCATAGGCTGCAGGGGTGACCCCTTTCCCTGCTTTGAGAGTACTAGCACGTAGCACAAGCATGTAGGACAATATCTCCCTTTCATATGATGCATGCTTAGATAAAAGATTCAGCAAATTTTAAAGATGCACAAGCAAGGCCTAGGTATTAGGCATCTGGCTGTGAGGAAGGGTGCTATTGCTTAAAGGTGACATTCCTGTGGTTGGTATTCAGTGTTGTTGAGGCACAGGGACTACTGTTATTTTCAGAATGTCACTTTATTAGCTCAGTGTACTACCATAAATTGCCCCAAATGCCAGAATGTTCAACTGGTATGGACTTTATCTCTCTCTAACATAAAAGCTATGGAATGGGCTATGAGTGCAATTACAAGAAAATAGAAATTGCTGGATCTTGCCTGCAGCATCTCTCAGTTCTAGTTGTAGCATCCCAAAGAAAATGTCCTGTGATGTACCTTTATATGGAGCTAGTGGCTTTCCTGGATGGACCAAATGATGCTTCTGCTGGTATAGAACCCACCCAGAGGCATCTCTCTTTACTCATGTCATATCTAAAGAACTGGAGGCCTGGGCCTAGGAGGAAGGAGAGTAGATATGTGGATTGGAATCTGTTGACTTCAGACCCCTTATGAGGCTCTCTCCATGCTTGGCTGCTCACTCTGTCTGTGGCCAGGTATTAACCAAGCTGATGAATTTGAAGCATGGTGCTTTGGGCATTATTTATTACCCATACCCGAGGCAGTACTCATTCCTGAACATTAATCAGGTTCCTGCCACAGCACAAATGTCAACTTCTTAGGCATTGCTTGGCCACCCTCCCAAAATACCATCCCTTCCCCACTTTGAGGCCCCATGATTTGTATTTTGCTTATTGCATATACCTGCCTGATACCACACAGTGTCTAATTGGCTGTTGGTGGTCACCCTAGCATAAGGTAAGCCCCACGCAGGGCATAACATGGTTCAGTTTGTTCCTTACCAAGTCCCTAGTGTTTCACAGTAGAAACTTGACAAATGTTTTATGACTGACTTACTGAATGAATGAAAGAATGAATAAAAGAATGTGTCCATCTCTTGGCTCCCTACTCTCTTGAGCTATTAGGCAGAGTATACTAATTTTGATCACAAGAATGCTGAAGTCTTCCTGGCTGTGTTGAGGGGACAAAGCCATGGGAGAGTTTGTTTTTATCCTTTATTCAGTTTCATTGATTCCAGTAGGAGACACAGGCAAGTGGGAGGTCTCAAGTCCAGGGACAGGAGACTGGAACAGTCATGTCCTCGGACTTTCTAGCTCTCTGCTAGCTTGCTCCTCCAGGCTTCCGCTCAGATTCCATCCTCTCTTTAGCGGTTATCTCTGTACCTGTTGGGGCTCTGTGGCTCTCCCGAACTTTGGCCTTTTGTCACCTAATTAGGTGTTTGTTCCCCAAATACTACTTGCCCCTAGAGGTGAGAATCATGTTCCCTATGTATCTGTAAGCCTGATGCTGGCACGTGAATGTTCATTGAACAATCTCAGGCTTAATTGTCACTGGAGATCTTATGGCCTATGTTCAGGAAGCAGGGGCAAGAAAGGGGACAGAAGGTCCCCCTTCATTAGAAGTACATTGTGACTAGTCATGCATGAAAGCAAAATCTTTCACAAAGAGCAAGGCCCAGGTTCTGAGCTTGGCTTCTGGGGCTCTGGCGGTAAGTGGAACTGTTCTGTGACAGCTCTGTGACAATGCTCTTTAGGAATGACACAGAGAATCAGTCAAGCCTGAGATCCATTTGGCCAGCTAGGTCTTGCCAGTCATGGCCAAGTCTTTATACACTGCACTCAGATCAGACTGCTCTGGGCTGGATGTGACCAACACCCTTTCACATATGCCATATTGAGAAAGTGAAGTCAGGCCAACCCCGAGTTCTGGAAAATCTGACCAGAGGACCAGAGCTAATAGCAACAGGTCCCCACACTTATGACATTTCTCAATACAGAATGTCATGATAAACGGGGAGGGGTATGGGTGTGTGTGTGTGTTTCACATGAAGTCACTTCATGATGATAAAGTCATGCAACATTTAAAGGACATTGTCTTAATTACATTTTTATTGCCTTGACAAAACATCATGATAAGGAGCTCAGTAGTGACAGGCATGGTGTGGAAACAGAAGGCAAGAGATTGTACATCCTTTTTTTGCAAGTTGGAGGCAAAGAGCAAGCCAACTAGAATGCTGTGGGCCTTTGAACCTTCAGTAGCATCCTTCAACAAGGCCACACCTTCTAATCCTTTCCGAATAGTTCTACCAACTGCAGACCAAGAATTGAAATGTATGAAGCTATGGGGGCCATTCTCATTAAGATCACCACAGACATGAACTCTAAAACAACTTAAAAAAAATAACAAGCTAAAACCTCAGCAGAGGACAGAAGGGGTGTAGTGCTACTTGGGAGTGCCTAGGCCCATGAATCAAGACTCACATCAAATTAGACATAGATTCCAAATATCCAACGGTAAGGGGCATGTGTACCCCAAGACAACTAGAAACATGAAATAGAGTACAAAGAAAAAAAAAGCACACAATGGACAAAGCATTTTAATGTCAAATGTTGGCCCCCTAAAAGTTCAATCACAAAGAAGTGATTATCCTATTGTATATGTGTACAACATTTTCACTGTCATTCACAACTTAGTTTTCTGAGACAGTCTACTTCTGGGACCTGGGGCTTTCCAATTTGTGTAGGCAGGCTGAACAGTGAACCCCAGGGATCTACCAGTTTCTGCCTCCCCAATTGTACTGGCTAGTTTTGTGCCAACTTGACACAGCTGGAGTTATCACAGAGAAAGGAGTTTCAGTTGGGGAAATGTCTCCACAAGATCCAGCTGTAAGGCATTTTCTCAATTAGTGATCAAAGGGGGAGGGCCCCTTGTGGGTGGTGCCATCTCTGGGCTGGTAGTCTTGTTTCTATAAGAGAGCAGGCTGAGCAAGCCAGGGGAAGCAAGCCAGTAAGAAACATCCCTCCATGGCCTCTGCATCAGCTCCTGCTTGCTGCCCTGCTTAAGTTCCAGTCCTGATTTCCTTCAGTGATGAAAATGTAAGCTGAATAAACTCTTTCCTCCCCAAACTGCTTCTTGGTCATGATGTTTTGTCCAGGAATAGAAACCCTGACTAAGACAAATTGGTACTGGGAGTGGGGTATTCCTGTGACAACCTGACCATGTTTTGGAGAGGACTGTGAAAGGACTTTGAAACTTTGGACCAGAAGGTCGATTTGGTGTTAAGACCTCTTGAGATGTTGTGTAGGAGCTTGGAAGATAATGTTGTGAAGAGTGCAGAAAATGGAGGCCTGGCTTGTGAAATTTCAGAGGGAAAATTAAAGACTCTTTTTAGGGCCATTGCTATTTTGGATTGTGAAGATTCTGTGGTTCTGGCTAGCTGGGGCTGAAGAATCAGCTGTGATTAAAAAGACACCAGAACTACTAAAGCAAAAACTTTGCATTACTGGGACTATTGATGCTAGTTAGCTGGAGCTAAGAAATTAGTGTTGATTAGGAAGAGACCAGCATCATTGAGGTGACATCTTCTGGGAAGTGTTTTCTGAGAGCACAGAGGCTGTGTTCCAGAGATAACCAAGGTTGTACCTTGTGCTGTGGCTGGACTTGGTAATGTATAAGAGTTAACCAGGTGGTACTGGTTTGGAAAGCATGAGGGGGTCACACAGGGCAGCTGAGGCTCGGCACTGTGAGAGGCCATGGAAGGCCATTGGTAACAGTTCAACCTCAGTTGCAATTGATGGCCCAGGACTGAAGGGGTCATGCAAAGGATTTGAGGCTTAGCACCATGAAGAGAGCCTATGAGAGGCTATTGTTGAAGCCAAGTTGACAGTGGAAGACAGCAGCATTTTGGAGATGTCAGTACCATGAGATGACTACCAAGAACAGCAGCAGCAGTGGAGTACAGGCAGCTGGAGCCCAGAAGACAATATGTGTGCTACAAAGGGCATGGCTGGAGAAGTGACCCAAGCCCTTGCAGGAGCCCAGAAGATCGTGAGTTGGATCCCAGACATTGGATGGTTGGAGATTGAATTTTGATTTTGATTTTGACTATGCCCTGATATTTTTCCCTCTTGAAGGAAGTTTTTTAGTGAAGCCCACAGTTAAGAGACTTTGAATTTTCAAGTACTATGTATTTTAAAAGATACTGGATATTTTAAAGGGGTTGAACTTTTAATATGTAAAGACTGTGGAACTTTTAAAGTTATTTAGATCTTGGGGATGAATAAGAACTAAGGGTTGAGATGGATCCCCGGATATGGCAGTCTCTAGATGGACACCATTGCATACACTAGCAAGATTTTGCTGAAAGGATCCTGATATAGCTGTCTCTTATGAGACTATGCCGGGGCCTAGCAAACGCAGAAGTGGATGCTCACAGTCAACTATTGGATGGATCACAGGGCCCCCAATGGAGGAACTAGAGAAAGTACCCAAGGAGCTAAAGGGATCTGCAACCCTATAGGTGGAACAACAATATGAACTAACCAGTACCCCCCCCGGAACTCATGTCTCTAGTTGCATATGTATCAGAAGATGGCCTAGTCAGCCATCAGTGAAAAGGGAGGCCCATTGGCCATGCAAACATTATATGCCTTAGTACAGGGGAATGCCAGGGCCAAGAAGTGGGAGTGGGTGGGTAGGAGTGTGTGTGTGTGGGGAGGGTATGGGGGACTTTTGGGATAGCACTGGCATGTAAATGAAGAAAATACCTAGTAAAAAAGAGTTAAAAAAAAAAAAACAAAGAACTAAGGGTTGAGGCTTACTAGTAATGTGTTTGTGTGTCAAGTTGACAAGGGGTCAATTATACTGGCTAGTTTTGTGTCAACTTGACACAGCTGGAGTTTTCACAGAGAAAGGAGTTTCAGTTGGGGAAATGCCTCCACAAGATCCAGCTGTAAGGCATTTTCTCAATTAGTGATCAAGGAGGGAGGGCCCCTTGTGGATGGTGCCATCTCTGGGCTGGTAGTCTTGTTTCTATAAGAGAGCAGGCTGAGCAAGCCAAGGGAAGCAAGCCAGTAAGGAACATCCCTCCATGGCCTCTGCATCAGCTCCTGCTTCCTGACCTGCTTGAGTTCCAGTGCTGACTTCCTTCAGTGATGAAAATGTAAGCTGAATAAACCCTTTCCTCCCCAAACTGCTTCTTGGTCATGATGTTTTGCCTAGGAATAGAAGCCCTGACTAAGACACCAACGCAGAGATTACAAAGTATGCCACCATTTCCAGATTTTTACATGGATGTGGGATGATATGCATTGAGTGAATGATCTCCCCAGTCACCTGGCAGGCTTATTTTTTTAAAACTTACTTTCAATTTCAAATATCCTGTCTGACATTACACTAATATTCTTACTGTCAGCCAAACATGTATCTTTTTTTTTCAATGTCATTTCTTCTTTTATTATAATCCACTTTACCTGTTCAGACAAGGTATTTTCCTAAACCTGGAGCTTCCTGATTTGGCTAGCCAAAGCAAGCCTGAAGAATCCTCCTGATGCTTCTTCCCCAGTGCCATGCCAAACATGGATCTTAATGTTTATTTTATCACTGTGGTCAGCAGAAAGGAAACAGGTCTATAAAAGTCCAGAGCCTACATGTCCATGTCCATTCCCCAGGAAGCTACTATTATTACACTCACGAGTGCAGGAAATGTGTTGGCATCCCAGAAGGACTTGGAGTTCTATACCTCTCTTCCCCTTCTGTTCCATGCAGGTTTCCATGCAATTGTCCTAGACAAGAGCATGTGTCCTTCACTTTGTGCATCTGGAAGTCCTTATTCAGCTAGCTTTTGGAGGAAGAACAGCATCTTGGCAGTCAGAGCCAGTATATACTTGCCAAAAACATACCAGTGGGATTTATGTAGAACTGTCTCAAGTGCCATATCACTGTAGCCAAGGAACCAGCTGTCCTTCCTTACCAAAGGCCACATGGACTTTAGAGCCCCATCTAGATGTCCTGATAAGATTGATACCTCAGAAGGGTGATCTGAGAGGTGAAGATGGGATGAAACTTAGCGAGGTTTGTCTGAAGCAGCTGCAAGTCCTCCGCCAGTGGGTGGAGGACCTGTCATGGGAGTCTTACAAACCTGCCTGAGCGCTTTCAGTGTTGAATTTACAAATCTGCCTGGCTGGGTTCCTTAGGCTTCCTTGAATTTCTTTTCTTTTTATTTGATTGGATCAAGATCATAAAAAAATGCAAGTAGGCTCAGGGTGTAGCTCAGCGTCAAAATGCTTGACCGATATGTGCAAGGCCCTGACGGCGACCCCAGCACGGGGGGGGGGGGGGGGATTACAATCAGTCTAACCAATCCAACCGCGAGGGAAAGGCTTTATTGGCTATTACGGAAAGAAATGTGATTGTGATACTCTAGCCTCAGCATCAAATTCAAGCTAAGACGATAGGGGTATGAGACGAATGGACAGAAAGCCCCTTCTCCTGGCTGCCCCATAAAAGCTGTTCCTTGGGGGACAAGGGATAAGTCTGTGGGCTCATCTGCACCAGTTGTACAGCCCCTTGGAGACATAAAATTGTTGCCTGAAAATCATAGTGGATAACGGTATTGGTGGGCCCCACTCAGCTCAGGGAAGGGGATCACACAAAGCCCAAGTGTGACTCTCTGATGCCTTGAGTTTCCTTAAATGTGAGATTTCCCTGTGGACTGTTTTACTGGTTGCTCATGGCATCTATTTTTTAATGTTTTAAAAAATAATCTGTGGTAGAATGTATGTCATTTTGACCATCATGTACACAGTCAGTATATATTCATATCCGATATTGTGCAGCCCATCTCGAGAACACTCTAGCATCCAAAACTAGTCCTCTGGATCCATCCAGCTCACTCCCAAGTCCTGCCAACTGCCATTCTGTTTGCTGTCTCTAGGAGTTGATTACGCCAAGTTTCCATCCTGAGGGAAATTACACAATATTCATTCTTTTATGATTTCCCATTTATTTATTTTACTGCATGTGTTAAGGGGGAGGTGGTGTAAGTATGTGCGTGGTATATGTGTACATGTGAATGCTGCTGCATGTACCTAGATGCCTGTTGGATGTCTTGTTCTGATACACTCCACTTATTCTTTTGAGATTCTCCCTGAACCTGGAGCTAACTAAGCTTCTGGCCAGCAAGCCCTTTCACCTTTACCCTCCCCAGGACTGGAGTTATGGATACATGTGTAGCCACAATTGGCTTTTTACATGGGTTCAAACTTAAGTCCTCATGCTTGCTCAAAGAGTGCTCTTATCCAGTGAGCTAGCTCTCCTGTCCCATGCTCTTTATTTTTCCGAAACACTGTCTTACTGTGCAATCCAAGTTGACGTCAACTTTGTGAGCCTCCTTCCTGTCTTGTCTTCCTGAGTACACAGATCACAAATGTGCACTACTGCACCAGGCTGTGTGCAACCTTTTATAACTGGGTTATTTCACTCAGCATAGTTTTTTGAGGTTCATTCTTGTACTATGTGCCACAATTTATTCTTTTAAGACTAAATAATACCCTACTGCACACAGAGATGACATTCCATTAATTCATTAATTTATTGATGGACACCTGGTCCATCAGTTGCTCCTACTTCTTGGCTATTAAGAACAATGCAGCTTTGAATGTGAAAGCATGAATATCCCTGCTTTCACTTCTTCTGTGTGTATATATAGAAATAGGATCCCTGAATTGGATGATTTTTCCACATTTACCTTTCTTTGAGTTGTATTCTTTGGAAGAGTCATTCTTTCCCATGGTGACAGTACCATTCAGTGCTCAAGAGTTTTTGAACATGGTGAGCAGCATGCTGCCGTTTGTTAATATAGCACCTTAATTAGGATGTCATGATGTTTTTGAGTTGAATTTTGCTAATGACCAACAATGCTGAATTTCCTTTCTTGTGTTTATTGTACATTGTCTTCTTTAGAGAATTGTTCTTTGGCCATTTTTAACTTTTATTTATTTATTTTTGTATTGTTCAGTTGCAGGAGTTTTTATATATATCCTGAATCTTAAATCTTTCACATATTCTGGATCTTAACCCCCATCAGGTAAAATTTGTAGGTGTTTTCTTTCTTCCAGCTGCATGCATTGTGTTCCACTCTGTCAATTAGGTCCCTTGACACACAATTTGATCTTGATATAATTTATTTATTTTTAGTTTTATGTTCTGTGTTTTGGGGTGTTATGTTATTAAAAATTCAGTGTCATAAGAATTTATCTTTTTTCTTCTCAGAGTTTTAAAACATCAAGTCTTGTGTTTGAGGTTTTGGTACATTCTAAGGTAATTTTGTATATGGTGTAAGGTAAGGGCTGTCATTACTCTTTTCTGTAGAGACCCAATTTCTATAGCATCATTTATTGAAGAGACTGTCTACAGCTTCCAGAATGGCTTGTGTCTGGGAACTCTAGTGGGGTGAGGGAATAAAGAAACAACAAACGCATAGACATACTTACAGAAAATCTTGCGTAGAGGGGGCCAAGCTCACGCTGATGAAAGGCACTAATTATGCAACAACCTAGACCCTTTACACATTTATTACATTCCTCTTGGCTTTTACCATTTCTTTTGACTGCCCACCAGAACTAGAGATAAGACCCATTGCTGAAAACACAATATACTTTGGTTGCAGGACAGATTAAAACAATGCTAGAACTGAGCCTGAAGTTAGCTAGCTTCTCAGTGCCAGAAAGTGCTACTGGGGGTTGGATGAAGTCATCAGTGGTGTTGTAATGCAGGGGTGGATCCTGCCTAGTAAAGTACCCACCTGCCAGGCAAGATGTGCTCCCTAGTACAATAGTGTCATAGCTATTGTGGCTTTCTAATTGGATTTGAGGCTGACTTCACAGGAAGGAATTCAGATCTAATACTGAAAACCTGGTCAAAAGCTTGTGATTGAGGAGGCTGTGGACTCTAAGAGGGATAGGAAACCTACCATTGTGTTTCACTGATGGATATGTCCTCAAACTGTCTTCTAAATATTTATACTCATAGATTGGTTCCACTTTTAGTCAGAAAAGCTTCTTTTAGCCCTGAGCAGTAGTGAATACAAGACTTATAATTGGCCAAGGTGCTGAAAATAAGTGATCATAAAGCACACAGCCTAAAGGAACATTTTTAGTGTTGTTTCCAAGGCTAAGGAGCATTGCAGAAGTGTGGGTAGAAAGTATGTAAAAGTTGGAGGGTAGGAAGGAAGGAAGGAGTGCTGTAACGTGCTATCTTCTGGACATGACATGACCTCACACTCAGAAACTCACAGCTGCATAAAATCAAGCCAGTCCACATTCCTACAGAGGTAAGGGAGGGGCTCACATGTCCCCACCCCTGGCCTTGGACTACTGGCAGTTATTGTTGCTAGAGGTTGGAAGTCATTTTTCTTTAGTAGTATAACCACTGGTAAGTTGCCCATGCTTTATTAAATAACTCCTCAACCACGTTCACGCAAGAAACCCTAATTAAAGTCAATGAATTAAAAATAAAACAACATAAAAGTAGGAAAGAATGGAAAGGGAAGAAAAGAGAGTAATATGAGTGAACATGACAAATATAGAAACATAGAAAGCATACAAATAAAATTTTAAAATTAAGAAAATATCTTGAATTCTAGGATGGAATTTTATGCTTCTAAAACAAAAGCAAAACCACTCCAGTTGTGATTTCCATAGGAATCACATTAAATCGCCAGATCACCTTGGCCATAATAACAGTGGTACATCTTGCCTTATATACATGGTCTTGGAAGGGCTCTCCACTCACTCATTACTTCCTTTATCTTGTCCATCAGTGATGTGTATTTTCAGTGCACAAGTCTTTTGCCTCACTGGCTAAGTTTATTCCTATGTGTTTTATCTTTCTTATGCTCTTGTAAATGGAGTTGTTTACTTAATTTCCTCGTCATATTGTTCTTTGTTGCTGGATTCTGTAAGATCTTTGCCCTGGTAGGTGTCGCTTGTCATCTAGCTAAGGCAGTAAGATGTTAGAAACCTGCATAGCTAAAGAGCCCTAGGCACCCTCAGTTTAGCCCTGGAGAAAGAACATGAGTCTATATAGGCCAGCTTTTTTCAGTGCCCACATGATACCCGGTGCTCACTGGATAAGCATGGCAGCAAAAACCTGGCCCAGTCATGCTTTGCCCAATGAAGATGCTAAAACTCTCAGATTATGCTTGCTATGGACATTGAAAGTGATCATGTAGCTTATCAGTGATTCAGGCACATAAAACAAACCAGTAATCAGAATTGATGTTCTGTAGAGCTCAGCCAATCTCCTTCTCGTCTCATCCTGAATAAACCGAACTGATAAACAGACATTAAAATATAAATAAATAGATGTTTGCTGAAATTGCAATGCAGGAAAGAGACACAGACACCCGGCTTGTAACCACAAAGGTACAGAGATGGGAAAGCATCACATGGCCCTCACCCTCTCTTTGAAGAGCAATGCTTTTTGGCAGGGAAAGTATTCAGATTACCCCTGTTATGGGGAGGGAGTGATCCTCTATTGTTGATGCTGCTGTCTCTAAGATCTGCAGTCTCCAGGGGAACTATTTGGGCATTGGAAGCTGGGGAGCTTAGCCACCGCCCTAAGGTGCCTTATCTTTAGCTACACTTCTGGAGCAAGGCCAATGATCTCACTCCACCCGTTGTAACCTTTTCTGACTTTAAGTTCCTGGAATTGTTAGGACAATCCCTTTGGAAAGTCAAAGCCAGCTTTGCACCCTTCAAGCTGCTGTTCACGCACAAAGAAGGAAAAGATTGAGTTGGCTGCAGAACTCTGCTGGAGCCCCACCACACTCGGGGTCCTGAGAAGGAGTTAGACTGTCTTCTGCTGGGTCATCCAACAAGAATGGGGAAGTAAGACAAGACTCTACAAATATATGTTCAATTCCCCCAAAAGGAAACTTTTAAAGAATTATTCAACTCATACAACTTATACCTCTACTTTTCAATATGAAATACAGACATTTAGGACACACAGAGAAACCTAGCCCCTCCCCAGCTCTCACCTATCCTGACAGTACATAAGATTTCACCCATAGTTACCTAATGACCTCATTAGGCTAGCCCTGGAGACACATGACTGCTAAGGCACACTGAAGCATAAGTGGCTACACAAAAGCTCGTGATGCTTTGCTCTTATTAAAAAGTCATTCAGAGGCAGATGGTGGTGGTAGCATGTGCCTTTAATTCCAGCACTCTAGAGGCAGAGGAAGGCAATCTCTGAATTCAAGGCCAGCTTGGTCTACAGAGTGAGTTCAAGGATGGCCAAAGAAAAAACAGAGAAACCCTGTCTTGAAAAACCAACCAACCAACCAGTCAGCCAGCCAACAAACCAGCCAATCAACAAAACAAACAAACAAACAAACCAATAAGCAAGCAAACAGTCATACATAATTCAAAGATGGCAATGGCAGGGTCCTTCTCGGGAGTGGAAGAGTGGCATGTAGAAGCATGCTTGAGTTCTTGTCCTCGACTGAGGACATTCCTGAGGTTTCATCACATAGGACTTCTTCCTTCACTTTGAGTCTGCTCCTGGGATGGGACAATCTCCCAATCATTCGGCAAATATCCATTGCACTGTCTGAGTGGCAGAGCCAAGCTCTGGTATTGGTTACCCACACCTCTCAGCTTCAGGGCCTGTTCTGTCTCCTATTGTGCACTGAGAGTAGTCTTTACTCCCCAAAGCAATAAAGTCTTTCCCCTCAACCATATCCATTCCAGAAGAAAGAAGTTGCATGGGGTTAGTCTTCTCCATTTTAATGGTTTCTGATCTTCTCAGACAATGAAGAACTCACTTATGCAGATAGCAAAGACAATTCTATTATTTTCTGGGTTTGGACTTCAAGTACTGAATTCATACTGTCCTTTAGGTCAGTGCTAAAGTAAGCCAAGAGGTGCCCATAGAGTGAGTCCAGGATCCAAGAGAGGGCACTGCAGTTGTCCACTGAGCAATTCATGCCCTCCTCCCTTGGATCCACACCATGGACCTAACAAGCTCCATGAGGACTCGAAGGAAAGACTGCTGTGACTTGTTTGTAGGTTCCCAACTATTGGACAGAGATTCTTTGACCTCTGTATCAGTCATCTTGGAAGCTACCTTCAAGGTAAGACAAACCCCTGTCCAGGTTGACTGGATAGTCTCACTGCTCTGGGGTATGTGTGAGATGATAAGAAACAGGAAATAGCCAGGGCATGATCCACATACCAGAAAACAGACTTGTGATGTCAGAAAGACAATCAGTGGAGGTTTAACTGATAAAGAAAAAGGACTGCACTAAAGTCACCACGGAGATTCAGAGGAATGTGAGTGGCGTATGCAGTTTTGTGACTCTGGAAAGGCCTCACCATATTTCACGTGTGGAAGAAATTTCTGGAACTGTTGCAGCCTATAGATTGCTACCCAGTTACATTCATGAAGTTTGAGGCCAATGTGAGCTCTCACATGCCATTAAATCTTTATGAATATGACAACTGGAAGCTGTTAAAGACTCAACTAATGCTCATGAGACTAAGTCTTTCTGTTATAAAATAAATAAGAAGTATCTTTAAAAATACGACACCATAAGGGCTGTTCTCTTGTAGAGTCAATGATGTTCTAGAATGACAGGATGCTGGCTTTTCTGGGCCTTTGTCTGGATGTGCCACCTGTCTGGAATAAGATCGGGGAAAGGGAACAAGCCAAACATTTTCATAGAACTTTGGGTACATAAAGCAAGCAGTGCAGATCATATTGGATACAGAGCATGGACTTTACCGGTGGGATCAGTAGCAGAACACTGGAGCCAACTGTTACCCAGATTCCATCTATTGCAACATAAGAACTTACAGGATACTAATTCATGTGACTTTCACAGACAGAAAACATTGATAAGTTTGGAAAATGTCACTTCAAAGTAAAACAGTTTTTTTTTTATTTACAAATCATGGTGCCTTTCATGTACTAACACAGATATGATTTAGTGACAAGGAAATAACACTCAACTCATTTGACAAGACACTTCTATTTTCTTTATTTTTATTTTTATTTTTAAATGCAATATATATAAACACACACTGGAGTCAAAGACAGCAGCTTGGTAAATGCCTGCCAAAATATTTGCAGATAAGGGAATACTGTACATTTATTTCTGTATAGAGTGTTCTCTTTTATGTGGGAGGTGGTAAGAGAATTGTTTTCTGACTGCTTCAAAGCTTTTGTATGGGTGAAGCCTGGATGTTTTGTGATCCAGGGACAGAACCAACCTTGGAAATAGTGCTCAGCAGTTTTGCTATGTCCATGCTTCTGCATGATGTATTTTTGTCACAGGGAGACAAAAATACCAGACAAGCCAGAGGCACTGGGTAGACGTTGTAAGTCTTGTCTAAGTTTCAACAACAACAACAACCTGCTTTCTTAACTATTTTTTATGGAGGCCAGTACTGACACTTATCCCACATCTGTCTAGGGTGTCTAAACTAGACAAGAAGCCACTGGGCATGGGCATGGCTTGGGCTCTGGAGATCTGACTTATAGAACATATGTGTGTCATAGAGAGGGACTCCAAGAATGTCCTCTGATATAGCAGATAGGAACTCATGCTCAGAGGTGACTCTGAAAAAGAGGAGAATGGGAGGGAGAGAGTAGGCCTCAGCCATTGAGAGTGAGGAATTTTTGGCAATTTCCTCCACATTTATCTCTATCAGTTGAAATCTGTTCCCAAGGACAGTAACTGCTTATGTTTGTTCCTTCCTGGAACCCCATGAAATTCCAGTGTGTGTCCCCTACAGGAGTGTAGACAGCTGATGGGCCCAAAATTGGCAATAGGCTCTTGGTGTGACTTTTAAATCCAGCATTTCTTGGGGCCACACCTATGGATTTTGTCCAACCTGTGCTTTCCTCCTGCTGCAGAACCTTCAATGTCTGCCACTCCCCACTGCCTCCGAACTCCTCCAAGCTGCAGCTCATAGGGCAAAAGCTCTCTGCTCTGCCTGCTCCTGTTCTCAGTTTCCAACCCTGACCGTGTTTATTTATGGAACACAGCTTGAACCTTGTGTCTCCTTCCAAAGCCTACTCACTGCTCAGGTTTCAGAGAGGCACAGACTGTATTCTTCCAGGGAAATCAGAAAATGCTCTATTGGCACCCAAAGTACAAAAGATAGAGTCCTCAGCTTCTCCCTTCCAATCATGGCCAGAAACGGAGTGGTTGGCTCTAGAGCCATTGAACTTTATAAACTTCACCAGTGTGGTCTTGATAGGCAGATAGTACATCCTTCTTGGACTACCCACCCTGTTAAGCCACTGTAGCTAAAACCAAGGCCCTGAATCTTGTTTTCATTTCACTCTGCCTGATGCCTGTTAGGTGAGACATAGTTTTCAGCTCTCCTCCCACCGAACCCGTGCACACATGCACTATTTTCAAATTAGTATATAAAATACTGAAGCTGTATACAGTAGTGAGTCTTGCTCTGACATGTCCATACATGTACGTGATATACTTTTTAAAGGTGTGAAGCACTCCCCTTAACCCTTGCAGAAGTTCCTCATGAAAACAGATAAACTCAACCTCCATAAGACTATCTTAAAGGGGGTTGGCTTTGTTTGCTTTCTATTGCTGTGATAAAACACCATAACCAAAAGCAACATGGCGAGGGAAGGGTTGATTTGGTTCACAGGTTATAGTCCATTGTCAGGCAACACAGAAGCAGGAACTGAAGCAGTGGCCATGGAGCATCCAGACTTACTGGCTTGCTCCCCATGTTTCTCAGCCTGCTTTCTTACAATGCAAGACCACTGGCCCAGGGGTGGCACCATCTCCCACACACTGGCCCTGTCCACATCAATCATTATCCAAAAAGCATCTACAGATTTGATTACCATTAATCTGATGGAGGAACTTTTTTTTTTCATTCATACACTTAAATTCCAGGCTGGTCAAAATTTCATTTTCAGTCATAATTATAGAGGTGTGTTTTCTGTGGCTTCTTGTGGAAGGATCTAGAGAGAGCCTTGCACAGGGTTGCCTTTCTGACCTCCCTGTGTGCTTGTCAAATCAGACAGGATGACAGAGTGACTCTAAATGGCCAGCAACAGCCTATGTGGCTTTTTAGGACAGCAATGGTTTGAGAGCTTGCTCCCGACCTATGTGGCTTTTTAGGACAGCAATGGTTTGAGAGCTTGCTCCCGACCTCTACATCTTACCCCAGTATATTATAATAGTTTCTGTGAGAGATGAAATGGGGTGAGACAGTGTTGAGCAGTTGGTAGCCCTTTTGCAGACAGGAAGGTGTCGAATGATTCTTCTTCAAATGATACAGACCTTTTACTGGAAGGCTGCAGGAGCGTGAGTATGAACCTTGGCCATCTGCAGGACTCTTTCTAGGATTGCCACTGTGTGCCCTTCAAGGTCCTCTCCCCCAGGGAAACATTCCAGATTATACTGGACCTTGGGTACATGGAGAAAAGATGGCCCCCAGTGACCTGAATAAGTTATTTTGGGGGATGTTTGATCCTAAGTCCATATATTTCACCTGTACTACATCAGACAGAGTCCTAGGGACATCACCCTACTTCCAGTGCCAGCAATGAGCACATGGTGGCTTGTCGTATGGATGCCCTTGGGACTCTTGGAGTTCTACTAGGTACACAGGCATGGATGAGCCTCTTTCTGAGTGTCATTGCTTCCCTGCATGCCCTAATGTTGTTTTATGTCTCTGCTGCTGCCATCTGCCGGTACCCCATACGACAATGAATAGTACAACTTCCCCATCTAGTTTCACTCAGAATTGGGTAGGGTAGTCCTGAAGTATGTGATTTCCGTGTCTTTTGTGCCTCCAGCTTCTTCTGACCTCCCTGCCTTCCTGATCCAACTTACTACTCATTCTCTAGGCTTGGTCTCTGCCCTCAAGTCTTGTGGACTACCATCTGGTCAATTCAAATATAGTCCACAGCCCTCATCTGAGCCTGCAGACCTTTATCCAGGCCTCAGGCAAGTCATAGTCCAGCTATCCAGTACTTCCTGCTCTCTCTGCTCCATGGTCCAGCAACCTATGCACTTCCTTCCTAGGTCAGGCTTCCAGTTCCTCGTGTCACTCCTCAGGCCAGGTATCACCTGATCCCACTGGGCCCTTGTTCTTCATTCTTGGTTGGGCTGACGTTTAAGTGCCTTGTCCCATATTCTCTCTGCTGAGTCTGATACTCATATTATCAGGCTCCTCTATCCTAACATCTATCACCAGATTCCTCCCGACACACAAGCACACTGTGCTCATTATCTAAGGCTGGTATGCCCACAGCAGGAGACTTTCACTCTGCATTAAGGTTTAAACTCCCCATATGGCTAGTTTCTTCACCCTCAGCTCACTCTGGTCTCAATTCACAGACAGATTTTCCAGAAACTCATAGTTAGGCTTCTCTGGTTTCCACCTATCTCACCCAGTCTGCTCATTGTTGTGTGCCTTAAGACTCCTTGGCTCCGTGTTTGTTTTGTTTTCATGCAAGAAAAAAACGTCTGTCAGTCCTTAAAAGGACACTCCCTCTCAACAGCCGTGCTTTCCTTGTTTCAGCATACTCAGGAACCTAAACCCCATACTAGGACCTCCTATCTGGGATATGTCAGGCCCAGCCTGAGCCCCTGGTGCTCCCAGCCTCTGCCAGGCCTATGGGGAGCCTTGAACTCAGATGGAGCTACCTCTTGAGAGCATCCTTTATTCCCCGATCACATTGTTTCTATTTAGAGGAGTTCTTATCAACCAGTGAACAACGCAGGTGACACTTGCAATGGCTGAATTGTCATTACTGGGAATGTTCCACATGGAGTGGGGAAATCGAGTTCTAATCAACTCTAATGCTCACGAGGCCCCACCAGAGGACACTGTGGCCCAGATGCCAATAATGCCAAAGTGGAGAGACCTAGGGTGCAAGTGATAGCTCCAGCCACAGGGTTTCTGCACAGGGTGCAGAAGGCTAGGAGGGAGACCAGGAGCTCCTACTGTGAGCATTTTGTTTGGCATAGGGGAATGGTAGCAAGAAGGCTTTTACAGTTATGAGTTCCTTATCTTTGCTGTCCTTTAGGAAGCCGGCAGCCATGGGCAGCTAATTCCTCAGGTTCTGGGGGTGTATGTATTTTTTATTCATGGCTTAACTGTGATGAACTTAATCAAATAGTCACTTGTGGCTGATGTTAAACAGGAGCATAGGTCTAGAGTCATGTGAGATTTCTGGAGAAAGCTTGACTCCTAGAACCCAAGGTCACCCCCCCCCCCAACCAACCCCTCAGTTACTGTTTTTCCTAAAAGCACTCAACCATCTGTACTCCTGGGATACACTCAAGAGTCCCCTACCTACCCTTTTAGCATACCCAGCTTTATTCTCTAGCCAGACTAACCTAGTGCCTGGATGCCATAGGATATTGCCATATGCTGCAGAAGTGGGGGGCTTTGCCTCTCCCTCTAATCCTGTTCAGGCCCCCTCCATTCACCCAAGAATCCAACATCTTCTCAGGTTTGGCAAAGACAAGAGAAAGGCAGCTATGTGAGGCAGGCAGCTTGTGGGCCTTTTGAGAAGAAAAGTTGGGATTACTGATCACCTTCTGTCAGGAGGGAAGCCTTTCTGATTTGAAAATCACCCTCTAAGATCTCTCTCACAGGTCCCCGTAGGACCATCTTACTTCCCTCCCAGTTTCCTTATGACCTTTCTGTTTATCGCCCCATCTCTTTGGGCCCTTTGACCCCTCACCTTTCCCCCTTTCTTTACCCCCTACAGTCTTTCTTTATCTTCTTCTTCCTCTTTGTCTTCTTCTTCCTCTTTGTCTTTTATCCTTCTCCTTTTCCTCCTCCTCCTCTTTTTCCTCTTTTCTCTGAGTCATGTGTCTGCAACACTGGATTTCTTTAGTTTGGTTTTTCTAATATGGTGTTCTTTCGGGCCCATTTTTCTCCTGGATAGCTCCTGTGAGAAGCCCACATGTTGGCTGCTCCACCCCCAGCCCCATGGCTTCCTCCTGTTTCTGTTATTGACCTGGGCATTTGAAAAAGATATTAGACTCCTGAGTGGTAGAGATCCAGGGAAGCATCTATCCACTGACCTCCATTTCAAGGTCCAGGTGGAGATGGTAAGAGGAGACTTGATGCACCTAGCATTGAGAAGCTTGGCTTCCAAATTGGTATATGGACTTTGCTCTCCACTCGTGCAGACCACTGCTGCTTGCGGAGCTGCTGTTGACGCTGGGGACTCAGGGTATGTTTTAAAAACAAGGGAGTCAGCTGTTGGAACCAGGCAGGGTTGGACGTCTGAGGCCTTGCTGCTGCTTTTGAGGATGAGAGCAAGAACGAGCCATCTGAGGACAGGCCTGAGGGATTCAAGTGCAATGCCTCTAAGAGCTGGCTGCTTACTCACCCTTGGCTGTGCTTCCAGACCATGCAGCAGCCCTTACTCACTTGCTGAGCTCTTCCTCTTTCCCTCTTCCTTTCCGCATTCCATAGAGAAATGTTGGTTCTAGGCAGCAGCAGGCCGAAGATCTGGTCTGCCGTGCTGGCTGCAGAGCTGGTCTGAAGTGCCTGTGCTCAGTGACAGCTGGGGCTTACAGATATCTGATCTTGCCTTCCTAGAATGTAGATTCTGGTCCTCTTTAGGTAATGTGCTCTCTCCTGTGAGTTTGTCACTCTTAACCACAAGCGAGTTGGTTGAGTGACCATGTGCCCTTAGCTGTGTTTCACCCCCATTGACCCTTCGTTGGCATAAATCTTGAACTCCTAGGACTTGGGCATACTAACATCGCTCCATCTGGAAAACTGGCTAATGACAGCCTCTTAGTAAGATCTGACCATCTGTCTATGGTTGCAAATAAAGTTTTATTGGCACAGAGCCACACCACCCATGGAGCTCTAACATAGCACCTGATACGAAGTAAATACTATTTAACTTTTAGGCAAAAGGAAAGAAAAACCACAGACTTTAAATTTGTAGTTGTTTACTTGAAGAATAACAATCAAAACAGAACAAGACAAAACAAAATAAAATAATTTCTGAACTGGGCAGCTCTAGAGCCAAAACAAAGTCAGAGGATGCTAGGTGGGCTGGCCTGAGAACATTTACAGGAAATCATGTGCAGCAAAAAAGCTTCACTGGCTGAGGCTAGATTGGTTGATTGTTAGTGAGCTGTAACCAGTTAACTGAAGCTCACCAACTGGGATTTAACTTGGACAGATTTGGTCTATTTGTGCTCAGGTCTGGACCCCACACTAAGCCAAGGAACTGTCACACATTTTATCTGATATTACAATTGTCGTATCAGTAGCACTCATAGTAGGCCCCTTTCAAGATAGGAAAATGACATAGCATTGTTCTTTTTGTGCCTGGAGTTAAGATTTATGTTTTTCTTATCATCTTTATTCAAGAATAACTAAGCGGCCATGTGGCATCCTTATTTATGGTGCATGTTAAAGGCACACAATTTGAGGAGCTCTAATGGTTTTAGAGGTCTGATGATTCCCCACTACCACCACCACAGTCATACTGAGCATTACTACTTCTGAAAGTCCCTTGGCAGAATAGTCCTCTTGTCCTGGGCCATGAGGACCAGTGACCAACTCATTGTCCCCAGAGACTCATTTTCACTCTCAGAGAGTGCAATGACATACACATTTTCCTGTCTGGCTCGTTTTACTTGGCATAGTGATCTGGAGATTTGGAATGATGCTGTGTGCCTCCATAGTTTGGCTGTTTTCCATCCTTGATTTTACTTTGGAATTCATAATGGGATACCACCACATGCTGACCATAGTAAATGTCTGATCATTCTGACTACTGGTGACAAAGTGGAGCAAAGAGACTTGCCCTTCACTCCCATGGGAGTATAAAATTGTGCAATCTTTAGGGAAAACAACCTATGGATTCCTAAGTTTTATAGACATTTTACATTGTACACTGAGTAAACCTGGAGGGCTACCACAATGAGATACACTACCTCTGGAACTGGGTTTTTTGTTTTTTCCCCGTTGAAACTGGCCACAGGTATATCAGCCAGCATGGCCCTGTCTATATCTTCACTGTACCTCAGGACCTCAGGGTCTTCTCCAGTAATAGGGAATGGTGTGTGTGTGTGTATGTGCACGTGCGCGCGAGCACTCACATGTGTGTGCACCACAAGTTCACAAGACATTGGGAGATTAAAAACTTTAGTTACCTTGAAATATTTTAATCTTTGTGTGATGTAGTTTTCTATAGATTTATCAATACAGACTAAGATTTAGAATAAAATGAATGAAAATGATTTTAGATAAGATATCTAATTCTTTGAAATATATAAAAGATGTCTCTACCACTGTGGTTTATTGTGTCAAAACAATTATTGGTGATTTATAATCACCAGTGAGTTCCAGCATGGAGGCAGCTATGGGTCTCTGGCCTGAGAGCCACACTGATACTAAGAAAGTTATTGAGATATATCACATATAGTCATGCTCATAAAATCAGAGAGAGCTAGACTTTTGTCCCTGAAGTGGGGGCTTCATCACTTCTCAGCTGAGGACCTTGATTAAGCCACTTTCCCTGTCTGGGTCTTGCATATAAGTTGCTAAGAATGACAAAACCCCAAAGTAAGACAGGGGGTGGGGAAGCAGGAGAAAATGTAACTTCCCAGTTGGATAATGAGAACCTAGTGTGAGCTGAGGCACCCTGGTTAGCCCCTACTCTGGGAGAACAAACAGTGGGTCACGTTACTGATTAACTTTACTCCTCCTTGTGTCCTTGTTCTCTGACAGATTACTGGATTCTTCTACCATGGTAAGTGATCACTCTAACCCATAGCCCTGGGCTAGAATGGAAGGCTCTGTGGCTATGGCATATTTGTGAGTAGATGGCGTGATAAGCAGAGGCACAAGATTGATGGGTGGGACTGGTCTCAGCCACCCCAGCCCAGAACATGCAGAAATGTGAACAAACCCACCTGCTATCTGCCAGTGTTCATCCGACTCTCAGATCTATAGAGTGTAGAGTGAACTTAAATTGTTTCCTTCTGAAATGCCCTAACTTGGAGATGTGAGTTTCCAGAGAGCTACACAGTCAGATGAAGCACTAGAGGAAAGGACTAAGAATCCAGAGTCCTTGGTTCCCATGGTGCACTTCGCTTTAGATCCCAGCAACAGGACTTACAGACAGCCAGGCTTTTCCAATGACAGTGGTTTCACTGGGTCCTAGCTGATGGTACTTCAAGGGCCTGAGCCTGGAGACAAAGAAACAAACGACTTCCTTTGAATTTATGATGGGGTAATACAGAAAGAAGTGTGCTTTTACCTCTCCTGGATCTATTATCCAGTGAAAGTACACCTGCAGCCTGTGCCAGAGCTAGTCCTGTGTGACATTCAGCATGCTGGTTACAGATATATAGAGATGACGAGTGGCATTTATCTGCAGATAGGCCTGTTGACTCAATCCTAGGGAAGCTACTTGTTGGCTGGAAATAAGCCTCACCAACTACCTCTCCATACGTGGGATGCTACATCTGAATAGAAAGTCTTGTTTTATAGATTAAGGGTGTGTGTTTCTTGTTTCACTGACTCCTTGGATGAATCCTTTCATTCTATGAGCTGAAGAACTTCATAAGAAATGGAGAAGGGACTGATAAGTGGATATTAGCCCCAAACCTAGAATACCCAAGATATAAGATATAATTTGCTAAACACATGAAACTCAAGAAGAATGAAGACTGAAGTGTGGACACTATGCCCCTCCTTAGATTTGGGAACAAAACACCCTTGGAAGGAGTTACAGAGACAAAGTTTGGAGCTGAGATGAAAGGATGGACCATGTAGAGACTGCCATATCCAGGGATCCACCCCATAATCAGCATCCAAACGCTGACACCATTGCATACACTAGCAAGATTTTATTGAAAGGACCCAGATGTAGCTGTCTCTTGTGAGACTATGCCGGGGCCTAGCAAACACAGAAGTGGATGCTCACAGTCAGCTAATGGATGGATCATAGGGCTCCCAATGGAGGAGCTAGAGAAAGTAGCCAAGGAGCTAAAGGGATCTGCAACCCTATAGGTGGAACAACATTATGAACTAACCAGTACCCGGGAGCTCTTGACTCTAGCTGCATATATATCAAAAGATGGCCTAGTCGGCCATCACTGGAAAGAGAGGCCCATTGGACTTGCAAACTTTATATGCCCCAGTACAGGGGAACACCAGGGCCAAAAAGGGGGAGTGGGTGGGCAGGGGAGTGGGGGTGGGTGGATATGGGGGACTTTTGGTATAGCATTGGAAATGTAAATGAGCTAAATACCTAATAAAAATTAAAAAAAAAAAAAGAAATGGAGAAGGGGTAGTGAGTGGAGAATGATGTGGGATTGTCGAAGGAACTCTCAGAGCAAGTATCTATAACTGCAGAGAATAAAGAATGTGTGCTGGCTGGTTTTGTGTGTCAACTAGAATCATCAGAGAGAAACAAACCTCAGGTAAGAAAAAGCCTTCAAGATATCCAGCTATAAGGCATTTTTTCTCAATTAGTAATTAATGGGAGAGGGCCTAGCCCATTGTGGGTTCCATCCTGAGTTTTATAAGGAAACAATCTGAGAAAGCCATGAGAAGCAAGCCAGTAATCATCACCCTCCCTGGCTTCTGCCTCAGCATCTTCTTCCAGGACCCTGCCTTGTTTGAATTCTTGTCTTGGCTTCCTTTAGTAATGAACAGCAATATGGAAGTGTAAGTCAAATAAACCCCTTTCTCCCCAACTTGCTTTTTAGTTATGGTTTTCAATGCAGCAATAGAAACCTTAACTAAGACAACATGGGAGGTTGCAGTCATGGTTACTTTGTCTGAGGAAGTAGAGTGACAAGAGGTCATGGCAATGACAGGGTTAAAGCACAGATAAACTTGGCAGATGTTTGAGGGACACTGAGAAGACAATGGAGTATGAGAAATTGGTAGTGCAGCTTTGCCAGGAACTCAGGCAATAAGTTCACTTCTTTCATCAACTTTGGCAACCTTGAGCCATTCCCAGACTATCCATGTAGTGTAGACACTGAACAAACCAGCAACCCATGGGCATTCCTTGTTGACTAAGGGTCACCACTTCCCTGGTTCATGTAGGGGGAGAGGAAACTCCTTTTAGACCTTTGTGTCATGACCATCAACAACAGAGCAAGGATACTCCCAAGAAAGACAGAGTTAACAAGACTATGCTCAGCTCTCCGCAAGTCATAGGTGAAATGTTCAGAGACCATGGGAAAGAGGAATCCTGCAATAATCTCCCAGGGGTTACTCTGTGTGCCTCTAGGGTTTCTACTTTGGCTTGGTTTGCAGATTAAGATCTCACAGCCAGGACTCAAGTGCAAATGTAGCAGGAAGTACTCAGAGGGAGCAGGTAGAAGGAAGGCTGGGAGGAGTAGGAAGCTGGTGAACCTAAGAAACATTCTTAGGTTTCTGGGCTACTGTTGATGTGCCTCAGAGTTATATCCAGTGACCTCAGAATACCTTTAAGCTTGTCCTTGAGGCTTAGCACCCTGCCCTTCTAATCCATCCTATAACCCCCAATGATGGGATCCTTAGACTCATGCCCAGATCAAGAGACACCAAGCAGACAAGCCTTTTGTGTGCCACCAGCAGACACAGAGATGCAGGACCTCAGAATGGGTCTTACAGTGACCACTCTGGAACTCACATGACAGGCTCGGAGTGCTATGCTCTTGGGCTGTTAATTGGCTGTCCTGGGGCAATGGAGACAGATAGCAGGTCTCCTGAGTCATTCTGGCAGGGGCATTCCAGAACAGGGTAGGATGTCCATGGTTTTATAATGATGTGCTTCCACTTTATTAACACCAATCACTGAGCATCTGTCCCATAGGGACTGATCTGGGCCCTAGGTATGTCACAGTGGCTTATATGTCATCTTCTCTTGGTGTAGGTCAGACAGATGGCTTAGTAAACAATGCCTGTGCATTTGCCACAGCACACAGGAACCCAGACAGCTCAGAAGAGGAAATCGGATCCCCTGGATCTAGAATGCCAGTAGTTTTGAGCCACTTCTGCAAGCGATAAGAATCGCTGATCCCTCTCTCTATCTTGGCACTCACTTCCTTAAACTGTGAACTATGACCTCTCTGTGTGCATGCCTCCTATATGGACCTGGTCCAGCGGGACAGCCAAAACAAACCTCTGTGGTTACTACAGAAGGCTCTAGAAGGCACAAGGAACATTGAGCAATCTTTCTAAATGTTGACACCAAATAGTGTGAGTGAATGTGGTGGTCATGAAAATCTTGTCAATAGTAAAAGGCTTCTGACCACAAAATGGCCAAGATTAAATCAAGATCAGATGGGCAATGGATCAAGGTATCTCTGGCAGCACTTACCCTCTGAACATCACAAGACTGTACTGCAGCCTCAGTCCTGAACAGTGGGAGTAGGCACTGCAGAAAATACCTTGCTCAGATTCAAGGCCGCTGTAGATTATGGTGGTTTTTTTTTTTTTGGTTTTTTTTTTTTTTTTTGGTTTTTTGCTGTTTATACAGGTTTCTGCTCTTATAGAAACAATGGCTTAATTACAAAAAAGAGGACTTAATATTTTACTGCCATCATTCCTCAGCATATGTCAAATTGATGTATCTTTTCATTGTATTAGTGTTAGATAGCTTATTTTAAAAATTGCTACTTGACCAGACAAAGTCCCCTAGCTCTGAGCATGGAGAGTAGACACAAAGTCTCATGAGATACTCAGGAGGCTACTTGCAACTCATACCTGCTGGTTCAGGGAAAATGAGTTTTCTTCAAAGGAGTGTCACTGGGTGTGTCTATCCAACTCTGGGCAGGCTCTATGGTATTTTTATTTTTATTTGTGTGTGTGTGTGAGAGAGAGAGAGAGAGAGAGAGAGAGAGAGAGAGAGAGAGAGAGAGAAGGAGAGAGAGGGGAGAGTTTTTGTTTTGGTGTTTATTTTTTGTTTTGTTGGATTTTGTTTTGGAGGTGAGGGGGTGGGGAAGGGAGAGACAGAGGATAAAGAGACAGGGAGAAACAGAGAGAAACATGAAGTTAGTAGATAAGAAGAAGGATAGGAAGGATCTTGGGAGAGTTGGGAAAGGGAAATGAGTATGATTAAAATATATTTCAGAAAAAAAAGGAAGTGAAAAATGCTATTTGAGCTGCTGACTTGCATTTTAATCTAAGTCCAATAATTTTTGTTTGTGACTGGGACAGAATCTCAGACAATTTCAGTACTACACTAACACACTTTAACCATTTCCTACTATGCATTTATAGGAAAAGGCAACCTCAGTGTAGATGATCTAAGAATCAAAATATCGATCAACTCAGAAAAAATTAGCCAGAAACAGAGAAAACGACCCCAAATGTAGGGGGAGCAGCGGAGCATGGGAGTGGACAAGAAGTGTCAGCCAAAATAATGCCAGGTTTGTGAGAAGAAAGGGGTATTTCTTACAGGGTATGTCCTTAATCTTTTACAAGCTTTGAAAGGGTCAAAGGCGGGCTGCTGGGAAGACTATATAGACACCCAGTAGTCAATCTTGGGTGTCTGCAGCTGACTTCTGACAGGTGATGGAGGTGGGATGTAGCCATCTGAGAATGGGCACAAAGATTTCTTGCCAGGCTGAATGGAGGGGTGGGAACACTTTAGTGGAAGGGAGAATGGACAGTGACGAGGTCAGTTTGGTCAAGCCACTTGAGGAAGTGTCTCTCTCTGAATGAAACTGTGCATAAGTTCCTACATGGAGGGGTAGCTGGAACAAACCTCTGCAGTTCCCATAGAAGACTCTGGAAGACCTAAGGGGCACTGACCAACCTTCTTAAACTTTGGAATCCAGGGAGCAGATACTGAGGGAGCTAGTGGAGGTCACAAAGGCAGGGGAGCAGGGCCAGCCTGGGACTGTGGTAACTCTGGCCAAGCAGGAGACAGAAAGCAACAGAATCAGGCTCAGGATCTGAGAATGAATGGCTTGATCCTTGGCACTGGGTGAGCCAGTCTCTCTCCTGATGGCGACAGTTTGCATAAACTCTCTTTGATCAGTGGACGATCTCTGACTCTGCTGCTCCTTGACATGGTGAGACTCATTGTTCTAGGCACAGGAAGGAAGAAATGTTATTGTGCCGAGGGGTCCACTGCCCACGGTCTCCTGGTTTATTTATCTGCCCACCCTGCTCCCTCCTCCTGTCTCTCAACAGTTCTTCTGGAGATGGGTGTGGCTGGCCAGCTCCCTTCCTGCTTCTAATCTTATCCTTTTTCCTACCATGAGTGAATTTACCCCTACGTATGTGTGGAGAGAGGTGAAGACAAGAAAGTAGAGCCACGCCAGTCTCACTCCTCAGGGACCCTGTTGCTTGCAGCAGTGTTCCGAATTAAGTGGACATACAAGTCTTTGTGAATCGAGTACAGTAATCGGTGTGTAAGGTACTACTGTGCCCGTACACAGTGACTGTCCATTACCTGGCAGGACTGTGGAGACTCCAGGGACAAAGCCTCTCCAATCATCTCCTGTCCTCTCCCTTCATATAAGTGACTAGCTCAGACCAAGATTTTTTTTTTTTTTTTTTGGTTTTTCGAGACAGGGTTTCTCTGTATAGCACTGGCTGTCCTGGAACTCACTTTGTAGACCAGGCTGGCCTCGAACTCAGAAATCCGCCTGCCTCTGCCTCCCGAGTGCTGGGATTAAAGGCGTGTGCCACCACGCCCAGCTTCAGACCAAGATTCTTATGTTTACTCTGTAAAGGTGTTCTAAGGTCCCCTTGGCCATGCCTTATTTAAACATGAGCCTGAGGCTTTAGAAGGTGACCTGACACATCAGGGTCACCTAATGTATTTTGTATTTTGAAGGGTCTTTTATTCTACTCTCAATCCTGCATGGTCTTCCTGCCCTCTACTTGACATACATCTACAGCCCAGCCCTGCTCTCCTGAGAAGACAGATTCAAGGGTTGTCTTTCCTTCTGCTTACACCCAGATCCAGTTCAGAACCCTTCCATATAGTTCATCAGCTAACCCATATAGATTGACTCTCTGTTGCCCTGACACTTACCCAATGGCTTACGGGGCTCAGTGATCCACACATGTTGGAACCACTGCTCCATTTAAGAAGCTAGGGGTAAAGCCCATTGGGTCTGTGTCAGGTCAGCTTTTCTGAGACTCAGTTTCCTCATGGGATCAGCCATCATTATGGGGCACAATGGTATGATGGCTAATCTTTATTATAAACTTGATTGCATTTGGAATTGTCTAGGGGACATGTCCCTGGGCATGTCTCTGAGTGAGTTTGTAGAGAGATTTAAATGAAGGATGAAGAATTGCCCTGAGTAGCACTATCCCATGGGCTGAGGTTCAAAATGAATAAAAAGAGGAAGAAAAGACAGTTGAGTGCCCACTTCCTGATGGCTGATATAACGTGAGCAGTTGCTTCACACTCTTGCTCCCGTGACTTCCTTGCCATGGTTGCCTTTATTCCTTCAAACCTTGAGCTCAAACAGAACCCTGTTTCTTGCTAGGCATCTGGTAACAGAAATGAAAAAAGTGACAAATAAAAATGGCAACCCTGCAAAGTCCATGTTTGTTACTGACACCTCATACCTAAAAATGACACCATAATTGGAGCTAGAGTCTCTAAGGAAGTAAGGAAATTTAAATGAGGTTATTAGGATAGGCCCTGTGTTAGTTTTTCATTACTGTAATAAATAACTGAGATTAATCTAGTTATTAAGAGGAAGGGCTTGTTTTAGCTCACTGGTACAGAACTTTTAGCCATGACTGACTGGGTCCTACTGAGTTGGGCTTGCAGCAGTACAGGATAGCATGGAAGGAGAATGTGATAGAACATGGCGGTGGAGAAGCAAAGGCATAATGGGAGGAGACAACAACCTCTTCAAAATCATGGCCCCAGAAGTCTAAGGCCTCCACAAGATCCTACCTGCTCAAGTCTCTAACACACACTAGTTGCACCACAGTGGAAAACAAGTGTTTCTCAAATGGTCCTTTGGGGGATGTCTAACCCCACTCAGCCGGCACTAGCTAACTGCAGTTAGTGACCATATAAGAGAGGAGATCTGCACACATACAAGGTCCCAAGGAGAGAACTGGGCAGGCCTAGGGAAGACATTGGAACAGACTAGAATAGACTCTTCCCTCAGTTCTTAGTAACAGCCAGCTCTGTTCACAGCTGGATCTCAGACTTCAGCCCCCAAATGTAAAGTCAATACATGTCTGTTGTCAGAACCCAGCCTAAGGTTCTGTGCCACTGAAACATCTGAGGGATTTATGTCTGTGAAGTAGACATAAGGAGAAGAGAGTACAGGACATGGGGGCTGACCTCCTGCAGAGGAGGAAGGGACCAGCCTAGCAGGAAGAAGCTCAGAACTCCTCAGCTAGCTCAACCAGTGTTCTCTTTAGAAGTGAGTGGAGTAGGAGTCCTGCCAGCTCAGTCTGTGGCCAGCCCCTGCTCAGTCACAGTGATGGGTCCAGATGAGTGCATTAAAATTGCTTCCATCATGTCTCCCACAGCAGAGAACAGAAAACCACTGTGGTGGCATCTTTCATTCCTGGTGTAAGGAAACTGTTGGAGACAAATGTGCCCAGGAAGGGAAGATGGTGGCTCTAGGATCGAGATTGTGTGTCTTGACCTAGCAGCCAGAGAACTTGTGACTCGTTATTTACCACACTCCTTAGTAAGAACAGCCTGTCCATACCATGACCACAGCCACGTCTACGCTTTAGTGGCTCTTCTTCTCATAGGAACCCCACAGACACACACCTTACTTCTGTCTCTTTAATGTGACAACATCTTATGTGTCCTAGGAGAGAACCATGATGCCTGAGGATGTCTGAGTTATTTATCTAACAGGTAATCAGGAAAGATCCCTAGTAGGAGTGAAAGAGTTGGGGTGAGAGGGACAGTACTACATAACAGAGAAAGTTGGGGAAAACACTGCCTCTCACTTACTCTTTGGAACACTGGAAGAGCCCTTAAAGTTAGGCCTGAGTCTTCTCAACATCCTGCTGAAAAAGACTGTGAAGCCCTGGTCCAGACACACCTGGTGTATGTGGTTCCTGTTTTCCTAGATGTCATTGTTTTTCTTGATCCCAAATATTGAAAGTACTTCACAGTGTCCTTGTTAGCAAGCCTGTTCTCTTTAGAAACACAAAGCTGCTCTTCTCAGAGTCATAGTGTGATGTTGACACCAGCCTGATTATCCTCACAGTGTGACCCTGCAGAGACTCAGGATCACTTGCAGAGACCGAAGGAGACCCACCCACCTACTCTCCACCCTTCTGAGTCTCCTGTGTGAAGTGGAAGAACCTTGGATTCCCAATGTACAGCAGGGCCATGTGCTCATAATGTCATAACAGGAGTTTGGGGAACTGGAGAGGATCACATGAGAAAGAATCAAAGAAAGGCTGTTCACTTTTAGAGTTCCCATTTTCAACACTCCTCTCTTCCCTTGTGGCAAGCCTGTGCTGAGAGGAGGGCCAAGTGTGGAAGATGAGAGGAGTCACAGATCCTTCCTTCAAGGTTTAGGGTGAAGGCCCTGAGTGAGGCTGAGCCTGGCTGGTGAGGCTTACCCAGGGCTAGACATGAATGCTGACACCTCTCTGGGCTTTAAGAATTCCTGTCCTGCTGCTTTAGGTTGTAGGGTTACATTGACAAGAGACTTTGCAGAGCTCAATAGTGCAGGAAGCCTGTCTGTCATTGTCCAGAGGTCATCCATGGGCTTTCTAGGATGCCAGGATATGGGGTTTCCAGGAAGCTCCTTGAAGAAACTCATTGGTTGGTCTACAGTAGAGTGGGAGCTTGAGGGTGGGAAAAGAACTGAGTTCCTTCTCAGAATCTATATGTGGACTCTGGGCTTCAAGTTTTTACTATAACTGTCAGAAGACTGAGACAGAGGCAAGGCTAATGCATAAAGGAAGATGGACTCTTCTGAAGTTGAAGCTACAAATCAGAAGTGCATCAATTTCATTGACCAGGGAGATCTTTGCAACCTACTCTTGTCATTTAGCTTTGGTGGCTTTGGTTCAAATGTGTGGAAGAACATGTTTCTTCCAGCAATTCCCTGGTCACCCTAGTCTCTCATCAAATTGGGGACTTGTCTGTCCTCAAGACTGATATTGAGTGTTGTGCTGGCCCACTTTTCTTTTACTGTGACAAAGTATCCGAGAAAAACAAGTTAAATAACTTTTAGCTCACAGTTTCATGGGCATCCATCTGCGTCCCTTGGCTCCATTGCTTTTTGTGGCAAGACAGAAATATCATGGCGGAAGGGCTTGGAAGAGGAAGGCTACTCACTTCATGGAAGTTAAAAAGGAGAGAGGTCTTATGCACATGTGAGGGGAGGAGCAAGAGAGAGGGAAAGAAGAAGAGCAATGGAGAGGATGAGGCAGTATCTGGGGATAGGAAAGCCCTTAAAAGCTTGTCCTCTACAGTGCCCTATATCCTTCAACCAGGCCTTACCTTCTAATAGCACATTTGACTTGACCTATTCAATGTGTGAATCCACTGATGAGAAGAGAGATCTCAAATTCCAATCACCTCTCAATAGCAGCACCTCCTGGGGACCATTCCTTCAACACGTTAACCTTTTTGAGAGGATGGATCATCTCTCAAAAGTAGTAGCAAGTATCTACTCTAGTTTACTCCATACCAGTCATACTTTGATATGTGTGTCTCGGGATAGGTTCTGGGACAGAGCTCATCCCAAGGGTAGTAAGCTATATGTCACAGCCAGAGGTAGAACCTGAGAGGAAACTCACAGATGGAATTTACTAGGGAGTAACGGGGTAGGGCGGGTGTCATGTTGAGATGAATGGGGGTCAGGGGAGGGAGGCTTCCATCTGAGGAAAACACATTTATATTTTTTAAAGTAATAATATTTCCATGGCCCTTCCATGAGAGGCAAATGAGGTCTGTTTTCATTTGCATGTGGCTGATGGGTACCTAATCTGTGTCAAAATTGTCATATTCAGGGTCACCTCTGTTTCCTGAGATCTGTGAAGGGACATTTTTCCTCTACCATTTTTGGTATAATTATGGTTTCTTCCTCTTCTCTCTTCTACTCCTCCTCCTCCTCTTCTTCTAGGGTTTAGGATGAGGTAAATAACTTACCACCAAACTACATTTCTAGGCTCAACCTGTATCTTAAAATAGAATATATAATTATTATTATAGATTCTTCTTGGTTATCTTGTTGCTGAGCACTGCTGTCTGCTTGCTATGTTGTCATCCAGAGGGACTTAGAATCCTAAAGAACAAGCACACCGGGAGTGAGCATCTCCTTTTTAGCAGGCTACGTTTCCCCTTGGTACAGGGCTCCTGCCTGGGGCAGCAGCCAGAAGACATTGCCCAAGCATTCTCTGTTACTCACAGAGAGACATATAGGGATAGAGACTATGGAGAAACAGGACCCTGGATCTTTGATATCAGAAACTTGGTACCATCAGCACAGTGTTGTCCACTGTCCTGCTCTACCGATTGAGAGAATAATAAAAGCTACATCACTCTGAGGTCTGTGTTAAAGCAGTTTTGGTCATTCTCCAACTCACATGTTACCTCGTGGTAATGGTTTCAGCAGTGACATGAAGACTGAACTGGAAGAAAGAGGCAGCTTGTTCTGTCCCTTCCTTAAGGTCTTGTGTTTCCTTGTCCCCATGCCTTGTGAATGACATTCCTATTTTGGATTCTTGTCAGGCCAGCTAAAGCCAACAGTCATATTTCTGAAGTTTAAAAGAAGTCTGGGGTTCCAGTCTACACCATGAAAATAGGAGACAGAGTCTGGCAAAGAACAAATGAGTTGCGGGTGGGTGGGGTTGATAAAGTGCATATTTGCAGTTAAGCTAATTGACTTTGACCTCCCCAAAACCATTACTTCATCCACCCATAATGGGACAAGGACACCTCAAATTGAGCCTGTGTGTATTGTATGTTCGTGTAAACTATCTCAAAGGAGCCTTCCTTGAAATTGGGGCAGATCCTCCAGCTACGCAAGCATCTAGAAAATGGTTTATCCTAGGGAGGCAATGAGTCAGGTGGCCCGTTCCAGACTTAGACTTCACCAGAGTGAGAGATGTCTACACACAGGAATGGTTTGAGGGACTGGAAGAGAGGCCAGAGTTAGGAAGGAAAGGACTGGGCTACTTCCCTTCTCACCTTCATTGCCAGCTAACCCACTAGTTGGGGCATCTGCTTCCTCCCCTGATGTTGATGCTCTCTTCTGTGAACTGAGGAGTCTGAAGCAACCCTTATTGTCCCGCTTGTGTTGGTTTAAAGTTAAAATCCACTAAGAAAGCGCCATGACCCATACAAGCAGTGAAGTTGTGAGTGGCATCTGGGTGACAGTCAGCTATTGTGTTGCATCTTTCTAGCTGAGGGTAGCTGGAAAGAATTTCAGTGCACACCTGGTCCCCTAGGCATACCCACTCCTTCTGTCCTCTTCCCCAAGCAGAATGGCACAGAGAAGGACCTGACTCAGAGCTGTCTTTGGGTATTGCACATGCTGAAGGTCAAGTCTTTATCCACTCAATGACCTGTAAAATGTTCTCAGGCTTTTATGGACATAGGTGGATTTCAAGATGAGACAGCAAAAACTGCTATTTGGACTGAGTTAACAGAGATGATGGAACAGCTGAGTGCTTGCGCAGAAAGAAAAATATAGGACTACAAGCAGATGTGGTTTTTGAAAAGAAGCAGGCAGAGCCCTGAGGGGCCCAGTATAGAAAACGCACAAGAATTTCCGAGTAGCATTTTGGTCTGCAAACAGAGTAGGGCTATGGCTAAAGTACTTTCTAAAACAGCCTAGCAAGCAGTATTTCTGGTCCCTTGGGCTCCTCCTTCACCTCATCACCCTCTGTCACAATTCAAAGTCTATGTCCCTTCTAGGATTGTGCTTCTTATTTTTTATCCTGGGTAACTCTTACCTGCCAACTTTTTACACAACCCTGGTACATAGGTATATAACATAAGGATACAAATTAACCATTACTCGTAACAAATCCTGAAGAAACTTATCCTGAGACAGTTGTTTTACAATTTTACTGTTTATGAATGACACAAGATAACTTGCCCTAGTGAGATGACCTGCTTCCTAATGTCTCCAGTGTATCCCAGAATGGTACTACCACTGGGTAGTAAGTCCCAAATATAAGAGCAGGTAGGGAATATGTCCTGTTCAGACAATAACAAGTCCTCCTCTATAAAGGACTAGCCTGTGTTTATACTCTCTATTCAAATTTCCTCCCTCCTAGTATGGAAAGGCCCAGCTCCTCCTTCAAAGCCATCCCATCTCTCACACCCTCAGAATAGCACAGTACCTACCCCTCACCATGATGACCAGACATAGACTCAGCCACCAAGTCTATGGCTACAGAGAATCACAGTATCTCCTTGCATCTGTCTCCCTTTTCACCTGGAACCTCATCAGAATCTCACCTAACAGAACGTTAGTGCCTCAGGAAAGGCTGACAGTTAATAAGGGTCCTGGGTCTGGAGTAGTCCCAGCTGCTGGCATTCATCTGGGATGGGTTTTCCAATATGCACAGCAGATGAGTTTTCCCAGAGTGATATTTCAGAGCCAATGGGTCATGCTTGTTTCGAACAACTTCCCTGGCATTTCAAAGATGACTTCACATCTCTTTCCTTCACCAGAGTCCTCAGAGGGAGGACATATCATAGTGGGCAGTGTTGCCAGCTTACTTGGAGTGGAGGACTTCAGCTGCCTTCCTCCTCCTCCTCCTCTTCTTCTTCTTCTTCTTCTTCTTCTTCTTCTTCTTCTTCTTCTTCTTCTTCTTCTTCTTCTTCTTCTTCTTCTTCTTCTTCTTCTTCTTCTTCTTCTTCTTCTTGTGTGTGTGTGTGTGTGTGTGTGTGTGTGTGTTTTGTGTTTCAAGACTTGGTTTCTCTGTATATCCCTGGCTGTCCTGGAACTCACGCTGAAGACCAGGCTAGCCTCGAACTCAGAAATCTGCCTGCCTCTGCCTCCCAAGTGCTGGAATTAAAGGGGTGTGCCACCCCTGCCCAGCCTCAGCTGCCTTATCTAGCTGAGCACATCACAGTAACATGCTGTGAGTGATCATAAATATCTAAAGCTACTACCTGCCAGGATCCACTCCCTCGAGCAGGCTATGAACAGAGATAGTATGAACTGCAGTTTGACAAAACAGCTTTTCAGGTGGCCTAGCCCCAGACCTCAGGAGCAGATTCGTACATCCCAGGTGGACAGAGTATGAATTAATCTCCTGCTAAGGAAGAATGCAAGGGAGAAGTCCCAGAGCCCACTGAAGACTCAGGGCACACAACAGCTTGCCTCTAGGAGAGTCTATTTCAGAAATTTGATGGGACACTGCAGAAAACCAGAGGCATGTGAAATGTCATGGTGCCTTAGGAAAGCAAGAGAAAAGATACTCAGTTAGAAACTCCAGGGAGCCCCATTTGCTCCTGAGGTTCACGAGTGAAGCTTGTTTGAGAAGCTGTCCCCACAAACTACTTCTGGCCATGGCCTCTCATGGCAGGCATATCAGAGAGAACATTCTAAAGAGAGCTGGTTAATAGAACTTTCTGTTTGAGAAAAGACCTGATACTTGTAGAGCACAAGCTGTTTTATAAGAAAGAGGCTTACTTTTATCCTTTGGTGTCCCTTGATGCACCAGAGGGTCAAGATGGAGCTTTGAGACAGGCATGGTTCTGAAAGTATTCCAGGTGACAAGATAAGCCAGGCGATGGTGGCTCACGCCTTTAATCCCAGCACTTGGGAGGCAGAGGCAGGCAGATTTTTGAGTTCGAGGCCAGCCTGGTCTATAGAGTGAGTTCCAGGACAGCCAGGGCTACACAGAGAAACCCTGTCTCAAAAAAACCAACCCCCCCCCAAAGAAAGATGGCTTGTGTAATCTATTGCAAATTGGATTCTCCTCAAGTTCCAGGGTATCCAGTGCCCTCTTATAACCTCTGAGGGCACCAGACATGCAAGTAGAGCACCTGCATATAGGTAAGCAAAAAGTGAATACACATAAATTATATATATATATATATATATATATATATATATATATAGAGAGAGAGAGAGAGAGAGAGAGAGAGAGACTGACCATCTTAACATCTTAACAATTCACTAATGTTATAAGAATAAAAATGACAGGAAGAGAACAAGTTTTTAAACTACTGCATTGAGACCTATTAACACAGCCTCACCTACAGCATCTGGTTTTGACCCAGACAAGTTAATTAACTCTACCAGTACTTCAGTTGTGTTACCCTGATTTAGCAATATCTGTATCCCATCAAAACACAGGGTTGCAAAGCACAAAACACAATTGGGGATTTAGCTGTACATGGGGACCTGGTTTCTCTTCAGTCTGAAATATGCACATCTATAATTACAGAAAGCTGGGAAGGAGAGACTTGTCTAGGATCAAATAGTTGTCCATGTGCTTCACTTCCTTCCCCCTCCTCAGCTAGCAGGTCAGTGCTTTCCTCCCAATGTTGACAGGGCTAAGGTGAACACAGAGACCCTAACACTGGGGTTCCTCTGCTTGGATGCTGAAAGATAAACATTCCCCAGGATGTGCATAAACCTTCTGATAACACAATTATGCACAATTCATCATTCTGTGGTTACATGACAGTTAACTATATATATATATATATATATATATATATATATATATATATATATATATTATTGGATCCCTATAATACTCTTATTTTGTTTCCATAGTTCCACAATATTAACGATAAACACTGGTTTTATAATTAAGATAATTCTTTTAGGATGAATTCCCTCTGGAGTAATCATCTGGAGAAAAGCAGTGGTGTAAGTGCACACACACACACACACACACACACACACACACATACATGTAAACGTCATATTCTAGTTTGGCTTCTGCAGCTGACTGGACAGTTCCTTCAACCAGGTCAAGTCATTTAACCTTGCTCAATCTGATTTCTTTGCTCTTATGAAAGAATGGCTCGGCGCTTGGGAACAGAGTGTGGCTGGAGCAACAGAAACGCTATTCACAAAAGGGCTGATGTGACTCTCCATGGTAGACTTTAACACGTCGTATTACTTTGAATCTCATGCTTTAGTGTGATGATGTTGCACTACCTAAAACGTTCTTTCATATGTAGCCTCAGTAGAAATTAAATATTAAAAATTCGGTCTCACTTTTCAGTTGGAAAGTAACACAGCAGGGACTGCGGTGCGGTGTGGAGGTAGAGAACACGCTTAGTATGGACAAGGCCCTGGGTTAAATCTCCGGCACACTGTCCCACCCCAACGTGTTCCGAAAATAACGTATCTACCAGCCTCTGCTTCCTGTCACATAACTTCAGCCACCACCATCTCCTGGATGTCTCAAAGTAGCATGGTGTTCTTTATGTTGACTCTTGAGGACTAATGAATGTCAGAGCCATTATAACCACACCTGAAATACAGGTAAACAAGGCTCAACTCTATTATGACCTTTAATATAAAAGATCAACCAGTGCCTGGTCTGGAGTCTCTAAGCCTTCTTTCCCCACCAGTGACCCCTAGCTTAGGAGTCTGGCTCAGGAATGCTGAGCCAACAGGCTTGCAGTCTACTCTAGAAACAGATCTGAAGCATTCAAGGTGCTGTCTTGGCTTTCAGGGAAAACGGAGGAACTTTTTATTATAGCAGAGGTCCTCTGTCCATCTCACTTGTCCCCATCCCCACCCCCAAAAGGTCCCAAATTAAATGCCTTAAATTAAGGAGTTATCGAAAATGATCTAGGCACTTTTCTTTAAACTAAATTGAGAAACCAACAGTTTAAATCCCTTGCCATGCACAGGAGCTACACAGCAGCAGGAACTCTGTGTAGATGTGGGTTTGTATTAATTCCTGGATACCTCGCTGAGCAGCTGGAGAACAGGAAGCCCACATTCCTGGCCGTCTGGGAGAAATGGGGGGGGGGTTCCATGCTTCCATGGATTTGAAAGAATTCTTCTAATTATGAACTCTAAGTACTCACTGCAAGTCGTGGCTCTCAACATTCAGCCTTGGCTGTCTACACATTGGTTGCCTATAGCCTCAGGGAGATGAAGGTCTCTCCAAATCAGCGGTCTATTTTCACCATGAAGCTAAGTCCTCCAATAGTGTTTTGTGCTTTGTAACCTTAAAAGGTTTTTAAGTGATACAGATAACACTAAATCAGTGTAACAAAAACTGAAGTCCTGGCAGAGTCAACGAACTTGTTCTGGGTCAAAAACAGATGCTATATGTGAGACTGGGTTAATAGATCTCAATGCAATAGTCTAAAAACTTATTCTCTTCCTGTCATTTTTATTCTTATGACATTAATGAATTATTAAACCCTTCAGTATATATAATTAGTTTTTAAAAAGGTTTTATGTATATTAATGTTTTGCCTGCATAGCTATATGTGCTCTACCTACATGCCCAGTGCCCTCAGAGGTTATAAGAGGGCATTAGACCCCCCCCTCACCTGGAATTACAAATATTTGTGAGCCATCATGTGAGTGCTGGGAACTGAACGTAGGCCCTCTGCAAGAACAGCATGTGCTCTTAGCCATGGAGCTGTCTCTTCATCCCTCAACTATATAAAATTTATAAGCCAAGTCTGAGGCAAAAGCAAACTTATTTTCTCATTCATTGTGTTTCTCTTTTCTGAAGTGTTGAGGCTAGGACAAGGGGTCCTTTACATGCATACATTAGACAAGTGTTCTACAACTGAGACATATATCCAATCATTTATTAAAGCTTTTAAATTAACAGTCTTCCCTAAACCTTAACATTACTGAGCCCCATCCTAGCTGCTTTTCTGAAAGTGGGTTTCTGGCATGTAGTATTTGACAGCAAGAAAAAAATGCAGAAGGCAAGAACATAGTTGTAAGATAGCTAATGTCCAGCCCTGCACACCAGCTTGGGACAAAGCACCATGTCACCTAGGCAACTAGCAGTGACTCACAGACCTCGAGTGCCCAACAAGGAGGAGCTTGTTCCCACTGACTAGCCGGGAGAATCCTTTGTGTAATGAAATCAACAGCTGCCCAGTAAGGCTGACACTATTTCCTGGACCTTGAATCTAATAAAAGGACTGATCTGACACATTTCCTGAAGTCCTATCTTGGTTTTGCAGAAGAAAACCTTAGGCTCCTTATTAGGGCTTAACCTGTAGCCTGCTAGCTGGACTGAAGTTGTGCTCCGCCACTATATAGCATCTTGGGGGGGGGTATTTTCTGACTATATTTGTCTTCTTGCATGTATGTCTTCCCATTGTCAGGCATCCCTAAACTAGCTGAACCCTATCTTTTACTGTGTCATAGGAACCCCTTTGTGCCCAATTAGGGTCCTAGGGACAGGACCCTTGTGTTCATTGGCATGCTGGGCTGTTCATGTTTCCCAGAGTTGGCAGAAAAAGTATCAGTCATTATTACATAGTAATAATAATGCCATTATTATAAAACAAACTATGTAAACTCCTAAGTAAATATGAAAAAAAACAATTTTTTGCATTTATGAGTTCTTAATAGTCTTATTTGATTTTATAACAGTCTGAGCTTCTGGGTTCTGTTTAGTCTGTGATACCTGTCTCATGGAAATGTTACAGGATGATGGACTACTCTGGTATAAGTCATACTCCAGAAGTATAAAGTCCTGAACACCACAATTATAAGCACTGATAGGAAATGATCAAAATCCCCTAAAATCTAAAATTTGGTAAATCACAGTCCCAGTAGATTACAAGTCCAAAATGTTGTAATCTTCAAATGTAAAATTCCCAAAGTCTCAGTTTCCATGGAAAACAGAAGAAGAGGGAGACAGCTGGGAAAGCAACGCCCTGGGCAACAGTGGAAATGCTGTTGTTTTTTTGACAGGCTCTGCAGCCATTATCAAATGTCCCTGTCTTCTCTGTCACATGGAGCTCCTTCACTTCCTCCCCTCTTATATGTCCTCATATCTGTCACAGTCTTGGTGAAGTCTTGGGCACAGTCCTGGTGAAGCACACCAGAAGTGTGTTTTAAGCAGCATCCTGCCCTACCCAGCACAAGACCATTTCCAACCAGCCAGAGGCTTCCCTGGCTTCTCCAGGCAGATAGTTTTAGTTTTTTTAGATGCTCTTGAGAGTTCAGCCGCTAGAAAGGATGCATGAGTATAGAAAGTGATGCATTTCTGAAAGGGAGATTTTGCTGTCGTCATATGGTTTTCAGGATTCCCCTCCATAGGACTTGAGGTTTGATGGATTTCAGACTTTGGAATTTCAATGTGTGGGATTTTAATATTTTAGAATTGTGGTTTTGGAGATTTTACACTTTATAGATTTGTAATTGTAGAGAATGTGAGCTTTAGGAGTGGGAATTTCAATCTCTAGTATCATGTCTTCTGAATATGTGGCTTTGGGGGGAGAGGGGTGTGAACAGCCCCCTCTCCTCTCCCCAATCCAAGATCTGTACTTAGTAAACAGCTAGGTCCTCACTGAGCCTCATGATGCTGGTACTTGGATAGCAAGCTTTCCTCCAAGAAGTTCCAGTGAGTTGTGTTTCATATATTTTACTGTAATAGAATCTTGGGCATGAGAACCAACCTTGCCATGATGCTTGTTTGGAACCCAGCAATATGCAGAACACTTTGGTCTTGTCCTCAGTCTCTGAATGTCTGTCCTATGTGGCTAGACCTGCTTCACGAGTCATGCATCAAGCATTGGAGCAGAGTCAAACGATTGGAATTCAAATCACACCAGACCATGACCTTGACCCAGGATAGTTTCTACAGACGTCAGTACCTCAGCTTTGAATAAGATTGACCTAACCGTTGGGACCCCCTCCCATGGTTGTTATGAATGTTTGAAAACATGATAAGTTGATAATCAAATTAGTCATTGCTGCTCTCACTGCTCTTCTGGGTTGAAGCTCTGGTTCTCATCATAAGATCTTCCCTACCCTGCTGTGTGGGCCTCACCAGTTTCCTGGGGAGAGAGAAACAGTGCTAGATGTGACCTTGCTGGAGGTCTAGTCACATGGCGGAGGACATCAGCAGGCCTGGTGAGCATCATAGGAAAAACTAGAAGAGCAAAGTGTCCATCAAACTATCCCAGGGCCATTGCTGATGTCAATCACTGGCCAGTAGGGCTAGAGTCCTTCCCTCAGTGGCTGTTGAGCAAACCCATATAGAGCTTCTTTATTGTTGTTTCCTGCTCAATCCAAGCACCCCGACTTCACCTCACAGCAGCTCATTCCTGTCTATGACAGTTTCTGCCCACTGGGAGCTGACAAGGCAGCAAGCATAAGAATCAACACTCGGCTCATATGGCCAAACAACTTTTCCAGAACACCTCTTTGCTTCAACAGAAACTCCTTCCATCCTGAAGTGAGATTTTACAGACATGTGCTGTTATTCCACAGGCTGCAGTAAATGTCACAGTGGTGAAGGAAGAGCCCTTCAGACAGTCTGTGGAGAGAGAATGTTTTATGGTCATTGCTTCATTCCATACAAAGGCCATTATTCTGTTGCTCCTCACATCATGTTATATGTGTCCCAGTCCACTCGGATGCATAAGATTTGTTCCTCACGGCAATCTGATTTTGCCACTACTTTTCATGTTTACATAAGTTTTCAGGGGATCTTAAAGGGAATAATCCTAAGAATCTAGACATTTAGGGTATAACGTTGTCAACTACTTTCCTTTTCAATTAGAAATTTTTATTGTGGGCATTTTCAAACACAGAGATCAAGGGAAGCCTATATTTATAGTTATTATAGTAACTAGTAATTTAGTGATCTCAATGTTGTTTACACAACAAGCTAAATGACATGGGTTTATTGACTAGCTCTTATCACTGTACCTACCCCGTGAGCCCCATTCAGTGGGGAGTATGGAGAATCTGAGACTTCTCCCTCAAACCAGCTCTGTTGTCTTTACTTAGTTCCAGGATCTTTCCATGACTGTAAACTGGAAGAATCACTTCTCTGCCATTATTCAGATTAAAAGCATGAGATTTGTGGCATGTTTTTAGCAGTGTCTGGATGGGGTCTGTCTTGAATATGTAATTCGGTGACTTGGATTGTCTCTGCCTCCAAGGCCTCTTTGAGTGAGGTGAATATCCTGAAGGGGATGGATGTAAGTCATTGACTGTCCTACTCATGGTAGCTGACTGATGGGAAGATGGGTTGGGACACTCTGATAACAGCAGCTACTACTAAGCCAAGGTAATGAGAGGCACTGTGGTTTCCATAGAGTTTAGCAAGGTAGTTCATAAAATGGAACTCATTTCTAATTTGAAAATTCAGCTGGGGACAGTGACCAGCATATACATCCCAGCACCTTGGGAAACTGAGGCAGGAAATCACCAGGAGTTTGAGGCCAGCTCAGCACCCTTGTAAGACCCCATCTCAAAAACAAACAAGCCAAGAAGCAAACAATCAAACAAGCCATTTTTGACTTGGAAGAAGTATATTTGCTTCTCCAATATGATAAAAATACTATTGGGAAAAAATACAAGCCTAACAGCAAGACTAGGAACATTCTCATAAAAGCCTGGAGCAAGGATACAAATGAATACATATCTTATTCTAGTGATTCTCAACCTGTGGGTCACAACCCTTTGGCAAACCTATGTCTATAAAAATATTTACAGTACAATTCATAACAGTAGAAAAATTCTGGTTATAAAGTAGCAATGAAAATAATTTTATGGTGGGGTCATCACAGCGTGAGGAACTGTCTTAGCTAGGGTTTCACGGCTGTGACAAGACACTAGGACCACAGCAGATCTTATAAAGTAAAACATTTAACTGAGGCTGGCTTGGGGTTTCAGAGGTTTAGTCCTTTATTGTCATGGTGGGAAGCATGGTGGCATGCAGGCAGATGTGATACTGGAGAAGGAGCTGAGAGTTCTACATCCAGATTGGCAGGCAACAGGAAGTGAACTGAAACACACATTCTCCAACAAGGTCATACCTTCTCTAAAGCCACATGTCCTAATAGTGCCACTCCCTATAGACCTATGGGGCCATTTTTATTTAAACCACCACAGGAACTGCAAGCCTAACAGCAAGGGTGCTTAAGGGCCGTTGAGAACCACTATTATATATCTCTTCTAAGGCTTATGTGTTTAACTGGAGGAGAAATGTGGAGCTTAAGGATATAAAAACAGAGCAAGTGTCGGTGGTCGGAATAGATTGAAAGAGTGTAAGACATCATGTGCTGCACAACAAGGTCCTTAATTACAAAGCCACCTTGCAAAAGTCCCATTAACTTTGTTCTATAAAGGTCTGGAGATGTGGCTTAGCGGTTAAGAGTCTGTTTGCTTTTGTAGAGGACCTGAGTTAGGTTCCTAGCACCCATGGCAGGTAGCTCACAACCACCAGTATCTCCAGCTCCAGAGGATCCAATATCCTTTTCTGAAGTCCTCAGGCACCTGGGATTGAAAATAAAAAATATGTCTTTAAAATCCACAACAACTAAGCCTCTGGTCCACAACAACTGCAACCAAGCAGAAAATACAATAGAAAATTCTTTTACCAATGCCAGGAAGTTTTGAAGAAAGAGTTTTTTGTTTTTTGGGTTTTTTTCTGATTTTTCTCAATTACATTTCCAATGCTATCCCAAAAGTCCCCCACACCCTCCCCTCCACACTCCCCTATCCACCCATTCCCATTTTTTGGCCCTGGCGTTCCCCTGTACTGGGGCATATAAAGTTTGCCTGTCCAATGGGCCTCTCTTTCCAGTGATGGCCAACTAGGCCATCTTTTGATACATATGCAGCTAGAGTCAAGAGCTCTGGGGTACTGGTTAGTTCAAAATATTGCACCTACAGGGTTGCAGATCTCTTTAGCCCCTTGGATACTTTCTCTAGCTCCTCCATTGGGGGCCCAGTGATCCATCCAATAGTTGACCGTGAGCATCCACTTCTGTGTTTGCTAGGCCCCGGCCTAGTCTCACAAGAGACAGCTATATCACGGTCCTTGCATCAAACGCTTGCTAGTGTATGCAATGGTGTCATCGTTTGGAGGCTAATTATGGGATGGATCCCTGGATATGGCAGTCTCTATACGGTCCATTCTTTTGTCTCAGCTCCAAACTTTGTCTCTGTAACTCCTTCCATGGGTGATTGTTTCTAATTCTAAGAAGGGGCAAAGTGTCCACACTTTGGTCTTCGTTCTCTTGAGTTTAATGTTTTTAGCAAATTATATCTTATATCTTGTGTATCCTAAGTTTCTGGGCTAATATCCACTTATCAGTGAGTACATATTGTGAGAGTTCCTTTGTGATTGGGTTACCTCACTCAGGATGATGCCCTCCAGGTCCAACCATTTGCCTAGGAATTTCATAAATTCATTCTTTTTAATAGCTGAGTAGTACTCCATTGTGTAAATGTACCACATTTTTTGTATCCATTCCTCTGTTGAGGGGCATCTGGGTTCTTTCCAGCTTCTGGCTATTATAAATAAGGCTGCTATGAACATAGTGGAGCATGTGTCCTTCTTACCGGTTGGGACATCTTCTGGATATATGCCCAGGAGAGGTATTGCGAGATCCTCCGGTAGTACTATGTCCAATTTTCTGAGGAACCGCCAGACTGATTTCCAGAGTGATTGTACAAGCTTGCAATCCCACCAACAATGGAGGAATGTTCCCCTTTCTCCACATCCTCGCCAGCATCTGCTGTCACCTGAATTTTTGATCTTAGCCGTTCTGACTGGTGTGAGATGGAATCTCAGGGTTGTTTTGATTTGCATTTTTCTGATGATTAAGGATGCTGAACATTTTTTCAGGTGCTTCTCAGCCATTCGGTATTCCTCAGGTGAGAATTCTTTGTTTAGCTCTGAGCCCCATCTTTTAAGGGGGTTATTTGATTTTCTGGAGTCCACCCTCTTGAGTGAAGAAAGAGTTTTTAAAAGTCAAAATAACAACAGAGAAAGAGTATGTGTTCTTTATGAGAGAAACTTTAAAACTGCATAGAGATAAAGGAATGAGACCATGACTACATGGAGCTGTGTTGATCTGGGCTTGAAAATTCAGCACTGTGGCATTTGAGTATCTTCACGAACAATGCATGTGTTTATGGTTATCTAGAGAAACCTTGTTAGGATTCAAATGCACAGGTCCTGAACTAGGGTGGCTCAGTGGAAGTTTTTGACTTTGCAGGAGTGGAAAAGTGATTCACACTCAGTAGAAAGCATCATCCACAGAGGTTTTAACTTGTCTCTCCCTGGATTAGTCATGGGCAATCCAACCAATCCACTCTTGTCCTGCTCCCAGGCTGCTGTGATTGGAGCACTCCACTGCCGAGCTGTGAGGTTGGGTACCTCATACCTTGAGCTATTGCTAGGTTTGGGGAAGATATAATCCCCACTCAAAGTTGAACATCTGTAGATAAGTTAATTTTTATGTGTGGAAAATTTTCATGGGAGAACCATAAAGGAAAAACAAGGTTAAAAGATACAGGGCACTAGATGAAGAGGTTATACATATACATTGGAACATAGTAACTCACTTAAAGAAGTCTAATCAATTTGGCACGTTGTTGTTTAAAAAGTCAGACAGATCAATAAAAGAAGACCCAAACAACAGACCTAAGATACAAGAATTTAGTTTATATTGCAGGCAAATGGATTGAACTAGAAAATATCATCCTGAGTGAGGTATCTCAGACCCCAAAGGACTTGCATGATATGTACTCACTAATAAGTGGATATTAGAAAAACAAAACAAAACAAAACAAAAAACAAAACCTGTACAGAATACCCAAGATACAGTCCACAGAAATCAAAAAGCTCATCAATCTGAAGTGCTCAAGTGAGGGCGCCTCAGTCCCACTTGGGAGTGAGAAGAAAGCAACCATAAGTGGGAAGAGAGGGAGGGACCTGGGAAGGTAAGTGGAAGGGATTGGAGGAAGTAGAGGGGAGAGGGGAACCTGATCTGGTATTGGGTGAGAGAAAAGGACTAAAGCCCTGAGGGCCAGCAGAAAGAATGGAAACAGGCAACCTCAGGAAATAGTAGGTTGGGGGGAACCCCCCCCCAGAATGCACCAGAGACCTGGAAGGTCAGAAACTCCCAGGACTCAAAGGGAGGGACCTTAGCTGAAACACCGGACAGTAGGGAGAGAGAACTTACAGAGCCCAACTCGAGCAGGAAGACAGGACATCAAGTGAGGAATGGGGTTCCCATCCCACAGTGACATCTTTGACCCATAATTGTTCATTTCTGAAAGAATTACAGGGATGGAAATGGAGAGGAGCCTGAGGAAAAGAAGGTCCAGTGACAGACCCAAAGTGGGATCCAGCTCAAGGGGAGGTCCCGAGGCCTGACACTGTTACTGAGGCTATGGAGAACTCACAAAAAGGGATCTTTCATGCCTGCCCTCCGAAAGACCCAACAAGCAGCTGAAAGAGTCAGATGCAGATATTTGCACCCAACCAATGGACAGAAGCAACTGACCCCTGTTGTTGAATTAGGGAAGACTGAAAGAAGCTGAGGAGAAGGGCAATCCTTTAGGAGGACCAGCAGTCTCAATTAATCTGGACTCCCAAGATCTCTCAAACACTGGACCACCAAACAGAGAGCATACACCAGCTGATATGAGGCCCCCAACACACATACAGTAGAGGACTGCCAGGTCTGTGTTCATTCAGAGGTGATGCATCTAACCCTCAAGAGACTGGAGGCCCTAGGGAGTTTAGAGATCAGGTGGGGTGGGGAAGGAGGGGCACCCACATGGAGACAGGGTGGGATGGGGAGCAGTCGAAGGTTGGATGGGGTGCGGAGAGGGAATGGAAAAAATAAATTAAAAACAAAGAAAAAGAAAAAGAAAAGAATGTAGTTAATAATAAGAACAGTATTCAAAGCCAATAGAGCAGGACTTATTTGTTCTTTAATTAGGCAACAAAATAATAAGCAAGAATAAAATTAAGTTACATCAATAATCTACTCCCATCATTCAAAGTAGATTCCTAATACAATAACAACAAACTTTAAGAAAAATAATATTGTAGACATACTAAAGGAGAACAAGGGCCTTTATTCTTCCTTTTCTTCTTTTTAGTGTGTGTGTGTGTGTGCCTGAGAAAGAAAATTCTTTTCTATGCAAAACACAAATGTGAAGCCAAAAGGCACATGGGCAATGCATTTAATTAGATAAAAATTAGAATGCTCTGGAAATAAAAACATACCATAAATGAAGTCGAAAGATAAATGACAAACTGAGAAAAAAGAGTTCACGGTAGGGAACATGCAGGCACATCTCACAGGCAGTTGCCTTTACAAACACGCATCACATTTCCACAAGAAAATTACCCAAATCCCAAAGGAAAATAAACACTTTGCCCAGACTCCTCTAAAGAAAGCAGTTCCAGGGGATGGCCAAAAAATGCAAAGGACAAGAGAGGTCACTGCATACTGGCTTAGGAAAAAAAAAAGCCCTGCTGTAGGGGCTGATAAGGGACACCCTCTAAGACATTTCCATGTGACAGAGTAGACCAGTGCAGGATTGCACATATATGGACATGTTTGTATTGGAAGAGAAACTTGTGGGAAGACTTAGCAGAAACTCTTCCCCACAAGGAGGGAGCCTGAACTCTGGGGAGAAGGGGCTCTTGCATTCATATCTACTGACCTGCCTAGGTTTCAAGTCAGTGCATGTCAATAGGCACTCCGTAAAGCTAGCTAACCTTCTACGGAATGTTGATAAAATATCTGGTTCTTTAGCAGCTGCCACAACCAGGAGCCAGAGCACTTTGCTCTATAACAATTGTAGACGGTAGGGGTCGTGGGGACTATGGGGAGGACCGCAGCTGGAGCACAGTGCATGGAGGCTATGCCTCTGGAGTCACCCTTCAGGGGGGTTCTTTATCCATACAAGAAACCCATTCAGGCTTTCTCTGGAGGAGCACTCCATGCTAGCAAAGCAGTGATCTGTGCGGGGGGGGGGGGGGGGAGGGGGGCTGGAGGCTGGCTAGAATAGGACTGAGTCATTATCCCTGTCTGTGTGGCTTTAGCATACCTGGGTCCCTATTACCGTGCACCCCAATACACTGCTGTCTGGGAAGAAAAGTGGCTTAGTGTGTGAATGAAATCAACAGAATAGAGTCTATGTGATTTTACACCCTCCATCCCCATTTCTCCTTCAAAGATGAGACCTAGGATTGTCTCTCTCATCCTAAATCAGGTATATTTTGAGGTTCTTATAACACTGCTTTTTACTGAGTGACCCTAGGAACCCATGTAAGGTTTGGAGGCTCTTCTTGATGCACTTATCTAAAAGTGGCTCGATAGTTTTAAGCCATCCGTCTACTACTTGAGGATATAGCCACTTTATCCCAAATTTCCATGGCTGAGAGAAATTTTCTGGCTGCTGCTGAATAGTGGGTTGAAGGGAGGAGGTCTGGGGGAGTTTTAAAGCCACAGTGACTCTGGATGCCCAGCTAGCCCTCTACAGAAAAACAAAGTAGCCAAAAGGAGCATCCCTTACCTTCCTGCCAACCTTCTGCTGGGGAAAAACACTCCCGATGTGCAGGGTCGGTTCTAACATCACACTTGGTCCCCTCTGCAGGATATTCCCTGGCTGGAGGGAGCAGAGGTGCGATGCTTATTGACCAATACTCCCTGTCTCTTGCAACGTAATTCAAAAAAATGCAGTTGGGAGAGTGGGTTTAGGGAGCTAGAAGATTCCATTGTCATTAAACAGGATGCTACAATATCCACTGTCTAAACCCCATTACAGCAAAGTGTGTTTTATTCACAGAGTAGAATACTCAGGAAGGACAGGAGGTAGGCCACCTCCAGCCACACCCAGTGATGTGGCTGGGTCTCACAGGCTTGGTAGTAATATAAAGATACCAGACACAAAAGAATAAACCTGTGACCCATTGATGTGATCATCAAAGATGTTGGCACAGACAACAGAGGAATACCATTTTCATTTGACAGCAGGGGTTGGGGCCAGGACAACTGTTTTAGGAGCTGGTTTCTTAAGTGAACTTTGTGTAAATTTATCAGGCAGGAGGGCTCCATAAAGCCTTGGTCTTGTAGGCAAGTGATATTTTAATAAAAGATACAGTGGGTGGTTAACAGGTGGGGGTTAAGGGGTGGGTGGTTAACAGGTGGGTGGTTAACGGGTGGGATTAACCTATTTTCTTTCTTCTCCTCTGAGTGGGGGTTGGCATCACTAATAGGAAAATCCCTGATGCTGATGTCACACGTCTTCCTGGTCCTGTTAGTCTGCTTTTCATTAGTTTTTGTTCTTATTTTAAATGAGCTCCTTTTTTTAACTTCCTTCCTGGCATTTGAGTCATTTCCCATGTCTTTGTCTGCTACAGCTAAGGAACTTGCTCCTCAATATGTTCTGCAAGTCCCACTGTTTGTCTCTTCGGGGGCTTTCTACCAGATATAGATATGGGGTGAGCAGAAGACTCTGGAAGGGATGAAGTTTGAAAACAATGGATGGGTTTGACCCCATGGAAAGACTGTGCCCAATCACTTTGACTAAAAGCCTTGAAGGTAGACAAGTGTTCACCTCTGCAAAGCTAAAATTCTCTTGCTTTGTGAAGTGCCCCTGAAGGTGACCCAGGGAGAACTTCCACCAGCCCCTCACTTTCCAGCCTTGAGGGAGAGTTAAACACTCTGACCACATGCTGTAGTGTAGCAAGAGCCAGAAGACCTGCTTTCATATTCTGTGGGTTTGTTTCCTTTCAGTCATTCAGAAGCAGTTGGGATCTGCTTACCTCAGGTGCATAAGAAGAAGTCTAGACATCCTTCACACTGAGATCAGCTCAACACTCCACATTTGCCTTAGCTTTTCTGAAACCTGGTTCTAAGGATTCTGACAAGGACTAATATAATGCATCTGAGTTGGTTTTCCAGGTCCTGGGGTTCTCTGTGGTCCTCACTTAAACAGGTGCACCCTCTAACCGGCCAAGAGTTATTATCCATGCCCCATGAGATATAGAAAAACAGATGTGCTATACAGATTGCAATAAGAAAGGGCAAAGAGTTGCAAACCAGTGCCTATGGTTCAAATCTAGATTAGTGCCTGTGTGTATAAATGAAGTTTTATTGGAACTTGGCCATGAATGTTTCTTTATATATTATCTATGGGCACTTTTAAGTTACTGGAACAAAATAGTTTGATAAACACTGAAAAGGCCATCAAGAAGAAGATATCTACTGTGTTCCTCTAGTTGCTTCTGCAGTATGATCCTGTTTGAGTAGAACTTTTGGGAGACACCTGTGGAACAACAGCCATTGTGCTAACAAGTAAGCATTTTCTCTCAGTGGGCAAAGATGATTTGGTCCAATTTCCCTCAATAGTTCATGGAGTTGCCTGTGATGGCAGCTATGCACAAGGTTAGTCACCACTTGTCTTAGTTACTGTTCTTATGGCTGCTATATAATACATTGACAACAACGAACTAAAAGGTGAGTTTATTCTGATGTACAGTTCCAGAACACAGTACATTATTTTTTTTTTCCATTTTTTATTAGGTATTTAGCTCATTTACATTTCCAATGCTATACCAAAAGTCCCCCTTACCCACCCACCCCCACTCCCCTACCCACCCACTCCCCCCCTTTGGCCCTGGCGTTCCCCTGTACCGGGGCACACAAAGTCTGCGTGTCCAATGGGCCTCTCTTTCCAGTGATGGCCGACTAGGCCATCTTTTGATACATATGCAGCTAGAGTCAAGAGCTCAGGGGTACTGGTTAGTTCATAATGTTGTTCCACCTATAGGGTTGAAGATCCCTTTAGCTCCTTGGGTACTTTCTCTAGCTCCTCCATTGGGAGCCCTGTGATCCATCCATTAGCTGACTGTGAGCATCCACTTCTGTGTTTGCTAGGCCCCGGCATAGTCTCACAAGAGACAGCTACATCTGGGTCCTTTCGATAAAATCTTGCTAGTATATGCAATGGTGTCAGCGTTTGGATGCTGATTATGGGGTGGATCCCTGGATATGGCAGTCTCTACATGGTCCATCCTTTCATCTCAGCTCCAAACTTTGTTTCTGTAACTCCTTCCATGGGTGTTTTGTTCCCACTTCTAAGGAGGGGCATAGTGTCCACACTTCAGTCTTCATTTTTCTTGAGTTTCATGTGTTTAGGAAATTGTATCTTATATCGTGGGTATCCTAGGTTTTGGGCTAGTATCCACTTATCAGTGAGTACATATTGTGTGAGTTCCTTTGTGATTGTGTTACCTCACTCAGGATGATGCTCTCCAGGTCCATCCATTTGGCTAGGAATTTCATAAATTCATTCTTTTTAATAGCTGAGTAGTACTCCATTGTGTAGATGTACCACATTTTCTGTATCCATTCCTCTGTTGAGGGACATCTGGGTTCTTTCCAGTTTCTGGCTATTATAAATAAGGCTGCTATGAACATAGTGGAGCATGTGTCCTTCTTACCAGTTGGGGCTTCTTCTGGATATATGCCCAGGAGAGGTATTGCTGGATCCTCCGGTAGTACTATGTCCAATTTTCTGAGGAACCGCCAGACTGATTTCCAGAGTGGTTGTACAAGCCTGCAATCCCACCAACAATGGAGGAGTGTTCCTCTTTCTCCACATCCTCGCCAGCATCTGCTGTCACCTGAATTTTTGATCTTAGCCATTCTGACTGGTGTGAGGTGGAATCTCAGGGTTGTTTTGATTTGCATTTCCCTGATGATTAAGGATGTTGAACATTTTTTCAGGTGCTTCTCTGCCATTCGGTATTCCTCAGGTGAGAATTCTTTGTTCAGTTCTGAGCCCCATTTTTTAAGGGGGTTATTTGATTTTCTGAGGTCCACCTTCTTGAGTTCTTTATATATGTTGGATATTAGTCCCCTATCTGATTTAGGATAGGTAAAGATCCTTTCCCAGTCTGTTGGTGGTCTTTTTGTCTTATAGACAGTGTCTTTTGCCTTGCAGAAACTTTGGAGTTTCATTAGGTCCCATTTGTCAATTCTCGATCTTACAGCACAAGCCATTGCTGTTCTGTTCAGGAATTTTTCCCCTGTGCCCATATCTTCAAGGCTTTTCCCCACTTTCTCCTCTATAAGTTTCAGTGTCTCTGGTTTTATGTGAAGTTCCTTGATCCACTTAGATTTGACCTTAGTACAAGGAGATAAGTATGGATCGATTCGCATTCTTCTACATGATAACAACCAGTTGTGCCAGCACCAATTGTTGAAAATGCTGTCTTTCTTCCACTGGATGGTTTTGGCTCCCTTGTCGAAGATCAAGTGACCATAGGTGTGTGGGTTCATTTCTGGGTCTTCAATTCTATTCCATTGGTCCACTTGTCTGTCTCTATACCAGTACCATGCAGTTTTTATCACAATTGCTCTGTAGTAAAGCTTTAGGTCAGGCATGGTGATTCCACCAGAGGTTCTTTTATCCTTGAGAAGAGTTTTTGCTATCCTCGGTTTTTTGTTATTCCAGATGAATTTGCAAATTGCTCCTTCTAATTCGTTGAAGAATTGAGTTGGAATTTTAATGGGGATTGCATTGAATCTGTAGATTGCTTTTGGCAAGATAGCCATTTTTACAATGTTGGTCCTGCCAATCCATGAGCATGGGAGATCTTTCCATCTTCTGAGATCTTCTTTAATTTCTTTCTTCAGGGACTTGAAGTTTTTATCATACAGATCTTTCACTTCCTTCGTTAGAGTCACGCCAAGATATTTTATATTATTTGTGGCTATTGAGAAGGGTGTTGTTTCCCTAATTTCTTTCTCAGCCTGTTTATTCTTTGTGTAGAGAAAGGCCATTGACTTGTTTGAGTTAATTTTATATCCAGCTACTTCACCGAAGCTGTTTATCAGGTTTAGGAGTTCTCTGTTGGAATTTTTAGGGTCACTTATATATACTATCATATCATCTGCAAAAAGTGATATTTTGACTTCCTCTTTTCCAATTTGTATCCCCTTGATCTCCTTTTGTTGTCGAATTGCTCTGGCTAATACTTCAAGTACTATGTTGAAAAGGTAGGGAGAAAGTGGGCAGCCTTGTCTAGTCCCTGATTTTAGTGGGATTGCTTCCAGCTTCTCTCCATTTACTTTGATGTTGGCTACTGGTTTGCTGTAGATTGCTTTTATCATGTTTAGGTATTGGCCTTGAATTCCTGATCTTTCCAGAACTTTTATCATGAATGGGTGTTGGATCTTGTCAAATGCTTTTTCTGCATCTAACGAGATGATCATGTGGTTTTTGTCTTTGAGTTTGTTTATATAATGGATTACATTGATGGATTTTCGTATATTAAACCATCCCTGCATCCCTGGAATAAAACCTACTTGGTCAGGATGGATGATTGCTTTAATGTGTTCTTGGATTCGGTTAGCGAGAATTTTATTAAGGATTTTTGCATCGATGTTCATAAGAGAAATTGGTCTGAAGTTCTCTATCTTTGTTGGATCTTTCTGTGGTTTAGGTATCAGAGTAATAGTGGCTTCATAAAATGAGTTGGGTAGAATACCTTCTACTTCTATCTTGTGAAAAAGTTTGTGCAGAACTGGAGTTAGATCTTCTTTGAAGGTCTGATAGAACTCTGCACTAAACCCGTCTGGTCCTGGGCTTTTTTTGGCTGGGAGACTATTAATAACTGCTTCTATTTCTTTAGGGGATATGGGACTGTTTAGAAGGTCAACTTGATCCTGATTCAACTTTGGTACCTGGTATCTGTCCAGAAATTTGTCCATTTCGTCCAGGTTTTCCAGTTTTGTTGAGTATAGCCTTTTGTAGAAGGATCTGATGGTGTTTTGGATTTCTTCAGGATCTGTTGTTATGTCTCCCTTTTCATTTCTGATTTTGTTAATTAGGTTTTTGTCCCTGTGCCCTTTAGTGAGTCTAGCTAAGGGTTTATCTATCTTGTTGATTTTCTCAAAGAACCAACTCCTCGTTTGGTTAATTCTTTGAATAGTTCTTCTTGTTTCCACTTGGTTGATTTCACCCCTGAGTTTGATTATTTCCTGCCGTCTACTCCTCTTGGGTGAATTTGCTTCCTTTTTTTCTAGAGCTTTTAGATGTGTTGTCAAGCTGCTAGTATGTGCTCTCTCCCGTTTTTTCTTGAAGGCACTCATAGCTATGAGTTTCCCTCTTAGAAATGCTTTCATTGTGTCCCAAAGGTTTGGGTACGTTGTGGCTTCATTTTCATTAAACTCTAAAAAGTCTTTAATTTCTTTCTTTATTCCTTCCTTGACCAAGGTATCATTGAGAAGAGTGTTGTTCAGTTTCCATGTGAATGTTGGCTTTCTGTTATTTATTTTGTTATTGAAGATCAGCCTTAGTGCATGGTGATCTGATAGGATACATGGGACAATTTCTATATTTTTGAATCTGTTGAGGCCTGATTTGTGACCTATTATGTGGTCAATTTTGGAGAAGGTACCATGAGGTGCTGAGAAGAAGGTATATCCTTTTGTTTTAGGGTAAAATGTTCTGTAGATATCTGTCAGATCCATTTGTTTCATCACTTCTGTTAGTTTCAGTGTGTCCCTGTTTAGTTTCTGTTTCCATGATCTGTCCATTGGTGAAAGTGGTGTGTTGAAGTCTCCCACTATTATTGTGTGAGGCGCAATGTGTGCTTTGAGCTTTACTAAAGTTTCTTTAGTGAATGTGGCTGCTCTTGTATTTGGAGCATAGATATTCAGAATTGAGAGTTCCTCTTGGAGGATTTTACCTTTGATGAGAATGAAGTGTCCCTCCTTGTCTTTTTTGATGACTTTGGGTTGGAAGTCAATCTTATCAGATATTAGGATGGCTACTCCTGCTTGTTTCTTCATACCATTTGCTTGGAAAATTGTTTTCCAGCCTTTCATTCTGAGGTAGTGTCTATCTTTTTCTCTGAGATGAGTTTCCTGTAAGCAGCAAAATGTTGGGTCTTGTTTGTGTAGCCAGTTTGTTAGTCTATGTCTTTTTATTGGCGAGTTGAGACCATTGATGTTAAGAGATATTAAGGAAAAGTAATTGTTGCTTCCTGTTATTTTAGTTGTTAAAGGTGGCATTCTGTTCTTGTGGCTGTCTTCTTTTAGGTTTGTTGAGGGATTACCTTCTTGTTTTTTCTAGGGCGTTGTTCCCGTTCTTGTATTGGTTTTTTTCTGTTATTATCCTTTGAAGGGCTGGATTCGTGGAGAGATAATGCGTGAATTTGGTTTTGTCGTGGAATACTTTGGTTTCTCCCTCTATGATAATTGAGAGTTTGGCTGGGTATAGTAGCCTGGGCTGCAGTTTGTGTTCTCTTAGTGTCTGTATAACATCTGTCCAGGCTCTTCTGGCTTTCATAGTCTCTGGTGAAAAATCTGGTGTAATTCTGATAGGCTTGCCTTTATATGTTACTTGACCTTTTTCCCTTACTGCTTTTAGTATTCTATCTTTATTTAGTGCATTTGATGTTCTGATTATTATGTGTCGGGAGGAATTTCTTTTCTGGTCCAGTCTATTTGGAGTTCTGTAGGCTTCTTGTATGTTCATATGCATCTCATTCTTTAGATTTGGGAAGTTTTCTTCAATAATTTTGTTGAAGATGTTTGCTGGACCTTTGAGTTGAAAATCTTCATTCTCATCCACTCCTATTATCCGTACGTTTGGTCTTCTTATTGTGTCCTGGATTTCCTGGATATTTTGAGTTAGGTTCTTTTTGCATTTTCCATTTTCTTTGATTGTTGTGCCGATGTTCTCTATGGAATCTTCTGCACCTGAGATTCTCTCTTCCATCTCTTGTATTCTGTTGCTGATGCTCAAATCTATGGTTCCAGATTTCTTTCCTAGGGTTTCTATCTCTAGTGTTGCCTCGCTTTGAGTTTTCTTTATTGTGTCTACTTCCCTTTTTAGGTCTAGTATGGTTTTGTTCATTTCCATCACCTGTTTGTATGTTTTTTCCTCTTTTTCTGTAAGGACTTCTACCTGTTTGATTGTGTTTTCCTGTTTTTCTTTAAGGACTTGTAACTCTTTAGCAGTGTTCTCCTGTATTTCTTTAAGTGATTTATTAAAGTCCTTCTTGATGTCCTCTACCATCATCATGAGATATGCTTTTAAATCTAGGTCTAGGTTCTCAGGTGTGTTGGGGTTCCCTGGACTGGGCGAAGTGGGTGTGCTGGGTTCTGGTGATGGTGAGTGGTCTTGGTTCCTGTTAGTAAGATTCCTCCGTTTACCTTTCGCCATCTGGTAATCTCTGGAGTTAGTAGTTATAGTTGACTCTGTTTAGAGATTGTTCTTCTGGTGATTCTGTTACCGTCTATCAGCAGACCTGGGAGACAGATTCTCTCCTCTGAGTTTCAGTGCTCAGAGCACTCTCTGCTGGCAAGCTCTCTTACAGGGAAGGTGCGCAGATATCTTGTATTTGGACCTCCTCCTGGCCGAAGAAGAAGGCCCAAAACAGGACCTTTCTCAGACACTGTGTTGCTTTGGCAGTTCCCAGGTGGTACAGACTCTCACCTAAGCAGACTAAATTCCTAAGTTCCTTGGAGTCCCGGGACCAAGATGGCGACCGCTGCTGCTGTGGCTTAGGTCGCCTCCCCAGCCGGGCGGGCACCTGTCCTCCGGTCCGGAAGGTGGCCGGCTGTCCCCGGCCCACAAAGGGTGCTGCCTCAGCGCCTCTGTGCTTCCGCCTGTTCCAGAAGCTGTCAGGTTCTCTGGCGCACCATCTCACCTGTTCAGACTAATTTCCTAAGTTCGGCGGGTCTCGGACCAAGATGGCGACCGCTGCTGCTGTGGCTTAGGCCGCCTCCCCAGCCGGGCGGGCACCTGTCCTCCGGTCCGGACGGTGGCCGGCTGTCCCCGGCCCACAAAGGGTGCTGCCTCAGCGCCTCTGTGCTTCCGCCTGTTCCAGAAGCTGTCAGGTTCTCTGGCGCACCCTCTCACCTGTTCAGACTAATTTCCTAAGTTCGGCGGGTCTCGGACCAAGATGGCGACCGCTGCTGCTGTGGCTTAGGCGCCTCCCCAGCCGGGCGGGCACCTGTCCTCCGGTCCGGACGGTGGCTGGCTGTCCCCGGCCCACAAAGGGTGCTGCCTCAGCGCCTCTGTGCTTCCGCCTGTTCCAGAAGCTGTCAGGTTCTCTGGCGCACCCTCTCACCTGTTCAGACTAATTTCCTAAGTTCGGCAGGTCCCGGACCAAGATGGCGACCGCTGCTGCTGTGGCTTAGGTCGCCTCCCCAGCCGGGCGGGCACCTGTCCTCCGGTCCGGAAGGTAACACAGTACATTATAATGGAAACGCCAAGGATGAAGCAACTGATTACATCACATCCACAAACAGGAGGCAGAGAGCAAATGAACACACACATACTAGTGCTCAGTTTGACTTTTTCTCTTTATACAGCCCCATATCTCCTACCTAGGCAATGGTCCTTCCCACAATTAAGATGGGTCTTCACACATCAATGAATGTAATCAATCTCCCAAGCATCTTCCAGTAATGTCAAGCCTCACCAGTTGTTCTCTTTCCTCACCGCCCTCTGACACCTCTTGGCAACCATTGATGTGTCCCCTTTCTATAATTCCATCACTTCAAGAACATTGTGTAAATGAACCCACACTACACATAACCTTTGGGACTGTTTCACTCATCATGGTTCCCTGGAGATTCTGCTACTTTGACACATGTGTCAATAGCTTATCCATTTATTACTGAATAGTATTCCATGAGTGGAATTCCACTCATACCATGAGTGGACCACAGCTTATTTTACCATTCATTTGTTTATGGAAATTGGCTGGTTTCTAGTTTGAGTTGTTAAAAATAAAGCTGCTAAGGTATGCAGGGTTTTATGTGAACATAGAATTAGTACACAAAAATCTGACCCCAGGGAGCAAAAGACTTCTGGTATAAATCCCTTTCTTTGACAGGATCCATGGCAAGTGACTCTTCAGGTTAAAAAATGCATAGGAAGATGCCATTAGTAAGTTCTCATTCATGTTCCTATTCTATTCTTAGGTCTGACCTAGAATCTTGCCTTTTCCATTACTCCTAGCTGTCCCATCTCTTATTCCATCTCTACATCACACATGGCTCCGATGCCACCACCTGTGGTTCCTTCCTCACCCTGGCTCAGCTATCATCTATGCTTCATCTTCACCACCTGATCTCTTTAACACGCTTGGCTCCTCCATCACTCAAATCTCTGTCTTCACTCCCTGGATCTCAATCAGCCACAGCTCCATCATCACCTCTGGCTCGTTTATCACTCCTGTATCCCCCATGATTCATGGCTCCATCACCATCCCTGGCTCTTTCATCACTTCTGGATCTCCTATCTCTTTTGAGTCCATTATCAATCATCACCTCTGGCACCTTAACTACTCCTAGCTCCTTCATTATCACCTTTAGTTTCCCTGTTGCTTCTGGTCCTCCCTGGAGTGACCCTGTTTTCCTCATCAGCAACCCCTTGGGAAGGGTATTAGAAGACCTGCCTAGGTAGAAAAGACTGTGGATACTCATCTCAGCACACCAGTGTGTGAGCTCCTACTGTGCAGGATGGTAGAAAGGATGAGATGGGAAAGTGAGTTCCTGTGGGCTTGCGCTTTGCTCAGTGTAGAGTGAGTGAAATCCTCAGTGAATGTGTGTTGTTGACATGGGCATTGACGTATCAAAGACCAATGCCTTAGCCCCATGGGCATGGCAAAGCCTTCCTCAGGGTTGAGGTTCAAAGGGATGGCAAAGCCTTCATCTGGTCAGAATGCAAATGTCAACTCTGTGTATAGAAAATGTCCACTGTAGCTTTACCTTCTCCTTATGGGCTACAGAGATGGTTCTACTGACATTAGTTAAACATGTGTCCTTGTTTATCCATATACCATAAATCCTGCTGCCTTAGTTCAGCTCTTCTTTCCAACCGTACATAATAAACATGCTGTACTTCCTGGGTGTGGTGGCTTCTATATCAGATTATCTAATTCCAGATTTTTCTTTGTCCATGTATCTGTGTGTCCATCCTTTCTTCATTTCCTTGTTGCCCCAGTTATGCCAGTCCCTAGAGCCATGTGGAGAACTACACTTGGTATGTCACTGGGTTGGGGGTAGGATTGGGAGAACACCAGTGTGGGTTTGGTTTGGGTGACTGTGCAACCTCAAAAGAAGGTTAACAGGCAGTTGGGAGCTCTGATTTGGAGCTAAAAAGACTGTGCATTAGTTGCCTTTGTGTTGCTGTGACAAAGATGCCCAACAGAAACAACTTAAGGAAGGAAAGATGTATTCTGGCTCACAGTTTCAGCCATTTAAATCCGTCTTAGTAAGGATAGGGTAAGTTGGTGGTACTCAGTTCCTGGCAGCGGGAGTGCGTCCAAGGCCGTTGGCCGTTCACATTATAGCAGATCAAGGAGAGGGAGAGACAGAGATGGACACACACACACACACACACACACACACACACACACACACACGAGAGAGAGAGAGAGAGAGAGAGAGAGACAGAGACAGAGACAGAGACAGAGACAGAGAGACAGAGACAGACAGAGACAGACAGAGACAGACAGAGACAGAGGCAGAGAAGCCAGCTCTCCTTCAAAGGCCTGCTCTTGGTGACCTACTTCCCAGGCCTCACTAAAGGGTAAGGGAATTCCCAAAACAATGCCACAAACCAAAGAGGAGCAAGCTTTAAAACATGAGTCTGTCGGGTGTTATGGTTCATCTCAGATATGAACCATAACATCCATGAAGCCCTGGCTTTAGCCCCAGTACCCTGCCTCCCACAAAGCCATCCAGAAGAATACGCAGTAGGAATATATTCTTTTTAGTATCCGAGGGGGAAGGCCTGTCAGAGCCATGCTCTCCACACTTGAGCTGATCAGAGTCCCTTCAGTATCCATGACAGGCAGAGTCAGGTTTCTCTGAGGGAACTCCCTGAATGTGTACTGAGCAGTCAGAATACAATACAATTGTGCTGGATCAAGGGAGTGAGGTGAAGTAACATGGTGGTGGAGTGAAGACTGCTTTAGTCTGGATGGAAGACAGAGCCTGGGAAGTTTGGGGGAGGTGGGAGGACAGGGCATCTCCTACACTTAGTATGTCACTGGGTGGTGGGTGTAATTGGGAGAACACCAGTGTGGTTTTGGTCTTGGTGACTGTGCAACCTAAGAGGGGGAAGAAGAGACATCTGGAAGCTCTGATTTGGAGCTAAAAAACACTTACACAGATAGAAGAAACCAGAGATCTGGGAATTTGGGGGAGTGAGTTCAATTGTATAGAACAATTGGGGTATAAGGAAGTCAGGCCCAACATCAGAAAAGGGAGACGAAACCTGGGGCAGGTCTCCCACCAAGCATGCACAAACAAGAGTATTCAGAAGGCATGTCTGAGGATCTAGTAACTGCAGATCGTCATGGCCTGTGGGGATCAGGAGCCTATGTGAACAAGCTTTAGGACATTAAAGACATAGACCAGGGAGTACTTATTGGAAAGAGATAGTGAGAAGACAGTAATGGTAAGCACACCGTTGGAGAACAGGGGGCTGGACTGGAGGAAGGAGGTCTTTGGAGCCTGGAATTTTGAGTCAAAAGCTTCTTGCTCCTTCTGTGTCCTTCAGCATCATAATATCTGCTTCACTATGTCCATTGTTGCACTGTTCATAATAACCAGGCAATAGAATCAGCTCTGATACCCACCAAAGAACAAATAAAATGTATCCCACATACACAATGGGATTTTATTCAGCCATAATAAGTGAATCACACACTTTCAGGAAAACAATTGGAATTGGAGATCATCAGGGTGATCAAAATAAACCAGAGCCAGGAAGACAAATAACCTGTGCTTTCTCTCACATGGGGAATGGTTAGGGATATAGAAGAGGAAAGGGGGATAAGAAAGAGCAAAGAAGGATAAGTATAATGAGAGTATATCTATGCATGTGTAGAAATGTCATAACGAAACCCCTTATCTGTCCAATAAAATATATACCTTACTCTGTTCAAATACACACACACACACACACACACACACACACACACACACACACACACACTCATATACACACATAGTCTTGGGTTGTGAAATACAGGGAAGATCAATGGTAAGCTCCATACAGCAGAACTACACCCAAAGTGCCACATACAGCCTTTAATTTTTTTTTGACATATTGAGTTACAGTTTCTTGGCCTGACTTTGTATTTTCCCATGGGGCAGTTGTCTCTACAACTTGAAACTTGGAGTTGAGTAGAAATTCATTTGTTTTATTGCATTCAGTGGAACTGGCTGATTTTGCAATGGGCAACACCACTCCTACAAATTGGTCATCCTTTAAGATTATAACTTTTCCTTTGGGTTCAGAGATGACTTATTAACACACCCAAATCTCTCCTGTTGTACAACAAGAGCTAGAAGAAACTCCTCCCACTATTCACTGACTCATCATGCAGGTGCAGCATTGGAAGCCTCAGGTATTCCAGCTTTGCCCATCTTAGGGAACCGTGTGAAACTGCCTCGGTGTGATGGGCTAATGCCATGTTTCATCCTGAGCAGGCAGAGAACGCAGGATGCTCTCAGTAAGTTTACAACAGCTATGGCGTGTTGAGACCTGGACAGGCCAAATATCTCATTCTGCTGCATACCACCCTTGTCATTCCCGTGGGAAAAAGCAAGGTGATGGCTGCTGCATGTGAATAGGTGTGAATACCAGATCTTGGCCAGCTCAGGCGCATCTGCCTATGATCTTGTTTGTGATCTCTGCTGTCATTGTACACCAAGATATAGATCATGAATACACCAGCAAAAGAAAACAAACAAACAAACAAACAAACAAACAAAAAAGCCTTCCCAGAGGTGTGTTTTTCATGTTTCAACACATCACTTGGACTTTGTGCTAGCATTAGCAGCCACTTCCCTCTTAGGCCTCAGCTGTTGCCTTGGAAGGAGGCTACTCCTTCACCAGGAGCCAGTGTCTGGGAGACTACTTTCTCTGATCTTTACCATGGATGGGAAATTGCAGGGCAGTCTGACCCTTAGAACTGTGTGGAGATTTGACTCTATACACTGACCACATGCCTATAGGCCTGGGAAGGACTCCAAATGCTTCTCAATCACTTCTTGTCCCACAAAGTGGATGTTTTTAGGATGTAGAAGTCTAGGGAGTGGGAGTATTATGTAATAACCTAAGCATAAGTTGCTCAAGAAGTAAAAATATGATCACTTCATAGGACATGTTTCAGGAGCACTAATTACATGTCTGGGTCTTTCTCCAGGTCCCAGGAGTCTTGGAAAACCCAGGTGCCTGCTTTTGTTTTGCACTGTATTTCTAGATAGCTCATCTAAACTCAGCAGCTTGCAAAGCAGCCCTCAGAAGACCTCCGTGTTAAACAAATTGAGCACCCTTTCTGTCTTGCCTCAGGACCAGTGGGACCTTCCCAGGAGCACAATGTGTTTCTTCTAACCACATGAACAGCCTGTGCAATGTGTCCCTCCTGAGTCAGGGGTTGCCAAGAGGATAGACAAGCCATCTCTAGCTCAAACTTGTCAAAGTTCTTCACCTCGATAGAGGAATCCGCTAACATCTGTTGAAATTCATTTGGCAATTAGTACACAAATGAACTTCTCTTACAAAGTATACGATTTCATCTAAAAGGCATCAAAATTCATTAGAGGTTATATTTAGGGTTCTCCACTGCCTAGTCTATACCAGGAGAAATGAACACAAATACTAAAGGGACCCCAGACAATTACTGCTGCAGGTCTGTCTACCTTGGCAGGAATATGGGCTATTGATTTGCTGTTTAGTGAGGTTAAGGGATAGATGAGGTCATTTGGAGCACCAATGAAGCTGCTGGTTGTCATCAGTAGGTGCTAACAAGGCCTGATGATGGAGATTTTTCCATAAGATAAAGAAATCTTGATTTTTTTACTTAAAATTCCACAATGAAGCATGAGCAATTGGTTGATATATATATCTTCTGTGTTGGAGATATATATATATGTGTGTGTGTGTGTGTGTGTGTGTGTGTGTGTGTGTATAACACAGAAGAGCTGGACTGACTTGGAAGCCAACAGCTGCCTTCATCCAGAAGAAATAAGCAATGCCTAAAAGTTGTCATTAAGAGTGAGGACCATGGAAATCATCTTGAAGGCATGAATTTGAGGTAAGAATGTATGAAAAGCAGGCACCCAGGATTAGGTACTTGTGTTGTAGAAGAAGTCTCAAAGCATTGTTATGTTCTCCTTGGTTCAGGTCACTTTCTAACTTCCACTTTCTAGAAGGAACTGGAAAGGAGAATGAGATGTACAAGAGTGCTTAGAAGAACACAACACATTCGTGCTTCTGCAGTAGGCAGGCACTCTTGCCATGCAAGACTAAGGTGGGGCATTACAGTGTGATTCACAGTTTCTGATTGAAACCAGATGCAATCCAGAGCTTTATGGGAAAGGAAACGGGATGATGAAATGTAGCCACTGGTGAAATGATATTTGACAAGTGACCCCAGCAATGAGACACATGGATGACAGGTGAGTTAGCAGAGGTAGCTGGAGAACAAGGGTCGTGACACCTTCACACCCTGAACAGTGTGCAAAGTTCCTCCGATTCACCCCAGCTTAGTCTTTGCACACTGGTATCTGGTGTAGAGGTTCCAATCTTGCTTGTATCTTGGAGAATCCCATCATGATGGGGATATTAAATTGATAAGGATCATTCTTCATCATGCCACCCAGGAGTGCATGCCCCTCCACATCCCAGATCCACACTGTTAGCATACATAGACCTCACTTGGCTTCAAGCACTTGAAGGGTGTGCCTCCTGTGGGCTATCTCCATCCACTGGGGTGCAGAACAGTTGTATCTCTGGCTTTCACTTTGTCCCTTCTGAAGCCTTTCCTGATTCCCTTTCCACTTTCCAAGAGGTCGACACATGAGACAAAGGAAGCCATGTGCTATTTTCAAGAAAAGAAATATTAAAAAATCAACCAGGCTCCTTTTGAGAATGAATGGAACCCAGTTTAGTCAACTTGTTCTTCGTGGGGCATCAAGCGCATGTGTTCTTCATTCATCCACGCAATAAGGACAGAGTGGAATTCACGCTGTGTGGCTGTCCTGCCTACCCAGCTCTGACTTCTTTCAGATGTGTAGATGAGGTTGGCTGCTCTCACGGTTCTGTCACAGAAATAAATCTAAGAGTATAGGGCAGTCAAGTTACTCCCCAGAAGTCACAGCATGGGCAAGTCAAGAAGAGAAGAATTCACTGGTATCTGTCTGTGTCCGTATCTCAGGGCTCTGTTCTTCACAATTCAGAAATACAGTTGCTGGGAAATGGCCAGGGGACTCAGCAAGACTAGGCTCTTGGGAATAGGGTGTGACTGAATCTTGCCACCAGGGCACACAGAGAACTCCATAAACATCCATTGCAAAACCGCTATGCTTTGCCAATAGCTCTGACTACTTCCAGCTGTCTCTAAGGAGAGGCCCAACTCTGATTTGGCTGACATCTAAAGCATAGGTAGCACATTTGAGCTCTAAAGGCCAAAAGCAAATGCCTCCCGGGTCACCTGAGAGTTACAAATGCAGCATCTCTATCGTCTTTTTTTCCTACACCCCAACAAGTGAGGTCTGTGCTTGGAAGCTATGAAGGACATTGCTAAAACAAAAAGTGATCTTAGTTCACGGTGTGCCTATGACAAAGTACCTGCTACTGGGTATTTATAAAGAAAAGAGGTCTATTTTGGTGGTGGTTTCAGTGCTTGGACAGTACAAACTATGCAGTGCTGGTGCCTGGGGAGGGGCTGTGGCTGTCTCACATCATGACAGATAATATTCTGTGGGGTCATAGTGACAGAAAGAGATACCACATAGCATAAGAAGAGCAGAAGACTGAGAAATGGCCAGGCTCTTTCTATTATAACAAGCCATTGTCCTAGGACTAATCTACTCTGGCAATAGTCCTCTCATAAGGTTGATCATGACCTAATCACCCCTAGACTTCATCTTTTACCTTCCAAAACCATTACACAGATGACCAAGCTTCCAACATGTGAATCTTTGGAGACAAACAATATCTAAATGACAGCAGCATAATTCCTGGGTAACTTGTGACATCAACAGTTTCTAGATGTCCCAGAACATAATATGGCTCTAGGAGCCCAACAGTACCATTACAGTGCCTCTCTATAAAGACACCACTGACTGACTGCATGATACCAAAGTCTTTACAATCACACCTGGATGCTGTCATCCCAAGACAGGCAGTAGAAACTCCCAGGGCATAGTCTAAGATTCCATAACACAATGCTGGGTTTAGATACACACACATGTGCACACATATGCATGCACGTGCACACGCACACACACACACACACACACACCTCTACAGGATCCTTTGCTGTGCCCACTGACCTAGCTGGCTCCTTTCAGATCCATCTCCTGCCTGCTCTGCGTGTACATGGGCTGCTATCTGGCATTTTTGCTTCATTCCTGGACCTGTGAATGTGTGTAGTGACTTAGGATGTGTTAAACTCTCTTTCTCCTCCTCTTCCTCCTCTTCCTCTTCTTCCTTTTCCTCCTCCATATCCCCTTCTTTTTCATTTTCTTTTCTTCATGTGTTTTCTTCATTAGTAAATGCTAAACTCAAGGCCTCACGCATGTCATGCAAGTACTCTACTACTAAACAACTTCACCCATCCTTAGTGTTTCGAGACAGTCTTATTTTGTAGCTCTGGCTGGTCTTGAGTTTGTGTTTCTTCTGTCTTAAGCTCCTAAGTGCTGGTGTTATAGAAAGGTCCCATCCCTCCCATTTCCTTCTAAGACATTCCTGGAGGATTGGCTAGGGCGGAAATAGTCATGAGTTTTAGAATTGTGAGTGGGAGGCTATATTTACATCGCTGGTCATGGCAACTGTTAACTAAGTACTCCCTATGCCAAGAGTTTTATTAAGCAACCTCATTAATCCTCGTGCCTGTTTTTCTGTTGGGCAGGGCATGACTTCCTTGTAAGGAAACCAAGGCCCAGAGATGAAAAGATTCTTGCCCAAGGGCATGTGGCTATTAAGTGGCACGTTTTGACTAGTGATCAGAATCACAGAAGACGGGAGCTACTCTATATTTTGTGCTAGCAATGAGGCCAGGGAAGGCAAAGGCAGCAGCCTAGCCCCTGGGGACTAGGGTGAGCCCCATCTTATCCAACGGCTCTGCAGCAGCCTCAGCAGTTCTAACCCCACTTCTAGAACACCTGGGTGTAGAGCTGGTTGCTTCCTGCCTCTGTCTTCGTTCAGCTTCTAGAAGATTCTCTATGGAAACTTTCTATGTTTACCCATCCACAACTACCTTACACTTCTCTAGGAATCTGCAAGATTCTCCAGTCAGATGTCTTTTCAAAGGCAATTACATAATCTCTGCATAGCAGGTCTGTCTGGTGAGCTCAGTGGTTTCTTTTCAAAGGACTGTTTTTCAAATGACGGTTTCTTTTCAAATCACACGTCTCATGACCATGGAGAACTAGATCTTGATATGTAGGGCCACAGGGACTGTATGTTAGTTCAGTGAGACTGTATAGTCCCCCAAAGGCTGAAAGGTCAGCACAGATGACTGGAGCTGCTCAGACTGTTGCAGATGCTGAGTGGAACATGAATGTCACCCTCACCAACCACAAGTGCAGGCCCAGAGCTGTTGTTAGAAGTGCAGTTAAAAAAAAAAAAAAAAAAGATCTGGCCAAAACTCTCTTTTCCTTCATGATTTATATTTTTCCAAAAGCTGACGAATTGCCTCGGCTAATCAAAGCAGGTTGTCAGCAAAGAGTACAAGTTAATCTTAAAAACAACATTCGTCCTTGTCAGGCTTTCTGCAAATACTGTACATGAGCAAATTAGGTTAGGAGGCTATTTACTAAATGTGGAAAAATCAATAATGCTCCAGAAAGACTGTTTACGGAGACAAAGATCCAAACAAAGGCTCCCAAGTAGAAGACGTTGAAAACCACAAATTTCCATCTTCAGTAAAGGAGGTACAGTTCTGCTCCCCTGTGTTCCCCGTGTGTGTATGTTGGGAGTAGGGTGAAGAGGAAAGGAACTGCAATAGTCATTCTTTGCTTCAGAGCCTCAGGCACCCACTGGTAGGTGGTAGCTTCTAGGTGCTGTGCCTGCTGGAAGCAACTGGGGCTAATCGCTTTTTCCATTTAATCCCCTCTGTCTTAGTCGGGGTTCCTATTCCTGTGCAAACATCATGACCAAGAAGCAAGTTGGGAGAGGAAAGGGTTTATTCGGTTTACACGTCCATACTGCTGTTCATCACCAAGGAAGCCAGGACTGAAACTCAAGCAGGTCAGGAAGCAGGAGCTGATGCAGAGGCCATGGAGGGATGTTCTTTACTGGCTTGCTTCCTCTGGCTTGCTCAGCCTGCTCTCTTATAGAACCAAGACTGCCAGCCCAGAGATGGCACCACTCACAAGGGGACCTCCCCCCTTGATCACTACTTAAGAGAATGCCTTACAGCTGGATCTCATGGAGGCATTTCCTCAACTGAAGCTCCTTTCTCTGTGATAACTCCAGCCTGTGTCAAGTTGACACAAAACTAGCCAGTACACCCTCCATAGCAAAAAAGCATCGTGGCCTTTATTTCCCCATTTGATAAGTGGGGAGCCCAAGCCTAAACAGGGGAGACTTAACCCAAGTTCAGGGCCAACAGAAAAGGTCCATATTTCAGGAGGCTGAGTCCAGCAGGCTCCAGATGGGAAGGTGATTTGGCAATTGTCTTGAGTGCTTCCCAGGTATGAACTCTTTGGCAAAGACCCAGCAGGAGCAGAGACAGAGGAGCAGTGCAGTGGCTCAGTAGGTTGCCAAGTTAACAAGGCAGTGGCATAGTGGCATTTGAACTAAGTGTGGATATCTTTTATATCTTCAGTTCAGAGCAAGGGTCAGTTCCCAACACTCCACTCTAAGATGAAAAAGTATCCTAGAATGCCATTGTTTATAGTAAGCTGGGATCTTTGTGCCCAAGCTGGGCTATTGCAGTAGAGCACATCTCCATGCAACAGAATACTTTGGAGAATAATTGTGCTGTAACTAATATGAATAGTTTTCCTTAATTTATTTTTTATTACTAAAGCAAAAGATTAAATTGGAGAAATTTCAATTTTAAAACATGCTATTCATGCCAAAGTTTCACCTGTAGAATCCCAGGAGGATTAGAGTGAGTTTAAGGCTAGTCTGGATAGGCTATAGAGTAAGATCATGTCTCAAAACAAAACAAAACCCTATTTAGATTATTCAAGTACTTCATAAATAATTGTGTCTCACAAACTCTATTCTGTGTTCTTGTCATAAATTTTGAGCATTAAACTCCCAAGCCAAAGTAGTTGCTGTTTCGTTTCTGACACCACCCTACTCCCCACCCCCACCCCACCCCACCACCACCCTCCCTATCCCCCCTACTCTCCCTACCCCACCTCTATCCCACTGCATCCTGGACAAGGGACCCTCCACCATGTGCTTATTTTACATATCAAAGCAGACCTGGCCTCCAGATTCTCCCAGCATCCCTCAGTCCCTACCTAGCATACCCTGTCCCCAACCCTGAGCTTTCCAACCCAGGGGCTGGGTTGCCCTTTCTCCAGCAGCTTCTCCCTATATAATCCAGACATTTTGGTCTCGTTCCTTCTCCTTCTCTCTCTGCATATGCACTCTTTTTCTCTTTCTCTTCCCCCTCCCCTTTCCCTTCTCTCTCCCCATGGTGACTTTCCTGGCCTTATTCCTTGGGGTCAGTGAACTTGCCCAAGAGCATCTTCCCAGTAAACATGCCTTTAATATAGTCTAACCTGGCTTGAATTGGCTCATTTCACTGGCAAAGAAATAACCTATCAGTTGCTGTTGCGAATCAGGAACCAACACTCCAAAATATTTGGGAACTGGGCATTTTAAATCAAACACTCTTAACAATGAGCAGGTGATGCTGGAGGCATCCAGCCCTCTTATCTGCATTAAGCACAGTTGCACCCAACAGTAGGGGCTTCGTCCAATTCTTCAAATTCTCCATCTATAACACCAGAGAGAAATGGCAACAGCTGCTATTGTCCAAGCTGGTATCTGTCCCTGGAGCTTGTTCAGACCCTAGAAACAAGCTCACTTTGGCCCCAGGGTTCATTTATCTCCATCAGATCATTCTAAAGATCAGTGGTTCTCACCCTCCCACAGTTAACTCACCTTGTAATAACCCCAACCATAGAGTCATTTTGTTGCTACTTCATAACTGTAATCTCGTCACTGTTATGAATCTAAATGTAAATATCGAATCACAGTGTATCTGATATGTGACATTTGTGAAAGGGTTGTTTGATGCCCAAAGAGTTCTGTACTCACAGGTTATGAACTGCTGCTCTAGATTTTCTGTGCCCCACCCCCATGAAAAGGGCATTTATGCTGAGTGTGATGGTGTATGGTGGCAATCTCAGCAGTCCAGAGGTTAAGGAAGGAGGGGTAAAAATTAGGGGTGAGCCTGGGCTATAGCATGAGAGGAAGCCTGCCTCAAAATTACAGATGAGAAAAGGGTGCAGGACCTAAGTCTCACATGACCTTTTCTTTGAGTTTCATTATTTTTCATGGCTCCTGAGTGTGTTCGTGTGTGTGTGTGTGTGTGTGTGTATGTTAATCTATTGTTAGTTTGTTTGTACAGAGTATATTTAAAATTGCCAATGGAAAATGTGAACTTCCTTGAGTCACATGGGATAATAGTGTCTTAGTGACTCAGTTCTCAGAACTCAGGTTCTGTCTAGTCCCTTACACTCTAATACTAGCATTCACTGTGAATCCACTTATAGATTGTAGAATCGTAGGGGCTTGGCCATCATACCTTCTGAGTGACCCCCCCAACTATTATAAGCTTACTCTCTGAGAAGCAAGGATAATTTTGAAACTGGCTCCGAGTCTGGACACACCAAGACACAAATTCATTACGTAACAATGCTTCTGTGCTTCCTATAGGAAAGACATCCAGAGCCCATTCAAGGATAGTTGGAAACAGATTTTCAAAAACGAATAATCTCAGAGGAAGCCAGTTTGTCTAGTCCCTGACTTTCTGAGGTCACAGGCTCAAATTTACCCTCCCAGAACAGGATAACTCACTAGCCTGGAGGACAGTGAATAGCAAAGAGAAGCCATGACTTTCTTTCTCTCCTCTAGAGAAATTCCTCACAACTGACGAGGGAGGCAACTGGAACTTGTGACAAATGGCTTTCTTTTGCTGGTCCACTGGTCAATAAAGGGCTTTTAAATTAGAAATCTATTTGTTTGTTTGTTTGTTTGTTTGTTATGTGTGTGTATGTGTGTGTTTGTGTAGGTCAGAGGACAACTCATAGGAGTCAGTTTTTCTTCTACTATGTGGATCCGGGGGCTCAAACTCAGGTTGTCAGGCTTGTCCAAAAGTGCCTTTACTTGTTTACCCACTAAAATAAAAAGAGACCTGTTAGCATTCCTTCTAGGCTCCACCCCACTTACTGGGCAACAACCAGGTATGCCTGGCTCAGTATAAAAGAGGCTGTTTGTTCCCTCCTCACTCTCTTCCTAGCTTACTCTCTTACCCTCTTACTCTCTTCCCTTTCTGTCCCTTCTCTCTTCATTCTCCTCCCACACTCTCTCCATGGCCTCTACTCCTCTCTCTCTTTCCCTCTCCTCTTCCCCTCCCCACTTCTCACTCTCTGTCTCCACTCCTGTCCCAAGTCCCTTTTCCATGTCCTAAATAAAGTCTATTCTTAGGAGGAAGGGATGCCTCAGAATGGGCCCTTAGAGGCATCCCCTCCCCTGAACCTTACCGCATCTCTATCAAACATATCCTGGTTCTTTATTCTGTCTTATAAAACACAACAAAGCCTTGTTTTCATCCGTTATACATTTTCTGTGAATGAATCACCACCTGCTTCCCTGCATCTGTTAGGTTTTCAACCTGGGCCTGCCCTGTGTTTAGCTGCTGGCTCTGTGGAATGTATTGACCCTCTGCCCAGGGACACCCTGATTTCTGGCTCACTGTTGAAATGTGTCCTTCATCACCAAGGCAGCAGCTGCTGAGGTCACTGGGGCCACCCTGTTTCCCATCATTCTCTTGCGCCTTCTCCATTCTATCTGCTACAAGGCTCATAACACAGTGCAGCCCATGCTCTCACCACCATGTTGGTGACAATGCTGCCAAGTACACAGTAGGTGATCATTGTGCACTCAAGGAAGAAGAAACCACAAAGGCATACACAGGCACCTATGGATGGTAGGAGATGCTGTGGGCTACACTATTACATAGTTTGTCTCTACACCTCCAGGAGGGAGAGAGAGAGAGAGAGACAGAGAGAGACAGAGAGAAGCCAGATAAATCCTGGAATGACTTCTAAGCAACAAACCTGCTGCTAACTGAGACTGAACTGATCATTCCAGTTCCAGTGAGATGTGAGATACCTTTTTAAAATCAATTCAGAAAAAAAGCTCAGAGTACTCAGCAAGACTGCAAAGGAGAAATAGGGAACTATAGGCTAAGTCTCGCCAGGCTTGGGATTGTTCTGGAACAGTCCCCACATTCTTTTCTGGTCCTGGAAGCCCAAGTTTGCATGCTGACCATCACCTAACTCCACTTCTCAGTGTCTACAAAAAGTTCTTATGTTATCTCTTCAGTTTTCCCCAAAGGATTCCAAAGAAAATCCCAAATCATTTCATGTCCTGGGGCTCTACTGTCTTCTGTATCCTGCCTCCCATGCCTCAGGCTCTAGGCTCAGTGCAACCAACCCCTTGTCCACAAGGCCATGGTGTATATTCTTTCCCACATGTGCCCCATTCTTAGATATCTTCCCCTTAGAACATTGTTTCTTAATCTGTGGTTGCGACCCTTTCAGGAGTTAAGTGACTCACAGGAGCCACATATCATATATCCTGAATGTCACATATTTACATTATAATTCATAACAGTTGCAAAATTACAGTTAAAAGGTAGTAATGAAAATAATTTTATGGTGGGGGGGGTGGTCACTGCAGCATGAGGAAGTGTATTAAGGGGTCACAGCATTAGGAAGGTAAAGAACCACTGCCTCAGAGTCTAACTCCGTTGCCCTTTTTATTCCCTTCCGTACTGCCTACTTCCCACTACCAGCTTCGGATTCTGATAATGGTCTTTTCTGCCACCCCTTGCTTTGCCTTATGTTGCCTTCAATGAAGTGAATCAATACTGAATTGTTCACATTTGTCACTTTTTGAAATCATGAAGGTAAGAATACCTCCCTGTAATTAGTGTTTAGCCTGGTATCCAATATGAAAAGTTATTAGACTGGTAGATGGCTGAGTAGATGGATGGATTAGTGCATGGCTGAGTAGCTAAGTGGATGATGAGGTGGATGGAATGCTATGGACACCTGAGAAAAGGTTTGAGTGAATTCTTGGGAATCAGGTCTTGTTAGTTCTGAACTCCAGATAGCATTCCCCTAAAAACCTGCCTAGACAATATCCTGAACCCCAATAAAAGCTTTGATATCCTCTCTTCCTCTCTCCATCCTTCTCCCCCCTTCCTCCCTAGTCTCCCCCTATCTTCTCTCTGTCCTTCCCTCTCCTTATTTCTCTCCCCTCCCTCTCCCTTTCAGTGTTGCCATAGTTCCCCACTTCCCACTAACATTGAGATCTGTGGTAACACAAATCTCTTAATTCACATGTTCTTTTGGGTTGCTTCCTCTTGCAAGTCACGACCACACTCACAACCGTGGGCATCTTGGGAAGAAGAAATTGCATCTAATAAAGAAAACAAAACAAAACAAAACACCCCCCCACCCCACCCCAAAAAATCTATCAGGACATTTGCCCGTGTCAAGCCCTGCCTCTGGAAGGGGCATATGATCTGGCAGGCCAAGACTAGAAATTGCAAAGTGACCTCAAAAGCAAGTGAGAGAACAGTGTAGCCAGCTGCCAGCAATAGAGGAGTGAGTGCTCAAGATCTGCCCAGAATCCTGCCTCAGCTGGATCCTGCCTCCACTGGGATGACTCTGTGAAGTGGCTTTTAACCTATCTTAGGAGGCTGGGCTCATTAGCACACTTGTGTGGCCTCATTCTGTTACTACTTTCCTTTATCTCTTAATCTAACACTTTCTCCAAAGTGTTAGACTCTGAGTCTAGCTGGGGTCAAGTAGAATATGGTGGTGGTTGGGGACAGGGGCAGTTAAACGTAGTTTCCACCTTCCAGTGGCTAGCTTTGATTGAGACAGGCCTTGGCCCAGGTGCTGTGAGCTGTAACGCCTGCCCGGGTGTTGATTCTTACATCGTGATTTTGAGCTGCAGCCTCTGATTGTGCTCCTGTGCCTTTGAACTCCGCCTAAGCCTTGGGTTAGGGAATATGACAAGGCAGGCCAGGTTCATTTTCCCATCTTTCTGATCTTTTGGGGACCCTGACACTTCATTTATAGTGCACTAGGAAACCCTGAAAACTATTTTCACCTTTTTAAAAAATATATATATTCTCATGGAGATTGACATTGTTGGAAACCCAGAAATTCCCACAGCCAAAATCCTATTTAAAAGCTTCCTGTCTATTTAAAGTTCATGATGGGAAGAATAAAAGAAAAAAACGACTCCAAAAACAGAGACAGGGTACAAGATAGGAAAAAAAAGCAGATCCAGTTTGCTTCTAAAAAAGGCCGAAAACTATAATCTTTCCATGCCCTTGTGTCTCAAGCGTCACATATTTTTCTTTCCCTTCTGGTGGTTTGCAATCTGAAGTGGAATTTTATCATGGGTTACTTGGATGATACTTTTCAAGTCTCTACCCTCCCACCCCCCAAAGTCTCTGCTCACTGGACAGCATGCCACTGGGGCTCTTTGTGGTATGGGAAAGTGAACGGACTCAAAATAAAGCAGCCATATCTCTTGGATCCTCTGTGTTTCCACAGCTCTGAGCCAGAGACTGCCCTCTGAACAACAAAACCGTGATGAAGGCAACAGGAGTCAGAAGGCTATTCATGGCAGGAAACCCCAGCATCCGGTGAGAAATAAGAAGTAGGAGAGCACAGGATGCGCCCTGGGTCAGGAGGACGTGAAAAGCGAGTCTTTGTAACCTTCTCAATGCCAGAGCTGTGGTAGTGTGAAAGCAGCAGTGCGCCTCTGCTCCCTTCAGAGCACAGCCTGGTGTCAAGGTCCAGGTTCCACCGGCTGCTGCTGTCACCGCAGGGGAGTCTAGCCCCTCCCAGAAGGAGACACAGAAGAATGGCCATCTCAACTGGTTTGTTCCTGCTGCTGGGGCTCCTTGGCCAGCCCTGGGCAGGGGCTGCTGCTGATTCACAGGCTGTGGTGTGCGAGGGGACTGCCTGCTATACAGCCCATTGGGGCAAGCTGAGTGCCGCTGAAGCCCAGCATCGCTGCAATGAGAATGGAGGCAATCTTGCCACCGTGAAGAGTGAGGAGGAGGCCCGGCATGTTCAGCAAGCCCTGACTCAGCTCCTGAAGACCAAGGCACCCTTGGAAGCAAAGATGGGCAAATTCTGGATCGGGCTCCAGCGAGAGAAGGGCAACTGTACGTACCATGATTTGCCAATGAGGGGCTTCAGCTGGGTGGGTGGTGGAGAGGACACAGCTTATTCAAACTGGTACAAAGCCAGCAAGAGCTCCTGTATCTTTAAACGCTGTGTGTCCCTCATACTGGACCTGTCCTTGACACCTCACCCCAGCCATCTGCCCAAGTGGCATGAGAGTCCCTGTGGGACCCCCGAAGCTCCAGGTAACAGCATTGAAGGTTTCCTGTGCAAGTTCAACTTCAAAGGCATGTGTAGGCCACTGGCGCTGGGTGGTCCAGGGCGGGTGACCTATACCACCCCTTTCCAGGCCACTACCTCCTCTCTGGAGGCTGTGCCTTTTGCCTCTGTAGCCAATGTAGCTTGTGGGGATGAAGCTAAGAGTGAAACCCACTATTTCCTATGCAATGAAAAGACTCCAGGAATATTTCACTGGGGCAGCTCAGGCCCACTCTGTGTCAGCCCCAAGTTTGGTTGCAGTTTCAACAACGGGGGCTGCCAGCAGGATTGCTTCGAAGGTGGCGATGGCTCCTTCCGCTGCGGCTGCCGGCCTGGATTTCGACTGCTGGATGATCTAGTAACTTGTGCCTCCAGGAACCCCTGCAGCTCAAACCCATGCACAGGAGGTGGCATGTGCCATTCTGTACCACTCAGTGAAAACTACACTTGCCGTTGTCCCAGCGGCTACCAGCTGGACTCTAGCCAAGTGCACTGTGTGGATATAGATGAGTGCCAGGACTCCCCCTGTGCCCAGGATTGTGTCAACACTCTAGGGAGCTTCCACTGTGAATGTTGGGTTGGTTACCAACCCAGTGGCCCCAAGGAAGAGGCCTGTGAAGATGTGGATGAGTGTGCAGCTGCCAACTCGCCCTGTGCCCAAGGCTGCATCAACACTGATGGCTCTTTCTACTGCTCCTGTAAAGAGGGCTATATTGTGTCTGGGGAAGACAGTACCCAGTGTGAGGATATAGATGAGTGTTCGGACGCAAGGGGCAATCCATGTGATTCCCTGTGCTTCAACACAGATGGTTCCTTCAGGTGTGGCTGCCCGCCAGGCTGGGAGCTGGCTCCCAATGGGGTCTTTTGTAGCAGGGGCACTGTGTTTTCTGAACTACCAGCCAGGCCTCCCCAAAAGGAAGACAACGATGACAGAAAGGAGAGTACTATGCCTCCTACTGAAATGCCCAGTTCTCCTAGTGGCTCTAAGGATGTCTCCAACAGAGCACAGACAACAGGTCTCTTCGTCCAATCAGATATTCCCACTGCCTCTGTTCCACTAGAAATAGAAATCCCTAGTGAAGTATCTGATGTCTGGTTCGAGTTGGGCACATACCTCCCCACGACCTCCGGCCACAGCAAGCCGACACATGAAGATTCTGTGTCTGCACACAGTGACACCGATGGGCAGAACCTGCTTCTGTTTTACATCCTGGGGACGGTGGTGGCCATCTCACTCTTGCTGGTGCTGGCCCTAGGGATTCTCATTTATCATAAACGGAGAGCCAAGAAGGAGGAGATAAAAGAGAAGAAGCCTCAGAATGCAGCCGACAGCTATTCCTGGGTTCCAGAGCGAGCAGAGAGCCAAGCCCCGGAGAATCAGTACAGGTAAAGTGCCATAGGTTACTTGGGTAGCTGGGCAGCCAGATGTAGGCCTGGGAGGCACAGACCACAGAACTGAGAGCAGAGACAAACAGTCAGCAGGCCATTTGTTGTTTAAAGCCAACCTCAGCAGCCCAGTCCAAAAGTGCCTATCTGTCCTATGAGTTCATGTGGAGTAGCGGCAAGGGGACCAAGGATGCAGATATGGCAGAGTTCCATGGCATCTCACACTGTAATCTTCTGTTTTCCACAGCCCAACACCAGGGACAGACTGCTGAAGACTATGTGGCCTTAGAGACAGCTGCCACTACCTTCAGAGCTACCTTCTTAGATGAGGGGGAAGCCACATCATTCTGAATGACTTGACTGGACTCTCAGCAAAAAAATTGTGCACCTTCCACTTAAGAACCTGGTGGCTTGGGATAGGCAGGTATTTTCTTGGTGCCTTTGATATGTCTGGGGGTGAAAGCTGTGTGTTGGTTTGTCATTGTGGGGAGTTTTGTGGATATTGACAGACCTCACTCAAACACCCTTTTCAAATCCAATAGCAACTGGTTCCTCTGGTTCCTAATTAGGGGGAAAGGAGTCAGAGGGGTGGGACAGGGTGGGGGGATGGGGCTTCAAAGTTTTTTCTTATCACTTGATTTATCATCGAAGGAGTTACTGGTGCTAATTACAATGGAAACAGTTCCTTTCCATCACAGGACAGACAGCAAACCAATTTAAAACTACTTAACTAGGTGAGAGTGCTCTACCCTTCCTATAGGGACTTTTTCAGGATGGCTGCCTTTGTGTACATTTGCCTTCTGGCATTTCCCCTTCACGTCCCCCCCCCCCCCCCAGCCCCCTTGGTATTGTTGAAACTGTCAGAATGAGAGGAAGTTCAACCAACTGCTTAGGGAGTAAGCTGGCAGGAAGTTTAGATATTGTATCCCCTCACTCTTAACTTTCTGATAGCCTTGGGTTTATGGGCAAGCAAAGTTACAAGTTGGGAAGTTGCTTCAAGTGAGTGAGAGGTCTTGGTAAAAGCATAATCCAGAGGGGGAGGCAGGAGGGGATTGTTTTAACAGATATTTGAATGAAAATATCAGAATGAACTGATGCTAACACACACCTGATTATTGAGAAACAATAACAAAACTCCTAGATTCATTTGTCTTTGCGCTAGCACAGGCCCCAACTCCACTGCAGGGCACCCTGTCTACCTTTATACTGTCCCTAACTGGAAGCTGGTACTGTAGGCTCAGAAAGCCTTAGGAGGCTTTCATTCTGAACGTAAGGAAAGGATGTGTGAGCCAGGTGATGGGCTCTATTTTAAATGCTCCCATTTAAGTTTACCTTAGTCCACTTCACAGTTAAAAGTACATCTGGAGGACTTGAGCCCTATCTTGTTGGCGTGACACATACCAAACCAAGGATTAGTCATGAAGAAAGTTCTCTCTCTCTCTTTTTTTTTCTTAAAAAAAAAAAAAAGGAGATAGAGGGGAAAGGGAAAGGGGAAGAGAGAACAGCTAAAAAATGTCCAGCCTTTAAAACTGCTTAGAGCCATCTTATGATTGACATGTTTATTTCAAAGTGTCCATTTACAAAAGTGTCCCTTAAACTTGCAAAAGTGTCCCTTAAACTTGCTGACGGTAATGTTGTTTCAGCTGCACAGGTCTGTCTGGGGACTGGAAGGCATCCCTGGTGAGTCACTTCAGTATCTCTGGGAGGCTTCATCTTAGTTGTCTCTGCTGTTTGAAAAGCTGAGACATGGAATGTGTCTCCATCATGAGATTCAGAGTCTTTGTTCTCAGACTAGAGAACTTTGGTTTCTAGGAACAAAGGCACCCATCCCTCAAGTTGATATCCAGGAATCGAACGTTAATAACAAGCAGATTCAAGACCTTTGGAAATATCTTAGAGAAATATATTAGAGAAATACCTTTTTTTGGCCAATTTAAAATGAAGATATTTTTATTAGTCTCTCTCTCTCCTCCCTCTCTCTCTCTCTCTCTTCTCTCTCTCTCTCTCTCTCTCTCTCTCTCTCTCTCTGAAAACACAAGGTGGAGAGTAATGGGAAAAAGATCGGGCTCAGTGGGATGCCTGAAATGAGTGCATTTAAAAATCAACTCAGCATCTGGCTTTCAGTTGAAGTTTGGGTGTTTGGAACAGGATCCCTGGCAATAACTGAGATTGGCAGCTAATCCATTACCAGCAGACCAGCATTACCAGCCTTTCAGATCATTCAGATGAATTTAGAGCCATGGTAGTATCTGCATATACGGACATGACCCTAAAAGCATCACTTTTACCTCCAGGCCTTCAACTGCTCACCTTTATGGCTGGAGATGAGGAAGATAACTGAATCTAGGCTCCCCACAGCTGTGTTTGATCTATGCCCAGGCTGCTGTGTAGGACTTCAACTGACCAGGATGACTTAGGGGATAGACATGAAGCTCCATTTCCAATACTCCTAGGGGTACAGGATCCACTCTGTGGGACCCACAACAGGGAAGGGAATGATGAGGAACATATTTTCTCAAAGTGTGCTTTCAGCATGAGCCACTCCCGTGGAGACAGAGCTCTCTCATCTCCTGACCTGCCAAAGCCTTCAGGAGAACCATACCTCATGTGGCAAAGCCAATGGAGCCACTCACTGTTCCTAAATGGGTGCTTTATTTTCACATATATTCTTTTTTTTTTTTTTTTTTGAGACAGGGTTTCTCTGTATAGCCCTGGCTGTCCTGGAACTCACTCAGTAGACCAGGCTGGCCTCGAACTCAGAAGTCTGCCTGCCTCTGCCTCCCAAGTGCTGGGATTAAAGGTGTGCGCCACCACTGCCCAGCCTCACATATATTCTTGCTGTCCTCATACTTGAGACTGGAAAATTCTGGCTTAGGGCATCTAAGAGGCAAAGCAATAAATAAGTGAACTTCTACTGGACCAAAGGTGTGTTAGGCTATGCCTTCTCTACCCACGACATCAGTGAGCAGAGACAGAACACTCCTCTGCCTGTGAGGACCAGAGGAAGTACTACTTGGCAACAGAATTTTCTTAAGTCCAGACCTGGAAAAACTGTATTTTGGAGGGGCATACCTTCAGGCCTCCAGCCTACCCATTACTGAGTTGTAGGTGGCCATCACTGTCCTTTGTATTTTATGTGGTTCTGGCGATGGTAGCCAGCACATGAGTATGGTAGACACTAGCCTTCCAGGATCCCTATACTCCTAGTACCTTGCATTATTTTTGTTCATTATTAAAGATAGTCAAAAAGCAATACCTCCTCACCCCCAGTAATTTGAGGAGTTAAACAAACAAACAAACAAACAAACTACTCAGAAAGAAGTGCCTGGAGAGAGAGAGAGCCCTAAACACTATTTGCAAAGGAAGTCTAGCCTCAGTTTTCCCTGGTGTCTAGCATGGCTTTGATGCAACCCCAAATGTATGCATTTTCTGGCTTTGGAGACCCACTTATCATTATCATTACTACCATCACCACCACCACTACCACCACCGTCACCATCACTGTCATCACCAGCTCAGGGTGCTACGCATCATCATGGTGTTTTATTAATGACAGTAACTGGATGAATCCCACCTGTCTCTAACTGAGAGCAAAAAGGCCAGACAGAAGAGGAGCAGAAAGAAGAGAAGCGGGCTGCTTTCCTTCAGCTTCATACCCGGGGAAACCGAGTAAGCCTCTGGGAAGGTCTACCCTGATTCCTTCCCCAGAGCACTGGATAATGTGGAATGAAACACAAATACTTTTGAGTACATGTTCACAGTGCAGGGCAAGCTGCCGAGAAAGAACTCTTTACCTCCTCATCAAGTTTTCCTCCTCTTTGAGTTCCTAACCATGAGCCTCGCGTGGACTGTTATCACCAACCAAACTTTCAATAGGTGGATGGGATCACTAGGTCATTTTGTTCTGCCTCTCTTTTCTCATAAATATTTCTGCCCAAACTAAAGGAACAGAGATGAGATTTGACCAAAAAAGGAAAAAAAAAAGATTACTCCATTCAAAATAACATATTTTTTGAAAGCAAATATAGGAAAGCCTTTTCCTATTATTTTTTTTCTTCTTAGCTTCCCCATTGTCTGAATTGGGAAAACAGGAAAGCATTGCTTTCTAGCACCTGCAAAATGGTTTAATGCCCCTGCATATTTCCATGTCCTTCCAACAATAGATTTAGCATGGGAATCTGAAATAGACGCCCTGAAAACATCTGTCTCTTCCCCAGCTCCTAAACCCAGGCTTTGATTATGTATGGTTTGTGAAATCTATCATCCAAAACGGGGACAGACACACCTCAATCCTCCATGGGGTCAACAACTATATACCCCCAGTGACCCCTTAGGCAAGGACTTGTTGAGAACTGCATCACATTTTGACCTGTTCTCAACAGTACCCATCTATTTCAGGTGGGATCTCTGGACCTTTCCTCCTTCCCATCTTGTCTGCAATGTGGCAAATGGCTTCTTTTTGCATTTTTACTCCGCCCCCACCCCAAGCTGAAGTTCATTTGCAGATCAGCGATTAAGTCTGAATTGTGTGGTGGTCAGTCTTGTTTCCTTTTGTCAGGGGTTATTGTAAATGTTAGTAATTTCGCCTCAAGCCCTCAGTAAGAACATAAATATTTTAAAATATGTGCGTTTGAAATCTGTTTCATGCATCCTGGAACTGTGGGATGCTCAGGCAAGAGTGACTTTAGTCTTTCAGTGAATGTTGCCCAGAATGTGGGTAGGGAAGGCTCACAGGTTACTCTCCTCCTTAGAGCTACAACATAACATTCTGAGGGGAGTCACAGGGTTGCCTTTAAAAAGTGGGAGCTATGTCATGCTTTGAGCTTTCTGTTAAGCACCTCTCCTAATAAACTCTGAAAAAATATTTGTTTTGAACTTGTTTTGTGTCATTTGTGGCAACTTAAAGTACATGGCAGACCTTTCTTTGTGGTTATTAAATTCATGTTCCCCTTTGCAAAGAGTTACTTTGATGGACTTATTTCTGCCTCTCACTGGAAGGAATGCTGGTATGGGTCTCTGTTGGTGCTGTCTCTCCGGAAGTGACTTTGCAGAGTGAGACTGCACTATAGCGGTGCAGTGTCCAAAGCAGCTGAGAGCAAACTCTAGGCCTCCTTCCAGATTTAGCATCTTCAGCCTGGTCGCCATGGCCACCTTTAATTCCCAGTATCTTGTTGATTGCCTGAGTGATGCCTGGTGGGGGATTAAATGCAGCCAATTGGTGTGATGAGAAAGCACCCCCTGTAATTATCACAGAGCATTATCACTGCTTTGTCAGTGAAGCTCGGTCAGTTTACTTAACTAATTGAACGGGCAGACAGAAACATTGCTTGTTGGGCTGCAAAGATCTCACGGAGATTTTGTGTTGTTGGAAGCAGATGATAACTCGTGATTTTCAGATGGTGTGCTTGGTAAAGAAGGGTTTAAGTGAGATAAAGGGCTCTATTCTATAATGCTAATCACATAGGACAATTTCAATAAATATCCATTAAAATTAAATAAAGCAGATCTTCTAGTAGTTAAGCCGCTAACAAAATACATTGACACATTGGGAAATCTCAATTTATTCTGAGACTTCCAACACACACACACACACACACACACACACACACACACACACACCCTATAGACATAGACACAACATACAAACACAAACACACAATCTTAACATCTATTTCATAATGAATCAACCAGAGATCAATGTTCCCTGGTTTAGGGAAAGCTCCCATTTTAATAGCAGCATCTTCTCCTTCCTGTAAATTACTTAGATGTCAGGTAAGTCTTGTCAAAAGTGTTTACCCAAATGCTCAATATACAGAGTTACTTGTATCCGTGGTACATCTTCATTGTCATCAGACAGTTGACTGAGATTGAAGAGTCATAGAGACAGTGCGGACATTCTGTGGTATTCAGTTGAGTTAAGTGAGCATGCTAAGTTCTCGGCCAATGCTTAAATGTATTTAATAAGAAGGGAGAGTAGTATCAGAGAAAAACATGCCTCCAAACCAAAACATCCTCAGCTTAGACTTCCTCTAAATGGTATTTTCATGTGACACAGGCTTTCGAAGAGAGTCTCTGGACTTGTTCTTCAAGCCTCTTGATGTTCCCAGGGAGATCCTTTTCATAGGAAAAAGAGAAGAAAGATCTAGGGCTGGTGGTACACACTATCTGAGAACTTGAGAGGGAGAGTCAGAAGACAAGTTCATGGTCAGCTTGAGCTATGTAATGAGAGTCTTTCTTGAAAATAACGTGAAATTTAAAAAAGGACGGAGCAAAGACAGGAAGGGGGAATGAAGGAAGGGAGAAAGGAAAGAAGAAAGCAGGAAAAGACAAACTAAAAGAACTGAATAAGTTTTTAGACCAAAAATTATTCAAAGAAGTTCAATTTGACAGACCTTCACCGGGCTGCTTAGCTCAGTGAGGGCACTGTCTTGCCTCCAGGAAGCACACTGCTAGAGGTGGTCACAGCCACTGTGTCTCAATTAATCCTATTTGTTGTTTTTGTTTGTTTGTTTGTTTTTAATTGAGATTCATTTCCGTTTTCTTGGGTACTGATCTGATTTCCTATGTTCCACCCTGGTTCATAGTGTTTAAATTGATGGAAGGAAGAAGAAGGAGGAGGAAAGCAAAGAAGGGAGGGAAGAAGGGGAGGGGAGGGGAGGAAGGAGGAGGAAGGGATGAGAGAAGGGATGGAGGGGAGGGGAAGGGAAGGGAGGGCAGGAGAGGAAGGAGGAGGAAGGGAGGAGAGAAGGAAGGGAGGGGAGGAGAGGAGAGAGAACACAATGGAGCAGGGTCAGCCGCTGCGGTGGTGATGGTCCCTGGGATCAGCTATCACAGCTCTCGCTTCAGCTGCAGTAGGACTTTTTTCCTCAAAGTCACACAGATCACCTTGGCCATATTTGAAGAAGCAAAGTGTCTGGGTAGACCCTCATGGAGACAACACATCCTCTGTCTAGTGTTCATGTCCTCTTATGCTGAAGAATGCAGCTTCTCTCTTCCATATTAAGCTAAACACAATGTTCAGAAGAATATGTATGAAGCCATAAGCTGAGCCTATGACTACTTCTGTTACATTGGATCCTTCGCAATTAAAATTCGACAGTAAAGTGGTAACTAAAAATAAGAATGTTAAATTTTATCTTTTTTTACTTTCCAGGATCTTGCCCCTCCCCTAAGATCATGTACAGAAATATTTTTCCTTCATTGTCAAAACTACCAACTCTCCTGCCACACAAGAGTGCCGTGCGAATTTAATTCCTACATCCTCCTCTACCGCACTTTGCCCACTGCTGCTCAGCCCTCCAGGACTTGCTGAGCAGTCTTCCTTCCATGTTAAGGTCTGTCAAAATCTCCCAGGGTTTTATCAGTTCTGGTTCTGGAAAGAGCTGTGTTGTATTAGTGACTGAAAACATACTTGGTAGGTTGCTGCTTTTGTAGTTATAATTTCTTACTATAACTGCAAATTCAAATTACATGTCTGACTTTAATAAGGTTTTATTCTATTGTAATTTTCCCCTTTTAATATCACTGTTTCATCACAAGGCGCTACCTTTCACTTTGTGTGGGTTCTTTTTTGTTTCTTTCTTCTTTTTAATCTAATAATTTTTTTGTTTTTTTTTTCTATGAAGCCACACTATTTGCATTTCCAAGGTTGTGGGTGCCTAGAGGTTTAGTTTATACATTCCCTTCTGAATGGTAGTGTACTATGTTGATCCATTACAATGGTTCTCAACCTGTGGGTCATAACTCCCTTGGCAAACCTCGATCTCCAAAAATATTTACATTATGATTCATAACAGTAGCAAAATTACAGTTATGAAGCAGTGACAAGAATAATTTTATGGTTGGGGTCACCACAAGAGGAGGCAGTGTATTAAAGCATTAGGAAGGTTGAGAGTCTCTGATCTATTAGAAAGTATACCCTACTAGGCTGCCCCTACATCTGGTCTCTAATACGTTACAGCCATCCAGATCAGGGACTGACATGTGATGATACTTGATAAATTCATACCAAATACTTGACTGACTGGGAGATCGCAGTCAGAGGCAGCATGAATCATTTCAAGGCCTTGAGGATACTGTTGGAGGCCTGCACTTTCCATGAGCATTTCCTGACTACCCATCTCCTGAGACCCTTCAGGTACCTCTCTGGCTGCTCCTTTGCCTTGTATTTACTTGTGGGAACTGTCTACATTCAAGCTCGCACCCCTGCTTGCCTGGACATTGGTCATCATGCCTATCTGGTCTCCAGATCTTTCCATCCACCCTCCTTATTAATCCTCCCTTGCACCTCCATGAAAATACCTCATGGAAACAACAAGAGGGGCAATAATGTCACTGGAAGCATGGGATAACTATGCAAACACATATGAAGTATCTCATTGGATACCCAGCTCCTATTGAGCAGTGATAAAGAGCTGTTCAGATGCTATAGATGGTAAGTCCCAAAAGTTTCAGGTGACCAAATACTGAACACAGTGACTTTCCTCTTGGAGTAGTAGGGTCTCAGAGTGCAGATGAGACACTATCAGGTAGAATTTGACCTAAGTTCAACAACTGGCTACAGTCTGCTAGGGGAACACTTGTGTTCCTTATACCTGGTTTCTAAGTCCTCAATACTTATTCCTTACTAACTCCTTCCCTCAGGGGACCTCAGTCTCTGAGAAAGGAATTGGCTTTTGGAATTTCTCTAATTTCCCTCACCACAATAGTCAAGTAGCTATATGTCCTGGCTTCCTGGCAAGTGTAAGGCACTTGTGAGGGCAAAGGCTGATTCTTTATTCTACCCTAACTCATATTCCAGTCTCAGCTACAGTTAGACAGAAGGCGAGCAGGATACATTATTTCATATTATTTCATAATATTAAGGCCATTGACCTTCCCAGCATCTATAGGGTTTCCCAGGGAAGGCAGTGACTGGGGGAGCAGTGTAGGCAATTGGAGTCATGCTGATAGCAGAGAGGGAAGGTGACAGCAACTGGCGATTTATGGGGTCAACACTACTGATAGAACACAACTTATTTATCTGGGACTGGCAAGAATGTTTGGTGAGAAACTCTGAGCTCTTTTAACTCTTAAGCATACATACATATGGACAGACAGATAGATAAACATTTGGTAATTAACTGCTGCTGGTTTTTAGTAAGTGCTAAAAACTTAACTCTATGCTTAAATAAGTGCTAGGGAAATTTAACTCTTTATTACTGTTCTGTAATTACATAAATGCTAAATTCTGGCAAGTGAACACAATCTGTCCAGCTGTAGGTGAATTACGTAAAAGGATTTATTGCTAGAGTTCCTTTCTCTGGCAAGTCAGCCAGGAGCCCCTCACTGGCCAACTGAGAGACTCTCCGAACTCTTTAACTCTTCTTGAACCAGAAAGAAAAGACAGGAAAGGAGAGGACTCCCTCACACAGACCTCACACACCAGGTGAAAAGGAAAACAGCTACACCACCTCCCCTTAGTGCTTTTAGCTATTTATAGCTTTCAGACAAAAAGTTGTCTATGTAAGAAAGAACTACCTCACAGAAAAAATTTTTGCATAAGAGGGGAGTCACAGAAGGACATCAATAACAAGTTCAAAGCAGTGTTTCCTACTGTAAGCTCATAGCAAGTTTTTACATGTCCTTGCCTAATAATGCACACCTATGGCTTTAGCCTTGAACCTGATTTTTTTTACCTTGAACACAAATTTGTCTCAAGCTTATTTCTCTTTTGTGTGTAAGTATGAACACTCATTGGATTTCTTATTATGCAGCCTTTGCTTACTGTTAGGAGGAGTGGGCACAGTCTATTCTTGATTCTAACTTTATTACATCTTTCTAGCAAAACAACTAAAACCATCTCTTAAAATTTTCTTCCTAAGATCAAATCAGGAATTCTATAAAAATCATTACCATCTAAGTAGTATTAATTCATAAAAGTTTATCTTTATGTTTGTCTGCACCAAATCTGCTCAGTAGGGTAGACTAATGCCCAGGAGTCCCTAGGCTCTGTTTAGTGATAGGAAAGGCATATCAGCAACAAGATGAAATCCTGAGATGAAGTCTCTTGGGATCTTGCCTCTCAGAGCTCACCTATCTTAAGCCATGCATAAGGTAGGCCACTTCCAGGAAAGTCACCTGCTAGCTTTAGCCTTTTCTAGATAGCTCCTGACAAGTATCAGGAAAATCATATAAATTTTACAACTTATTAAATATGAAAGTAGCGTGTATTTGTTGAACAATAAGTAGTGTTTCTGCTCCCCCAACCGTGGTAGGGACATTGGAGCAGAGAATTCTAAAATCTGTTCACAGATGACAGATGGTGATATTGGGTATGAATCACTAGGTTTCACTAACTCCGGCTAAACATTAACAGGAACAACATCTGGAAGCTGTAATATGAAAAAAAAATGCATCAACAAGTCATGAATAAGCTGGCATTTTAGCCTTTAGTGAGGATCTCATAGGAGACCCTTAACAGGAGACTTCTCAACAGGAGACGTGGAAGACTGAGCAATAATTGCATCTTGACAATGTTTTATGTTCAAATAAGCACACTTGTGTCTGCATACCTGCCTCATCCAAACACAAGTGTGCTAAACACACTCAGTGCAGTCCCTGAATCGTTGCCCACACTGCAATGGGATCTGCCTGATTGAAGGCAGACCCCGTTGATGTTCCTTGCCTACCCAGTGTGATCATCTTCTCTGCCTTTGTCAGATGCTATGCTTGTGTGTAGTAGCAGAAGAGGGAGTAGGGGTACTCACAGGTTGCCCTATGGTCGTATCTGGCCATCAGAAGAAGCTCAGTTGGAACTAGTGTATATGCTGTTGGAAAGGTCAGTGATGCTGCCTCTTCAAAATTAGCCCCTAGATTTTTTTTTTTTAAAGAATTAAACACACCCTCAACATTCATTTGATTTGGGTATGGTAGATGAGAGTGTGCAGTGCTGGGGATCAAACTGAAATTCAGTCTACCTCTTAGACCCTCACAATCCAGCAATTCTGCTCCCAGGTAGTTATTTAATAGAAATTAAATCATAGCCTATGCAGCCTTGGATATAGATCTTCATAGGTTGCTTATGTGTAGAGCCTGTCCCTGAAAGCCATTCAGACATCCATCAGCAGCAAACTGTAGATGCTCAAGGATTATCTATAGAGGGAAGCACTCCTCACTAGGAAGTGTCACATAGTTAATGAACAATCAAGGAAGATTCAGAGGAACAGGGAAAGCTAGATGCTTAGGAATAACTTGCATTAAATTCTTGAACAACAAAAATTAATCTTTGATAAGAGAAGTTGGTAAGCAGTTACGTGAGAGGGGAGTGAGGTTTACTGCAAAGAACTAAAGGACCTTCTCAGAACCATGGAGATGGCATATCTTGATCAGATGTTGGCTGCATGGACATTTGCATTTTCAGCACTCATTAAACCCTAAACAGAAAATAGGTACATCTTATTGAATACAAATTACAGCATAATAACACTGATTTTAAAATGCTCCCTGTCAATGTATGAGGAAGACAAAGGTTTACAAGTTATAGCCTGATTAATTTTTCTAGAGGAATGAGATGTGTTTTCCTCAGGCTTTATTATTTCAGAGGTAGTAATGAGTGAATGAATCTCTTGTGGTGTTGAGTGGCTTAGTGCTTCTCTACTGTCGATCCTTGTACAAGCCCACTAATCAGGGTTAGTGATTGTGGAGACCCACTCCTGTGACACCACTGCCATGAAAGCCTTTCCACACAAAGGAGCCTAGCGATCAGGGAGCTCTTTAGTTATACTAACCTATACCCAGCCATTCACACTCATCCCGGAGGATCTCCAGGCTGCTCCAGTGCCATGTTCTTCCAATGTTGTGGTAACTTTGCAAATGTAAAGTACTGGCCTCTTTCTTTCACATCCTTTTGCATTTACTTCTTAGACAGAGCCAATCAACCTGGCTCTGCTTTTTAAGGGAAGTCTTTTTTTTTTTTTTTTCTTCACTACGGAGACAACCTTTCCTATTATTAAACTTCATGAGGAAAAAACAACCATAGCAAAGCTTCTGGCAGAGTCTACAGGTGCCAAGCTCATAGTGGAACTGGGATCTGGGATAAAGTCATGGCTTTTCATTAAGAGGGATTTTGGGTTTGTTTTGTTTCCACTGCATAAAGACCAGATGCCCAGTTTGACTTGTTAAATGCTTGCTGGGACTGGATTGGATGCTCAAAGGGTTTCTGGCTGAAATTAAGTGATGTCTATTAACTTTAATTGCATGTTGAATGGTCTTTAGCATGAGTTATTTATTCTTTCTGAGCAAAGGAAAAGATGACTCATTTGAGCCTCATTATTTCAAAATCTGGAGTCACATTGAGTTGGAACCAACCCATGCACCAGCTTCACAAACAAGAAAACAACCCAAAAATATTTCTAAGAGTTTGTTAAAGGAAATTAGTTTCATAATAGGCTAAGCTGCTGTTCTACTAAAAATTCTTCTGGTGGGACATTTGCCTCTATGTTTACATTTACACATGTATATTAAAAGATGTATTGTAAATGAATAATGTACAAATATAGAGGGCCAAAATATCTTGTAGATACTTTAATCTGATTCTGATTATGTATAAAAACTATATTTAACAGTGAAATTGCTTCTATATGATAAAGTCTAATGGTCAAAACATTTGTGTTTTTCTTAAAATGAGACATTCAGAGTATCCAAATGAGGGCTTCTGCAGTGGCTGTTCGTTGTACTTTCTTTGTCTCTGTGGTCTTTCATCACCAGTGTGTGACTTTCAGTCTCATGATTGCCAGATAACATCTATATTTCTCAGTCTCATGCAAAAGGTCCACCCATTAAGGCACTCTTCTTGGAATTTTCTTTGGGAGGGGTGCTGGAGAAAGAGCTTAGCAGTTAAGAGCAATTATTGCTTAACTGCTCTTACACAAGATTTGAATTTGGTTCCTCGAACCTACATATATCTACTTATATATCTACCTATAATCTATTTCCAGAGGATAAAACGATCTCTTCTGACCTCTAGGACTTTTGTATGCACATGGTACACATATAGATACCCAGGCATGCGTGTGCTCATACACACACACACACACACACACACACACACACACACACACTAAATAAATGTTTTTAAAAGTTTTGTGTTTGTTTTGTTGTTGTTGTTGTTTTTTTGAGACAGGGTTTCTCTGTGTAGCCCTGGCTGTCCTGGAACTCACTCTGTAGACCACGCTAGCCTCGAACTCAGAAATTCGCCAGCCTCTGCCTCCTAAGAGTTGGGATTAAAGGTGTGCACCACCACACCTGGCTTTTTAAAAAAAAATTAAAAATTATATGCATGTGTACATCTATCTGTGGGTATGTGCTTTTAAATGCAGGTACCTGTAGAGGACAAAGTCATCACATATCCCTGGAGCTGGAGCTGGAGGCCGCTGTGTGCTGCCTGACATGGGTACTAGGAACAAAACAAAGGTCCTCTGGAAGAGCAGTATATGTTGTGAAATGCTGAGCCATCTATCTAGCCTCATTGCTTTGTTTCTAAAATACTGTCTTGCTGTTCAGCTTGTGCTGGCTCCAAACTTTCAAACCTCCTTCCTCAGACTCTTACAGATGAGTGTGCCACAAGCCCTTGTTAACACGGAACTTGTATACTCTATGGGTTTTGACACATACAGAGTGGTTAATTATACATTCTACCACAGCAGTATCAGACATGGCAGGTTTAGTGGCAGGAACGCCCCTTGTGCTCTGTCCATTCATCCTGTTTCTCTTGAGAACTATGGCTTTGTTTATTGATTGCACAATTTTTTTCCTGGAATGTGTCTTGCCTACTGTGTAGCATTTTCAAACTAGCTTCTTCCACTTGGCAGAGTGCATTTAGGGCTTCTCAAGCCATTTCCGTGACTTGATCATTTATTGATTTTAATCAATGGCTAATATTCTATTGCCAATTATCTACTCATTCACTGAAGAACACTGTGGCTACTTCTGACTTTTGACCCTCAAAAATAAAGCTACTAAAATATTCTCATACAGATGTCTATGTGAAACTAAGTTTTCAATTCATTGGCATAAATGCCTGGAGGTGGGATTAATGGATGATAGAATTAGGGTGTGTCTAGTTTTGTAAGGAATGGCCAGCCTTCGAGAGAATCCAAGTCACTCTGCATTCCCACTACCAAGGGCCATGATTCTGTTCCACACTGTTCTCAGCATAGATGTCATCAAGTGTTGGATTTTAGTTATTCTAATAGGTGTATAAGGTACACCACTGCTTTAATTTGCAGTTCCCAATGAGATATGTTGCTTACATACTTCCCTGCTATCAGTGTCTCTTAAGATTTTCTGGGCCATTTTTTCACTTACGTTGTTTGTTTTCTTACAGTTGGGTTTTAGGAAATCTTTGTGGCCTTTGAACAACAGTCCGTGCTCAGATAGGTATTTTGCAAATATATCATCCAAGTTGTTGGTAGTTTGTCTTTGAATTCACTCAGCCTATCACTCACACAGCAGCTGTATTATACTGTTCACTTTTGCTTCTCTTGGGTGTTAGGAGTTCACCGAGTGGTGGAGTGATGTTGTGGTATGCGCCAAAGTGTATGGTGATACAGAAACTGCAAGCCAAACAAAAGCAAGTGCTTTAATTACAGTGTTGCTGTATGCAAAAGGCTGGACCCAGGGACGATGCTTACTCTGTCATTTGACACTCCCCCCCACCCCGTGAACAGTAGGCCATCAATTGAGAGTCATATTTGAACTTATCTTGATATTGAGGGAGTTGTGAAGAAAGGATTTCAGCACTCTACAGACCTGAAGTTGGAAGGGAAGCTGTGGAAGAAAGGGCAAGAAAATTCAAAGTTGAAAAAATCTGTACCAACTGGAAGAAGATATGGATGAAGATCTGAAGAAGGCACTCCCAACCCCATGATGTAGGCTTCATCCTTATTTTGAGAGAAAAGGCTGGGCTCAGGGAGATTCGCTATTCCAGAAAGCCAGGTAGAGTTGAAATACATGCTCATGTTGATGTCATGACCTGGCTCTGTGTTAAGTGTAATGTTTGAGATTCAGTCACACATTCAGTTCTTTAAGCTCAATAAGCCACTATGCATCCGCTGTCCTGTTGATTAGAATCTGGTGCTATAACTTGTGTTCTGGAAGCTTGGTTCCCATTATTATACTGAGCAATTAGTGGACTCTTTAAGACACAGGGCTTACAAGAGATTAGGGTCTATATCAGGGAGCGAGTTAGTTTGCTTAGTAATGTAGTACTTTAAATGAGGTCGGGTTGCTAATGGCAAGGTTTTTGCCATGCTCAGCCACTTCCCTGTGTACCCTCTCACGCACTCTTGTCATGTGACACCATCTGCCAAAGCCTGTGAGCTGAATGACTCTCTTTACTTTATACCATTTCCTGCTTTAACATTTTGTTACAGAAAAAGAAAACAAACTAATACATATGGGTCTTTCTGCTGTGGGACTATTTTGAATACTGTGCCTGTGCATCTTAATTTATCCAATGCCCCATCCACAACACTGTCTTAATGAAGACTTGACACACCTCAGAGGCAGACCCACACACTGTATATAAAAATAGAAAAGCTCATATTTCTTTTGACGTCTCCTTTTGCATAAGCCATTTCAAGGGTAGACATGTGGTTACAGGCCGGATATCAGTGTTTATGACTTACAACTGAAACCTGGTTTCACAGATGCCCTGTGCTTTTGGACAATTTAATCTGCTTACATTTGTTTCCATCCTCTGTAAAATGGGAATAATAAAAATAATGTGGACACTTGTTTGTTATAAGAGTTTAAGGAAATGATTTTTGATTTATACTTGATATGATGCCTAACACAAAGCAAGTTGTCAGAAAATGGAAAGAATGAGGGGAAATGATACATAATACAGGTCTAATAAATATTAACCAAAAACTGTAAACATCAGGACATGACAAGAACTCTAGAACTTTCCACCAGGGGCATCTACAGAGTAATTGTTTTATAACATTTCTAAGAAAATGATTCAATAATTTGAAAATTTCTAAATTGCCCAGTTGTCAGGCATGTAGACTGTTTGCTTGTTATTTTAAATGTGATTTTGCCATTGGTCTTAGAGTAATATGGCATAGTTACATGATTTTGGCTAGGATGTATGTCACCATTCCTGGAAAATGAAATGTCATAATAGACCTTTATACTCCAAAGAGGAATCTGAGGAAGACTGAGCCCCATAACCACAACTGTCAATGTGTTCTGCACACCCTGGTGCATCAGATCACTTACAATGTAAGACCCTCATTGTCGACAGGTTCCTGAGATGAATGCAAACTCCTCCCATCACAGGCTGTACCAACACCATGCTGTGCACAGAAAGTTCTTTTAAAGGGAAACACAATGAAAGTGGCAAAAATCTAGAAACACATTTTCTTTAATTACAATATAGATGTTGACACTTTGATCCATTGCCCAGTGAGTAATCCACCTGACAACAGAAGTTTTAAAATGGAAATAGTCAATTTAATGGAGAAAGAAGTGACTAGGTCATTTAAGAGTTCATAAATTGCAATCCAAATACTTTATCTGTTTATGGGCTGTACTAGAAATACTAGGAACTTTATACCATTTGGGCAAGAAGGCTTTTCCCCACTTGGTTGGTTATTAATCTTTTAGCTTGATGGATTAGTGCACCGATAGAGTCTGTAGAAGGTAGAACAGGGCCACAGAAGAGTCAATCAAGAGAAGTGATGATGGAGTTGGGGAAGAAGGGAGGAAGCGAGGAATAAGAAAGGGGGGAATTTAAGATGTTCTGTGATATTGACTTTGAAGAACGAGAAAGCGATTGGTAGCCCCAACAAAAGACAAGGAAAAGATTCTGCCTGGATCCTCTGGAAGGCCTTCAGCTCTGTGGACTGGAATTTTGGACCTCTTGCCTTCAGACCTTCAGAGCTATAAGATAATATGTGTTGTTATAAGCCACTTGCTTGTGGGAACTAGCTGTCATATCAATTGAAACTGTGTACACCGTATCATTGAAAAGAATGTGCTACTCACTGTTAACAACAGATATTTTTTAAGTTTTAAAAAATACATATATGGTGTCAGAATAGCCAAGTGCATTGAAGAGCAGTTAGAGCAGGAACTCACACAATGGACTGTACACAAGTGTGAAATCTGAAGGGTCAGAAACTATGGCTCCCGTTGACGGACTCTGCCTGACCTAATTGGAGGACAGAAGCTCCTTGGTATATAGGAAAGATGAATCTTGTTAACAGCCAAACATGATATAAATTACCACACTTTGGTGGTGGTGAGTTCAGAGGCTAGAACTCAGTCTCAGACTTTAGTAGGTCACATGATGAGCTATTCCCAGTATCCAGCGAGGATGGGACTTAACTACGATTTGGAGCTACTGAGATCACGGTTTTGTTGAGGGAAGGGCAGTACAAGGAGCTTCTCCTTTTACTAAAGACACAGAATGGCATTTCTTTCTTGTCCTATAGTACAGAGAAAACCCTCTTCATCCTTCCTTTTTCATCTTCAAGTTTTCAAATATCTATTGAATTTTGCTTTTTTCTTCTCTTCCTCTTCCTTCATAGTCAGTAATGTCTCTCTAACTCCCATGACTTGTTCAACATTTCTAGTGGGTAAAGACTTTTATTTCATACTTTTTAAATAAAATGTTTCTTAGTCATTGGGTTCCTCCCTTCTATTTCTTTCTTCAACTTGAGGAAACTTTTGTAAGCAAATGCTGTGTCTTCTGAGATTCTTTTTTTTTAAGTGTGTGTAAAGCAAGTTGAAAAATTGATGCTCTGTAGACCCGATCTGTCCTCTTGCCTGTTTTTAATGCAGCCTGTGAGCCAATAAAAATAGTTGTTACATATTTTAATGTTTAGGAAAAATTAACAGAAGAAAAATATCTCATGGTACGTGAGAATTATAAAATTTCACAGTCCATAAACCAAGTTGCACTGGAAGGCAGCCACATGTATTCATTTACATATGGTCTGTTGCAGCTTCTCTGCTGTAACAACAGAGACCAAATGGCCTGCAAAGGCTAGTGGATCTGACATCTGGTCCTTAGCAGAAAGGGCTTGTTGACTCTGCCTTAAGAGGTGTGACCTAATAACCTTTGTTTCTCACAGAATTTAATAATGATATTTAATTTATAATTGAGTCCAGGCTTTGAAGCTGAATTATCTGGGAGTCAATAACAAGCAATCCACACTCAAACCTTGTTCAAGTTCATATGGGTGAGGCTGACATTCAGCAGCGCAGTCAGTATCCCACTGTAGTGGCAGAATCTAATGGGAATTTCTTCATGTACCCTCACAAGAAGGCCAGAGATTGGCAGAGCATAACTGCTTGTGAATTCTGAATACCCCAGCATCCAAAGTCAGCCCTTTCTCTTCCTTGCATCCTGCTATGACTTTCAACTTCATGACATCAGTGCTTGTTCTACTTCTCTTTCTGTTAAAATTCTAAAATTTCATTTATCTTCACTTAAACGTATGTATATTTCTACTATCACATTAGGAAAGGGCTTGGAATAACTTTGCCCAAGGACAGAAACTGTGGTTATAAAGGCCAAAGAAAGAGAGAGCCAAACCCACAAGGTAAAAGCCCAGAAGGGGGAGAGAGGTTGGGTGATAAGGATGGGATAGGAACCTTGGAAACCATTCACTGATGCCTTGTACTATAAGATTATGTTCCTCAAACTTGTTCCTCAAAATCCACTGGAAGGCTGAGAATAACTAACCCCAGAGTTTTTTATTCAGTTGGGTTGGAACTCAGGAATTGTTTTTTTTTTTTTTTTCCTTCTTCTTCAGACAAGTTCCCAGTGGAATGAAATAGAGAAGATACAACTGGTTGTCTTGATTCATTCTGAGAGAGAACATCAATAATCTGATGGGAACCAAAGGCAAGACCTAGTTCCTGTGCAGGATGCTCACTGAGGTCACTGGGTTAAGGAGTTGGCTCCTTCTCTAACATAACCCTTCCAGGGGAGTATATGCAGCAAGTCTCCCAAACACCCTCCCCTCTTCGGCAAGCATACTCTGATATAAAAGGCAAGGGGTGAAGGCAAATATTCTGCGTTTCTAATAAGTCTAAGTGAAATGGAAAGGGCCAATCTGAGATGACATTATTAATGAGCAAGGAATATAGATTATACCTTCTTGGTAGACTCTTCTATTCCTTAGCCTGTGCCATAGCAGGCCATCAGCTTTTCAATGCTAGCTGCCTTTTATTCTTCCAAGAACCCTGATACATTCAGCATTCCAGGGAAGAGTATCTGAACCTTTTTTTTTTTTTTTTTTTTTTTACTTTTGTTGAGCCCTGGGAACTGATGAGTTTCAATGAGATTCTCAGCTCTTTAGAAAGATGCTGGATCAGCGATGGAGTATAAGAAACAGGAGGAAAAATGGGAACCCAAATATTTTGTTTGCAAGGAAGGACCAATTAATTCCTAATGAAATACAGTCTTTAGACAGGAAGATGAAATACAAAAGTGATGTTTAGGCTTAAGACGACAGATAACAAACAGCAGGATGAAAAAATCAAACATTACAGTGTCTCTAGAGTATTTCAAGTTCTGGGTTTACTAATTTTTCAGCTGTTTGTGTTTATCCTACTTGCAGTGGAACCAGCTGGATTTGGAGATTTGCATCATGGCTGGTGTTACCAAAATTATCTTTTGCAGCTGTTGGCTCAGTAGCTCTTCAGTGGCCAGCTGGTCATCAGACACAGAAAAATGAATGCTTGCTCTGAGGAGAAACTAGACAGATAAGTTCCCATCCCACCACCCCACTTCTGGAAGACCCTATAAAGGGCTAAGCTACATTTTTATGATTGTTTCAAAAGTTGCTTCCAAAGAGAACAAAACCACACAGAGGAGCTTTTGCTGGTGCCTCTGTGGGATCTGGCATCATTTAAGATACTCCATTTAAGTATCTGTAGTGATGTTGGTGTGGGTTTGATATTTTTTCACCTTTCCCTTCACCTTGAAACCCATGGTGGGTGGGCTGGTTCTGGGTGCAGGTGAGTGGGTCTGGATCTCTCCCAGTGAGGAACATTCTTCTGCTTTTTCCAAAGAGAGAGATTCTTAGTCATCCACAGGCCTGTGGGTGACAATAAGATTCCTAAATGATGAACTCAAGTGTTGGGCATTTCTGACCCCAGAACAACACTACCCACTCCCCCTCCCACACACCTGTCATTTCCTGTACTCGAAGTCTTCACTCCTAGAGGTATCACACATGTCACAGCCACACACTGAGGTTGCTAATCTGCAGTCCCTAGTCTTGACTGAGCCAGATGAATATATGTTGTCAATGTGTATTAGCTTCTGCCAGATGCTGAAAGAACCCAGTTCAAATCTACTCAGTTAATGACTTGGCTGGACAGAAAGCTCAAATATTGATTGTTCCCAAAAGACTGTGTTGGGACTTTTAATTACAAGGCAGCAGACATTCAGTTGGATGGGATGTAGCTAGTGTTACCTTCTTCATGATACCAAAGCAGGGTTGTCTGGTTACAGCAGAGATGGGAGGGTCCAAACATCCTGAAAGAGTGATTCTGACTTTTTATGGAAAAACTCATCCATCTCTATTCTAGGATGTCTCCAGAATTCCTCCAGGTCTCTGGGCCCTATAGAGCTCTGTCACTGCCTTGCCTTCTCTACGTTAAGTCAAGGCAAAGTGTGACACAGCAGCCAAATAGTAACCTTAGAATGGTAACACAGACAGGCTGGGCAGCTTCTACACAGCCTGAACCCGTGGAGTTAAAAAATCTGTCCTTTTGTAAAATGTATGATGGGAGAATCAGAATCAATAGTGCAGGATGAGGTACCAGGATGCAGAACTCAGACCTTCTTAAGTCCCAAGAGCAGCTGCTTCCTGAAGCTCATTGTGGAGCAGAGTTAGAAATTCATTAAAATAGTTCCTGTTTGCACAGGACTGCAAAATTTAGACTGTATATTAATAACTAAAATACTTGGATGTCACTAGTTTTCATTCTCTGAAGTATTTAGTATTCCTAAAAACTGAAACCATTACTTAGGAAATTTATGCTTTTATAACAAAAATCAAAAACACAGAAAACTGAACAGTGTTCTTAGGCTTTAACTCAGAGACAACTTAACTGCTCCATGCAGATTTGTCTAAATTAGATAAAGTTAATTCCAGAACTGTCCATCTAATTGATGTGTCAATTATAATCCTTTCAATATACTCCTCATGTTAACAAAATATTTAGCTATCCCCCAAAAGATTAAAGGCAAAAATTAAATATGTGCAATTAATTTTAGGGCAATGTTTTATTGCTGAGTTTTTCACCTTTAATATACTTAAAGTCCATATTAAATTATCCTTTTTATCATAATTGAGATAGTCTCTTTTTTACATGCCTTCTCCTAGCAGAATATGCTATTTTCTACACATGCTTGATGTTTAAGCCTCATTTGCTGTTTGTACTAGAGCCCTGAACTTATCCCCAGGAAATGTTTGCTAGAAGTCAAAGCACATTTGACATCTTTCAAATAACACTTCTGAATTTTTTGGCTCTTCTCTAAGGGCTGGGTTCCAGGAGAGTGCTGCTGAGTGTAAGAGCATTTTCATTTTAAACATGCATTGCGTTTCAAATTAAAATAAGATTGCGGAGAAATATTGTGTGCAGGCTGAGCAAGAGCATAATATGGCACAAATGTACCTGGAAAAAGCTACAGTGGTCTTAATACCCACATATAAACACACACACACACATACATACACACACACACACACACACACGGGGGTGGGGAGAAAGAGAGAGTCTTAATTTTGAAGGTTTGTCAACTTGAAATGGGAATGAGTACATTTTGTTTTCATTCATCTTTGTACGAAATTTAGTGGATCTTTTCATTCAGAAAGAGGAGGGGGAAGAAGAGAAGAAAGAAAAAGAAACAGGAGGAACAAGTAGGAGGAAGAGAATGAAGAAGGATAGGTGTAGTGAAGAAAGGAGGAGAAAAGGTCAAGAAAGAAGGAAAAGGAGGAAGAGGCGAAGAAGACAATGAGAAGAAAGGGAAAGAGGAAGGGTTGAAGGTGAAGAAGAGGAGAGAGGGAAAGAGGAGGAGGAGCCAGCACATGCCATAGAAGTGTTGACAGGACCTGGGCCACCAGCAGTGTGAATCACAGACATTCGCAGATCTCTGGGAATATTATTTACATAGACTACCAGTTTGAGATGATAGAGATTACAAACACTCAAAGAGAAGCATTTGTGGAGATCAAGCTCAGTTACATCATTGAGAACGTCAAGGCAAAGAACTGGGACAAGTAAGGCATCCCCCTGGATCAGCAGAGGCTAATCTTTCCTGGTAAACAGCTGGAAGATAGCTGCACCCTGTCTGACTACAACATCTGGGGAAAGTCTACCCTGTACCAGGTGCTTTGGCTCAGGGATAGGATGAAAATTTTTCTGAAAACTAACCAAGACCATCTTCTTTGAGGTAGAGCCCAGTGATACCATCGGGATGCTGAACAACAGGAATAGGAACATACCTTTCTTACTGCAATATCTAGAAAGAGCCCTCTCTGTGCTTGCTCATGGATTAGTGGGAAGATGTTTTAGTTTCCTCTAGCTTTTAACAGGTTTCATTTCCCTTTCAATAGTCTTTACTTTTTTTTCGAAAGAATTTATTTACTAGTGAGTATTTGCTTTATTTGAACACATCTCAATATGAATTATTTCCCTTTGGAATTCTGTATTCTAGTAGATGTATTTATTTTAAATATTATTCTGAAAATGGGCCTATAGGCTTCATCCACCAGTGATAGATGGCTCATTGTGCAATTGCTTCTTACCTCTGAGAGCATTTAATCCCCCGAATTGAAATGATAGCCAGTTTTAAGCTGTCGTGTGGGTACTAGGAATTGAATTCAGATTCTCAGGAAGAACAAGCAGTGCTTTTATCTGCTGAGCCACCTCTCCAGCCACAGAGAGATTATATAATCCCACGTAATAATTTGAATCAACTAACCATAATGTGTTATGCTTAGATTCTTCATTCTAATCCACTGATTTAGCTCCATATATCCAAGTTTCTCCTGCTGTGGCTTTGTAGGATGTTTTGAAAAGAGTAAGTGTGAATCTTCCTTCATTGAGTCTTTTTGCCCTAGGATTTTTATCTTTCCATTTCACAACTGTGTGAATTACAGGGTACATGCGAAAAATAATTGCCTGAAATTTTTGATAGGAAATGCACAGAAGTGGATCACTTTGAAGACCATCGCCACCTTCACTGTATTAAGTCTTCTGGTCCATGGGCGTAGGATTTGTTTACATCTTTAAAATTTTATTTTAATATTGCCTTATTTCTTTAGAATATATACAACGCTGGAATATATTCCAGAGTTGAAGTACCAACTCAGATATCCCTGTTTTGTTCATGATTGTAGAGGGGAAAATTATTTTCAGTGCTTTACTATTAAGTGTGGTTTTAGTTGTAAGAATTTTACAAAGTCAGCATATATTCATTTACAGTGGATCAGTAAAGGATTGCTCACAGTTACCTTGTTTCTTGAAGAAAGCTGGAGTAAGAGCCAGGACTTAGTAAAGTGTTCCCTTTGCTATAAGCATGATACTGATCACTATGTATTTTCTGAGATAGCATTTAAGTCCCACCTATGAGTTGATACATCACTGCATAGCCACAGACAATTTTTATGTCTGTATCCCACTAGTAAAATATGATTAAGGTGGGATGGGTAGGCACAAAGCTTTTGAAGACCCCCTTCAGACTCTGGGCTCTGCTTGGTGTCGATTTCAGGTACGTCTGCTTTCAGTATAGATGTCTAAAGTCTGTTTACTGGCAAGTAGTTTTTCATGCTTCCTCTATAGAATTAAACAGAAACTCCCAACTGAAAAACTAGACTAGAAGAACACAAGAGATTACAGGAATCTTTGAAAAAGCTTTCACCTGAGCCCTGTGTAAGGAACAACTGTTTTCCAAGAAAATTAATGATCATTATAAATGCAAAACCTCCTCCACATCAGATATTGTACCTCTGTGGATGTATCTGACAATTAGATATGTAAGAAAATGAGTCAAAATAATTGACATGTTACAAATTAAGGCCTCGGGTGTCTTCCACATTATAAATCTTTCATCCAAACAGGGTCTGGTAACTCAATTCATCGTCTATTAACTGTGTAACTTTGTGGGTCACCTATTCTCTCTGGGTTTTGGTTTCCACATCTAGAAAAAGAGGAGTTTCACGGTGGATGTCTTTAGTGTGGACTGGGACCTGAGGCCCTATACCACTGGACGTCTTCAGTTGTTTCTTTATGCCTCCTTTGTTCCTTTGGGTTTCTTTTTCAAAATTATTGTTATAATTGGCAAAAATGCTTGGCTGCACTAAATTTAATCCAATAGATAGTGACTTTCTAGTGAGGAGCTGGAACCATGCTGAGAACTGGAAGCAATTAGTGGCTGAACTCAAATTTCAGGGGCATGTGTGATTATTTTTTAGCTAAAACTTGAGAGTTCATTATAGTTCAGTTTTGGTAAATGCTTTACACACATAACCTATTCAGTTCTCATAATGCAGTCACCATTACTATTCCTCATCATCCAGGTGAATGATTTACAGAGGGGTAGAGAAATGGGAAGTTACCTACAAAATCTTAAAATTAAAAAGGAAAAATCTTGCAAATGGTAGAGGACTCAAGTCCAGCCAATTTAGCTCTGAAGTCCATACTCTAAATTATGCAAAAGGTTCTGAGGTCCTTCATCCTTGGGTTTTTAGTTAAATTTGAAGAAATCACCTAGAGGGACACAGAGAAATGCACATAACTACCCAGCATGCAGAAGGTCATTCACCCCGGGGGGTGACTGCGTAAAGCAAGACATTAGGTGAGAGGGATACAAAGAAATACAAGAGCCATGACTCACACCAGGAAGGCAGAGTGTAAGTGTAACCAAAGGTGATGGGATCCATACATGGCTGAGTGAGCGAGGAAGGAGCAGGAAATGGAAAGATGTATAGGAAGTCTGCAGGGAGATCAGCCTGCTTCCATGACTTAGAAACACTTGTTGATGTGATGGAGACTTAGAAAAAGGCAACATTTGGGGAAGACAGAGACTGGTATGCATAGGAGGATTTTTCCTAACAGAGGAAGAGCTGGGAGTCCGAGACTGGAAGAGAGAGCAATATGGCATTTCTCTGACACTGATGAGAAGTTTCTCTTGCCAGGGCTTTTAACAGCCATTGAGCCCAAAAGTACGTTGGTCACTGAAACTGTATAAGGAGGTGGAGTGCGGGTTCTGGCTCCAACTCTCAGCCTAGTATTCTTGAATGCAAACTCCCTTTTGTGGCCATGGAATTGAGGCAAGGAATCCCTTCAGTGAGTAAGGGAACAGAAAGGAGCTCAGGCTTCTATGAGCCTGTGGTGAGGAACGCTGAAGGGAGTAAGAGGATCCAAGTGGTATGGGCTGAGAAATGGGGGAGATTAGAAGCCAGAAGCCGTGTTGGGAGTCCAGTTGCCTCAACATCAAGTATTATGTCAGGAACAGTGAAGTTTGAGAAAGGATGGGGCAAGTAAGAAACTTCTCACTAGGAGACATTTTGTCATAAAATAACCACCGGAGATGGGTGTGGTGGATAGTCCAAGCTGGCACAAAATAGTCTGTTATTCGACGCGTTCTCACGACCGGCCAGGAAGAACACCACAGACCAGAATCTTCTGCGGCAAAGCTTTATTCTTACATCTTCAGGAAAAGAGAGCAAGAAGCAAGAGAGAGAGAAAACGAAAACCCCGTCCCTCTTAAGGAGCATTCTCCTTCGCCTCGGACGTGTCACTCCCTGATTGGCTGCAGCCCATCGGCCGAGTTGACGTCACGGGGAAGGCAGAGCACAAGTAGTCATAAGATACCCTTGGCACATGCGCAGATTATTTGTTTACCACTTAGAACACAGGATGTCAGCGCCATCTTGTAACGGCGAATGTGGGGGCGGCTCCCAACATCTCCCCCTTTTTCTTTTAATAAGAGCAAATAGGCCACCCATATTAATGAGAGTGGAGATAGAGGTCAAATCCCCAGTGTGTAGGTAAAGGAACCATGTACAGGATTAGCTCTTAGGCTCACAGGCTTTTACCCAGAGCAACCCTGACCTGCTCCCGTGTCGTTTTGCCTGGGGGAAGGGAACTAGGACACTGAACCTTCATGAAAGATGACATGTCTCCCTAGAATAGGCTCATATATGCCGCAGAGCCTTTCCATTGCAGTGCTTAGCCTTGCAACTCTCTCGGGCTGCTGAAGCACACTCACTCCATCTCGTGCAATGAGTCTAGCCTCGTGAGATATAAGAGCTGAGTGGCCAGCGACCTATTGCCTAAGTATAGATATATCAGGGGAAGCTCCATGTTCTAGTCCTGCAAGCGCCTGGGCAATAACCACCTTGTCTCTCCTAGTTTGGGCCTTAAGCTTACAGACCAATCAAAGAAGCAACACTAATCCACAGCAAAGTGTATCTCCAAATAATATTAATCCCACCCATTTTTTAAAGAAAGAAAATGCTGAGGAGATCCAATTGGGTAATCCTTTGGTCAGGGACAGGTCCAAGCGCGTGGAGTTGACCTGAATGATGGCAAGCCTCGAAGGGTCTGTTCAAATTCAGCCATCCAATTCTGTAACATATACTGAAAAAGACTTTTTGACAAATTAGCTGCCCTAGTAAATTTAACATACTGAATGGAAATAACACACAATCCCGGAAACTTTTGTTCACATCCCTGCTGAGTTATTTGTCATAATACATCTAGTTGTATCTGGACAAGATCTATGAGTTGATTAACCAGCATGAGACCTCTCTGTATCTTGACATTAGCTGAGGCCTGTTTATCTATGACTGTAGTCACTGAGGCTGACAAAGTGTTAATGGTGTCAGTTGTCTGGACCTGTCCAGACAGAGCCAAGGCTGTCTGAATTAAGGCCAAACCCAGTTCCTAGTTAGTGGTAAAAAAGCAGGAGAATACTTGAGCATTATACATCACCGTCATTGGGAGTGGAAATGTCGACATTATCCCCCAACGCTGCTCTCTCTTTATTATTGACGCCCTGGACATCACCAAGACGAGGGACATTAGTATTCCCTTGGTCAGTCTGGATTTTTCGGGTGAGTCTTTCTGGTACCCAAAATGGGTTGTCTTCATTCTGTGGGAAAACACAGATAGCTCCCCTGGATCTTATCAAGATAGGATCCGGGCCATACCATTTATTATCAAGGACATTTTTCCATTTAACCATCTCATTGGGCCTATCTGGCTCTGAACAATGACGTTCAGCCGCAGTATGGCCATGAGCATCAATATTTAAAAAATTGAGTGTAAAGAGTGCCAAAGACACCGACACTCTTGGTGCTCGGGGTACAGTCTCCTCAAAAGTTCCCCTCTTCTGTTTTATAAGATAGGCTTTGAGGGTGCGATGCGCACGCTCAACAATACCCTGTCCTTGAGGGTTGTATGGAAGTCCAGTCAGGTGGGTTACGTCCATCTGACGGCAGAACTGCTGGAATTTTTGAGACGTATAAGCTGGTCCATTATCAGTCTTAAGGAGTCTGGGTTTCCCCCAAGCACTCCATGCCTCAAGGCAATGTTGAATCACATGTGAGGCTTTTTCTCCAGTTAACGGAGAAGCAAACATGATGCCAGAACATGTGTCAATGGACACATGGAGATATTGAAGTTTTCCAAAGGAAGAAACATGTGTAACATCCATTTGCCAGACCTGTAGAGGTCGAATACCGCGTGGGTTAATTCCCACATGAGGAACTGGCAAGAACTCACAGCAGCTTTGACATTGAGTAACAATGTCACGGGCTTCTTTTCTTGTCAAGGAGAAACGACTGCGTAATGTTTCAGCCGTCACATGAAAATTATTATGAAAATTTCTTGCAGCCTCTACCGGGGATGATAGGGCAGCAGCCACCACTTTAGTGGCCTTATCTGCCAAATCATTTCCCAGAGCCATGGGGCCAGGTAGGCCTGAATGGGCTCTAACATGAGTAATATAAACAGGAGATCTTCTAGATAACAGAACTAATTGTATCTGCTGAAAAATATTGGCAACTCTACTGGAAGGCTTAATCACTCCAGCCACTTCTAAAAGATTTACTGCATTAACCACATAATAGGAATCTGACACAATATTAAGGGGTTTTAAAAAGGTTTTTAAAACTTCTAAGACCACTAAACATTCTACCACTTGAGGTGAATTTTCATTATATTGTTTGGATACCACTTTACCATTAGCCACATAGGCACCTATGCCAGTTTTTGATCCATCAGTATATACCACAATCCCATTTTTAAGTGGGTTTCTTACTGTTATTTGTGGAAACACAACAGATTGATTTTGGGCAAACTGTAAGATTGGATGTTTTGGATAATGGTTATCTATTTTTCCTGAAAAGGAGGTAACTAAAACTGCCCAATCATTAGATGCGGCTGCCAAGGTTTGAACCTGTGCAGCGGTATAAGGTACAATTAAAAGATATGGACTTTGCCCAAAGTGGGTGATTGCTGCTTTTAGGCCTTTAAGGGCAAGCTGTGCAATTGCATCAGGATACCAATCTATTATTTTAGCTGGGGATACGTTTGGATGGATCCACAACAATGGCCCATTCTGCCACAAAACTGCAGTTGGCAATTGTGCTGTCTTAAAGACACACAAACTGAAAGGCTGCGAATCCTCAATACGTTGTAATTGTGCATTCTGTAAGGCCTTTTCCACTTTTTGTAAGGCCTGGTTAGCAGCTAGAGTAAGAGTCCTAGGGGAGGAGATATGAGGATCTCCTTCTAAAATACTAAACAAAGGCCTTAATTCAGCAGAAGGAATCTTTAAAAAGGGTCTGAGCCAATTAATATCTCCCAACAGCTTTTGAAAATCATTTAAGGTATGGAGGTGATCTCTTCTTATCTCTACCTTTTGGGGCACAATCTTATCTGGGGACACCACAGAGCCCAAGAATTGTCCTGTATCAGAAATTTGGACCTTTTCTGTGGCTATCTGTAAACCCCACTGACTTAAAGTTTTAAGTAGAAAAGGATATGCCTTTTGTAGCATGGTAAGGTCTTTATGGCACAGGAGGATGTCATCCATGTAAAGGAGCAAAATTAAAGAGGGGAATTGTTCCCTCACTGGCAAAAGAGCTTTTTGCACATAAAGCTGGCACATTGTAGGACTATTGGACATCCCCTGTGGTAAGACCTTCCATTGATACCTCTTATCAGGTTTAGCAGAATAAGCTCTCTGACCCGTTAACAAGTCAAAAGTCCAATCTCTCTGCTCTGGAGTTAAAGCAGCAGCGTTTGCTCGGGCCTGCGCCTGTGCAGCCTCTCGCCACAGAGATCTCCATTCCAAATATTTGCCCATATTAGGGAGAGCGGCTTTTGCAATCATTTGCCAGTCGGCAGGAGTTAGTGCCATGCTGGCAAGCCTGTCTAACTGCACCAAGGTAAAATTAGCATTGATTCCATATTTAATCTGCACATATTCTACCGGAGCGTGGACACGCCCACCCTCGGCTCCTTTAAAGACTGGAAATGCCTGTTGTATTTTCCTTTGTTCCTCTCGGGGAATGAATGAGTCTGCGCACTGCCTTTCTGCGCACTGCTGACGCACTACGGGCTGACGCACTACGCAGGGCGGGGACTCCGCATAGGGCGGGAGTGCACCTGGTAGCCGATTGCCCTGAGGCCAATTAGCAAACTGGCCTTCGCCAGCCGCTTTTGGCTTTTTTCTTGACCAATTAGCTGGCTGGTAATGGGCTGCTTCTTCCTCCCAGTCTGTTTCCTCAGAGGAGGATTCTTCACTTGCTTCAGAGTTACTAAGAGCTGGCTTCCTGAGCTCATCTAGTGACGAGTATCTCCTAGAGACCTCCGCTAATCGATCTTTTTTCTTCTCCCTTTTTCCTCTTTTTCTTCTAATCTCTCTCCAGGTATTCCTACCTAACCTTAACTTTTCCTCGGGTTCAAGACCCTTGGAAAGGCCTGTATACTTACCGTTTCTCCTTGCTCCTACTCTCTCTCCCCGCTTTACTTCTGATAGACTGCCCTGAATTTCCTCTAGAATTTTCAGCCCTATCTTAAGCACTATATAACATGTGAAAAGGAACAAAAGGGCTCCTAACACTAGAAAAAATTCAAGGCCAAACATTTTCCACTTTACTTCTGATAGACTGTCCTGAATTTCCTTAGAAAGTTCAAGATCAGACTTACCTCGTTCCCCAGCTGAAAAGTTCTGAATTCATACAGTTGAATCCTTCTTAACAGTCTGCTTTACGGGAACCTTTATCACCGTCGTTCCCCAGCTGATGAGTTCTGAATTCGGCAGTTGAATCCTTCTCAACAGTCTGTGTTACGGGAACCTTTATCACCGTCGTTCCCCAGCTGATGAGTTCTGAATTCGGCAGTTGAATCCTTCTCAACAGTCTGTGTTACGGGAACCTTTATAAACGTGATCCGCAGTTCTGGTTCTGAAATGAAGTATCCCTCCTGCGCCAGTCCGGAGTTTTTTCTCGTCCCGGATTTTCTCGTCCCGGAATTCGGCACCAATTGTTATTCGACGCGTTCTCACGACCGGCCAGGAAGAACACCACAGACCAGAATCTTCTGCGGCAAAGCTTTATTCTTACATCTTCAGGAAAAGAGAGCAAGAAGCAAGAGAGAGAGAAAACGAAAACCCCGTCCCTCTTAAGGAGCATTCTCCTTCGCCTCGGACGTGTCACTCCCTGATTGGCTGCAGCCCATCGGCCGAGTTGACGTCACGGGGAAGGCAGAGCACAAGTAGTCATAAGATACCCTTGGCACATGCGCAGATTATTTGTTTACCACTTAGAACACAGGATGTCAGCGCCATCTTGTAACGGCGAATGTGGGGGCGGCTCCCAACAATAGTCATTTGGGAAGAGAGAAGCTCAGTTGTAAAAATGCCCCCAGTTGATTGGCCTGTAGGCAAGCCTGTGGTGCACTTTCTTGACTGATGATTGATGTGGACGGGCCCATCTCCTTGTGGGAAGTGCCACTCTTGGGCTGGTTGGTCCTGGGTGATATAAGAAGACAAGCTGAGCAAACCATTGAGAAGCAAGGCAGTAAGCAACATTTCACTCTGGCCTCTGTGTCCGTTCCTGCCCTTAGGTTCACGCCCTGACTCCTCTGGACAATGAACCTTAAGCAGGAAGATGAAACAAACTGCTCTCTCCTCAAGTTGCGTTTGGTCATGGTGTTTTCTCACAGCCACAGAAACCCTAATTAAGGCAGTTGTCGTATTGAAAAGTCCCCACTCAGGAGGGTAACCACCATTTAATTCCATGCTCTCACAGCACTGAATAATCCCACCAGTTCACACTCTGCAGACAGTGCCTCTGGTCCATGCCCTGTTGTCTTCTACCTAGGGGATGCCCCTACTCTGGAACAGTGCCCCTGGAGGTCCCATCCCACATAAGAAAGCTGCCCCCTTCTCTAGAGGCTATCCCCTTGTCCAACCCCTAGTCATTCTTCTCTCTTTCCTAGGACCCAGGCATTGCTATATTTATTCCCATTCCCTCTGGAGTTTTCTTTCCTGGAGAGCTGAGGCAGCTTTGACCCAATAAAGACAACGTCAGTCAAGGGGGTGGTGGACTCTACAGGTCCCAGCTCTGGCTTGACAGAGACAGAGTCCCACATGGGCAAGCAGATGGAGGATGTTCCACCTGCTTCTTTTTACAATTTCAGTGCTTTCATTTCACCCTCTTTTTTTTTTTTTTTTTTTTTTTTTTTTTTTTTTTTTTTTGGTTTTTTTGAGACAGGGTTTCTCTGTATAGCCCTGGCTGTCCTGGAGCTCACTTTGTAGACCAGGCTGGCCTCGAACTCAGAAATCTGCCTGCCTCATTTCACCCTCTTGGCCACGCGTCCCTCTGTGAATGTTTTTCTCCACGTGAGGACACCGCAGCCTTCTGTTCTCATCTAAAGTCCGAGCTGTACTGAACCAGAGAAGCTATTCATTTGTAAGCCATGGGAACTTCGCGAGGCTTCCCACAGACGAATTTCCTAACCTTCAGCTTTGCTCCAGGCAGTCTGAGCTGCTCCGTAGCAGTTGTAGTAAGTAATGCTCTACTGTCCTTGGATTGGTCTAGAGTTCAACAGCACCGCCTCCTGGCAGTGGGGTGGAAGTGACTGCCACGGAGTGCAGGGTCCTCTTGGTGTGTGTGTGTGTGTGTGTGTGTGTGTGTGTGTGTGTGTGTGATGACGCGCACGCTTGGGGAATAGGCAGATGAGAGAGGTGGGGAGGAGGTGGCTAAGCTTTGATTTGAACACAGCCCTCCACATTCTTGGTGAGTGCTTAGCATCTAAAAGTCTTAAGTGACAGATTCCCTTCCTCCCCTCCCAGCTGCCCACAAGACACTCCTCTTCAATGCCCTTTGTGAGCAAACGGATTGTGTAGGCACCTCTATCTTTTGAGACTCTCAAATGACGATGGAAATGATCACGTCAAAAGGAACCAAGTAGGCTCTATTGTAGCTCATACAGTCTCCTTGCAAAGCCCCCTCCCCCCCTCCCCACCCCGGGGCCAGTTTCATTGAGGGGTCTGAGATAGGCTTGGAGGAAAACAAAACAAACCAGAACAAAGGAACGCAACACACCTTCCCCAGAGGATTCTGCAGGAATTGAACTGGGAAAGGGGGCCATGATCTCTGAGCCCAGACAAAACTTGCACGATGTTCTCAAGCAACTAGATAGGGTCTGGCCTTGGAGATGCCTGCTCAGAACAGGAGAGGAATGGAGACTGGAGAAGGGTTTGGGGTTATTAGACCACTCTCTCCTCTTGCTGCCCTAGTATTGTTTCCCCTGGCCTCCTCCAAGGTCATTTGGGACCTAAACCTCCGATTGTCAATGCAGCCAGGCTTCCTGAGTTCCTGCCTTGCATTTAGCTCACCTTTTTCAGAGTCTTGCAAGTCTCAGACACACCTCTACTGGACTTTTCTTTTCCCTGCCCCACCAACCGGACCATCTTCCAAACTTTGGTAGCATCTATGTGGAAGTGTGAGTGTGAGTGTGTGTGTGTTCGCGTCTGAGTGTGTGTACGTGTGTAGAGGTTTAAACACAGGCTACCCGCGGGCTATACCGGAGAGTCTGGGGCAGGAACTGTCGTCTTGCTGACACAGTTCTGTTCTGTGGTGGCGCCTGCAGGCCACGCCCGAGGGCCTCCCAACGCCCAGACAGACTTTTTAACTCATCGCGCAGAGGTGATCCCAGGCTGGAGGGCGGGCGCAAGGCGTCCGGAGAACCCAGTAATCCGAGAACGCAGCATCAGCCCTTCCCACCAGGCACTTCCTTCCTTTTCCCGAACGTGCAAAGAGGGAGGGCCGCGCATTTATAAACTGGAGCTTCAGCGGAGTGGCATGTTAGAGGCTGCCTCGCAGGGACTAGGAGCCTGGGCTAGAAACGTCTAGGTTGTGATAGAGGCTAGCTGCTGTCGCCGCAGGCATACGGAAACCCCTCTGCCTGGACTGGGTGTCTGCACCAGCGCAGGGCTAGCTTTTCTCGGAACTTGCACGGTGCACCCCTGGACAGCATGCTTGGGATTTTCTTTCTGGGTGTGCTGGCTCCAGCTAGCCTGGGGCTCTCCGCACTAGCCAAGCTGCAGCCCACAGGCAGTCAATGCGTGGAGCATGAGTGCTTCGCGCTTTTCCAGGGCCCCGCGACCTTCCTCGATGCCAGCCAGGCCTGCCAGCGCCTGCAAGGACATTTGATGACAGTGCGCTCCTCAGTGGCTGCCGATGTCATCTCCCTTCTGCTGAGCCAGAGCAGTATGGATTTAGGGCCCTGGATCGGTTTACAGCTCCCGCAGGGCTGTGACGACCCGGTGCATCTCGGGCCCCTGCGCGGCTTCCAGTGGGTTACTGGCGATAACCACACCAGTTACAGCAGGTGGGCGCGGCCCAACGACCAGACGGCTCCACTCTGCGGCCCTCTGTGCGTCACGGTCTCGACAGCAACTGAAGCTGCACCCGGCGAGCCGGCCTGGGAAGAGAAGCCATGCGAGACTGAGACCCAGGGTTTCCTCTGTGAGTTTTACTTCACAGCTTCCTGCAGGCCTCTGACGGTGAATACTCGCGATCCTGAGGCTGCCCACATCTCTAGTACCTACAACACCCCGTTCGGGGTCAGTGGTGCGGACTTTCAAACGCTGCCGGTAGGCAGTTCCGCCGCGGTGGAGCCCCTTGGCTTGGAGCTGGTGTGCAGGGCCCCGCCCGGAACTTCAGAGGGACACTGGGCTTGGGAAGCGACAGGAGCCTGGAATTGCAGCGTGGAGAATGGTGGCTGTGAGTACTTGTGCAATAGGAGCACGAATGAACCCAGATGCCTCTGCCCCAGAGACATGGACCTGCAGGCCGATGGACGTTCGTGTGCAAGACCTGTGGTTCAATCGTGCAACGAACTCTGCGAGCATTTTTGTGTCAGCAACGCTGAAGTGCCAGGCTCTTACTCCTGTATGTGTGAGACAGGCTACCAGTTGGCTGCAGACGGACACCGGTGTGAGGACGTGGATGACTGTAAGCAGGGGCCCAATCCATGTCCCCAGCTCTGTGTTAACACCAAGGGCGGCTTCGAATGCTTCTGCTATGATGGCTATGAGTTGGTGGATGGAGAGTGCGTGGAGCTTCTGGATCCGTGTTTCGGATCTAACTGCGAGTTTCAGTGCCAGCCAGTGAGCCCCACCGACTACCGATGCATCTGCGCTCCAGGCTTCGCACCCAAGCCGGATGAACCGCACAAGTGCGAAATGTTCTGCAATGAAACTTCGTGCCCAGCAGACTGTGACCCTAACTCTCCTACTGTTTGTGAATGCCCTGAAGGCTTCATCCTGGACGAGGGTTCCGTATGCACGGACATTGATGAGTGCAGTCAAGGCGAATGCTTCACCAGTGAATGTCGAAACTTCCCTGGCTCCTATGAGTGTATCTGCGGGCCTGACACAGCCCTTGCTGGTCAGATTAGCAAAGACTGTGACCCCATCCCTGTTAGGGAAGACACCAAGGAAGAGGAGGGCTCTGGGGAGCCTCCAGTCAGCCCTACGCCAGGCTCTCCGACAGGTCCCCCTTCTGCAAGGCCAGTGCACTCTGGCGTGCTCATTGGCATCTCCATTGCCAGCCTGTCCCTGGTGGTGGCGCTTTTGGCGCTTCTCTGTCACCTGCGCAAGAAGCAGGGCGCTGCTCGTGCAGAGCTGGAGTACAAGTGCGCATCTTCCGCCAAGGAGGTAGTGCTGCAGCACGTCAGGACTGATCGGACGCTGCAGAAGTTCTGAGGGATTTGCTCCAGAGACCCAGGTGGCCTTTGTCTTTCCGGGCTCTGTACCTCTCCTCTCCTCTCTCTCTCTCCAGCCTCCCAGCTGTGTTCTCTGGCAACTTAAAAGCACCCTGGCTGGTATAATAACCAGAGAAGAGCCCATCCTCTCAGGACAAGCGAGGGTAGGGAGGACTTGAAGCAGGACAGCCCAGTTTCTTCCAAGTAGATACTGGACAACTGGGCGGAGGTGGCAAATACAGCGGAGATCCCAGAGTACCCCAGTCCCTCACCTCACCTCCTAGTGCTGCTGATCTGTAGGCTTGAAGGCAAACCTTGACCCCATGGGCTGGAGATGACCCAGATATTTATTTTTTTTAAAGTATTTAGTATTTTCTTCCCTCCAGTTTTCTTCTGCTTGTAAGTCTCCAGCCCCCCACAGCTTTCTCAGTCCCTCCATTCCCCCCCTCCTGTCATTCTCCTCCCCAAACCTGATCATAACTTTGCCCTTACCGTTGTTTCCAAACTCTTATGTGAAACAGAAAAGAAACACTAAAAGCAGAAAACGTTCTTTTTCACTGGCTTTGGGTATTTAGTCAGAAATTTCAGGTAACCAAAGCAAAAGAATTTTAACAAAAGCTAAAATATTTCAGCTGAACACTAACTAGTCAATAGTGCTGGAATGTCACAGAAAATAAACTTAAGGAAGTAGGGTTTTTTTTTTTTTTGAAATCTTTGTTTTTGAAAGGGTGAGCCTGGGTTTTATGATTGTTGCTGTTGTTTTGAATGGGAATGACAAAAGAGGTCATTATTGTTAAGATTTTTATGCAGGCTCTACAGTGTTATTAATTTTTGACAGTGTTCAAAATGTGCAGAGGATCCTTTGTCCAACCCTTTGACATGACAATAGGACATTGCTATCTTGAGACATACTGGGCCACATTCATAGCTTTCCAAGGATGTATGTGGTCCTGCCTCAACATATCAGAGCCTGACAGATGGAAGCACCTTCCAGTAAAGCATGAGTTGTGTGCTTCGTGCCGAGCTGACTCTCAACTGTGCCTGCCCCTTGTAGTCCCGAAATACAAGCAATGTGCTGCTGAGGGAAACATGGAAACTTGGGAATGGAGTCTGGGGGTGCCTAGATGGGGCTTTCTTTTAATGAGACTCTTGAACAATATCTCGTAATTCAGAGGGATCTTCTAGCCCTGGCCACTGGCCTGTACACAAGAATTGGGACCTCGCTTGGGATCTGGCTAGAATTGCAAAATCCTAGCCCCCACCCCTGCCCCACCCCAGTGTGCCAGTTCATAAGAATCTGCATTTTGACAACATCCACAGGGACATTGTCCAGTCATTTCAGGACAACTGGTCTTAAGAGTTTCCAACCTTTGTAGAACATTTAAATGTCGGTTAATAATAAGTAGCAGGCCATGTTAAGGCCATTTATTATCAAGAAACTGAGGAATTTTCTCTGCATAGCTTTGCTTTCTGGATACAATAAAATGAGAAGGTACACACCTCTAGATAGTGCCACACAGAGTCCAGAAGGGTTTTGTTTTAAGTAAGCTAGGAATGAGTTCATATGTTAGTGTAAGGAACAAATGTATTATATGTGTATCTTTTGTAAAGAAAGGTTTTTCTTTACGGTTTTGTAAGCTCAGCATATTTGTACATATTTATTTATTGGAGTTTCGCTAGAACACAAGCAAAGCCTTTGCTTATGACGTCACATGTACAAAATAAATAGATGACAGTGTACTGATGGATGTCTCATCTCCTTCTTTTCTCTTCTCCAAGTCCCTTCACGTTTTAAACCTTATTTTATACACACAAACAATGCAACTTCAGGAGATACATTACAGGCTGGCCTGCACCTTACCACCTGCTAGCAACACAGTCTCTGACTTTATCTTCCAAGAGGAGGTCATTTTCCATGTAACAGGAGTTTGTATTTTTGTATGCGCAGATATTTTTTTTATGTGTATGACCATAACAACTTTATACTGGAGGCCTCATGTCTGTGTTTTCAGACACACTCTGGGATCTGAGGGATCTTTGGCCTCCTAGCTGAGGGTCGTTCTGTGTGTGCTTCAATATTCGCTGTTATCTGACATTCGAAACTCAAGTTGTCATGAGAGGTCTATGGCTTGGATTCATGTATTATTTCTGAACGCCAAGGTGTCATTTCCATATGTTGTGAAGCCATCATCATTCCTGCTGGCAATGATAAGCATTACTGTCTTTGTGACACTGGGCTCTTGGACCCTTTTTTTTTTTTTTTTTTTTTTTTGCAGATTGGTTGAGCTGTCTGAATTTTACATATTGGAATATGAAAATTTCTATGAGGCAAACATGAGAAAAGACAGTTAAATAGGACAATCAGATAATTTTAGAATCTAGATATGGCAGAGATTCTCAGTGTTGGCATGAAGTGTTACTGTGGGAAGATATAGGAGTGTGTGTGTGTGTGTGTGTGTGTGTATGTATGTATGTATGTTGGGGATATGGCTGATGCTTGTGCATTCACCCCTGTAGGCACCCGCAGAGGTCCTAAGTCAACATCAGGATGTCTTCCTAAATTGCTTCTCCATTTTATTTATTTTACTTTATTGAAACAGGACCTCCCATTGAATCTGGATCCCACTATCTTCAGGTAGACGAGTCCCTCAGGCTCTGCCTCTCTCCCTTATTTCTTAGCCCTGGCACTGCAGGTGAATACCACTGTGTCAGGCTTTTATGTGGAGTTGGGGGAATCTTAACTCAGGTCCTTATACTTGTGCAACAAGGCGCTTTGTCTTGACCCCACTGATGGAGATTTCATTGTGCATCCTAGTGATCTGCAAGAAGCAAGGTGAAACCAAACGGATGGTTCTGAGAGTGCAGAGGGAAGGGGGAGTATCCTTAGTGCTGCAGGTGTTTTACCAGGAGCATGCTGGGGTCAGAAAATGTTCAGAAAGAGAATAGAAACATCTAGACTATTTACACATTACTAAAAAAAAAAAAAGAAAAGAAAAAAGAAACCTTCAGTTTGTCCTGTTAGCAGCCAGCAGAGATAACGTGGGCTGGGACTATCACAGGCATCTTGATCTGATCTCAGCCTGATTCTTGGGTTTACCTTACCACTCCTGTTTGATTGGGAGGCAACCGTACTACCTCTGTGTGGTTGCACAAGGAGTAAAAAGAAGAGCAAGCAGTTTCCGGCATGTGGTACATGCTTAATAACTGTTAGCCTGTGAGACACTACCTTAATAGATGCTTATATGAATAAGAAAAGATTACATTGGAATGGGGAACATCATGGAAGCAAATGCAAGCCAGTGAAGAATGACCTTTAAGGGTCCACAGCCGCCGGGCAGTGGTGGTGCACACCTTTAATCCCAGCACTTGGGAGGCAGAGACAGGTAGATTTCTGAGTTTGAGGTCAGCCTGGTCTACAAAGTGAGTTCCAGACCAGCCAGGACTGCACAGAAAAACTCGAAAAAAGAAAAAAAAAGGGGGGGGGTGTTATACAGCCACTTTGCAAGGGCGCTATTGGCCCCGAGGGAACTGTGGGGGTGGAATTTGTGGTGCTAGTTACAGTTTAAGGAGAGAGATGTTTGCAGGGCAAGAGTGACCCTGCAGGACCTGGGAAATCCAAGCCTCATCTCCTCTAGCTCACTCTCTGCTTATAAGTGTCATCAGTGGGGTGGGGCTACAGAGATCTCTGTACATCTGATGTTCCAAAGACATCACAGAGAGGAGAAAGCATGCTTTCAGAGGACTAAGGAGAAACTGGCTCCAGTCCAGAGGGTTGATGCCTCATGTGTGTGTGACACTGTGAGTAATCCTTTGCTGTGGACAAGACCACGATCCCTAATGCCATTCCTGTTCTTGGGCTAACTGTGGTGACTCTGCAATGTCAGTAAAACTTATTTTATAAACAACACAGGCTCTGTGAGGGTGGTACCCAGTAACATCTCCTGACCTTTGCCTGTAGTACATAGACTGACACAGGACACACCCAGATCTGCTTCACCCCACCCCACCCCACCCCAAATAAATGCCTGGCTCAGCACTACCTTTTTGCTTCAAGTGGGTCCTTCCTTCTTTTTCTCTTGGTCAGCAGGTTCAGACATAAGCAAACAATTGACTTCCTTACTCCCGAAAAACAAAATATTGTTTTAACATTATATTCTAACAGAATCAAAATCCTTTCAGCCTATTTTGAAAGTGTGATTGCAAAACACAGAAGAGGCCGTGGAGTCTGTTCCCTCACATCATGCCTACTTGAAATGGGATGGGGCAGACAGCAAGGGTTTCAGGGATCTTGGGAAAAGCATTATAACTCAAAGCTGGGCCTTGTTCCACTTGGGCCATAGGATGGGGATGTCTGTCTTTAAACCTCACCCTGAAGGAAATCTGTTGTGACAGGAGGTTATAAGATAGGGTCAGAACCCTGTCACGTGTTTGCGTCTTCACCAGGGGCCTCATGTCACCAGCATGGCCTTGGCTTCTGCCTCTCAAGCCTTCAAGCCTCAACTATTAGAATACTTGGCTGGTGGAGCAGGGTGAGGTTTTTGTTCAGAGAGACACAGACACAGACACAGACACAGACACACACACACAGACACACACACAGACACACACACAGACACACACACACACACACACACACACACACAGAAAGACAGAGACAGAGAGACAGAGAGGAGGGGAGCTTTGTGATGGCCATCCTCATCCCACTCCCCCTGTCACTCTGGCTCTGCTTGGGTTTAGTTACCTTGAGCACAAGACATCACCTTCCACAGATCCAGGCGCTCACTCTCATAACAGTAGCCCCTGCCCTCCCACTTTTTTTTAAATATTTATTTATTTATTATATGTAAGCACACTGTAGCTGTCTTCAGACATACCAGAAGAGGGTGTCAGATCTTATTACAGATGGTTGTGAGCCACCATGTGGTTGCTGGGATTTGAACTCAGGACCTTTGGAAGCGCAGTCGGTGCTCTTAACCACTGAGCCATCTCACCAGCCCCATCCCTCCCACTTTTATTAGAAGATACAGGAACCCAAGGAGCAAGCACCCTTTGGGGCTTTCAAGTTCTTGTGTCCCAGAACAAGAAACTTGGCGGGGACACACAGACATGGTATAAGCTGAAAGAGTTTATTAAGGAAGAAAGCACTTCCAGGGGAGGAAGTGGGCTGGATGGGAGAAAGGTCAGTAGGTCAGCGATGCCCACATTGTGTCTCATAGATAGGAACATTAAGAGAAGACTTTTTATTTCTTTTCTTTTTTTCTTTTTTTTTAATTACACAGAGTATGTTTGTTACAACCTCAGCTTTGGTGGGGAGGAGTTACTTCCCCTTAATCAGACAGTTTCTTTCACATGCTAATTTTGCCTTCACTCTCTAGCCTAAGAGCTGGAAGGGTAACCTACTGAGGTATACACCACAAACATCCAAGATTCTTTGTAGATGTTTAACTGCCATCAGTATTTCCCCTTCCTGCCCCCCCAAAGGTGGTTCTGCAGAAATTCAGCACTGACACCAGGAGAAACTGAAGTTGGCTAAGATGGGCTAGAGGGAGATACAGCTTTCCTGACCTTCCAAAGCACAGGAAGCCACTTAAATAAACCTAAACAGAGTGACACAAACCCAGTGCAATTGTCTTCATGCCAGCAGTTAGCAGGTAGTGGCAGACTGCAGCAAAGACAGAGTCTAGAGGAATATCCTTACTGTTCTTCCAGAAAGAAAGCATGGGTTCCCGACCTGGAAGGAAACCACACTCCTCCAATAGTTTATGTTCGGTATTCAAAAGGTTACCAAGTCCATAGGGAATTCACAACTTTGCCCAGGAACTTATTTAAAGCCCCAGTTTGTTTAGGAGGCTTCTGAAGTCAGAGCACTTCTTCCAAGTTTAGGACTAAAGGGCAGGGAGCAGCTGTCTGCATCTCTCAGCTGAGTTCCCCCTGACAGTGGGAAGAATCCAGAGCTGGCAGGAAAGGAGCGGCCCCTAAAGATTTAGGGAAAGCCTCACCAGAATTCTGCTTCCTGTCTTCCCTGTGGCCCCCTTCTGTAGGCTACAGATCACAAAGAAAGCAATGAGGATAGAAATGGGGCCTCTCTTGATTGGGGTGTCAACTTCAGGATTGTAACTGCATCACAGAACTGCATACTTGCAAAGGGTGGATTTTATCATGTGCAAGTGGTGCTTTCATCAAAATAGAAGAAGAGATGGCACTGCCTGCACGAAGTGACTACAGAAAAGCCAGTTTGAATAATAGCACACAGAGGAGCCTCCACACCACCCTAGTCCCTCCTCCTCAGTGTCCCAGGAACACTTGCTGTAAAAGCAGGGCTGATTCTATTGCATTAGCTCATGGGTGCCAAATTCCTTCTTTGAATAGAGTGTGTGTGTGTGTGTGTGTGTGAGAGAGAGAGAGAGAGAGAGAGAGAGTCAGTACTCACTCATGTGAGAGCACATGCATGTTTTTCCGGGCCTTGCACATGCAAACACTCTACCATTAAGGTGCATCTCTAATCATGGTATTAGTTTAGCTTTGAATTGAATGACACTTTTGTTTGTATGGTTATTTAATTAATAGCCACCTTTGCCAATTATTTCCAGGTTCCATACTGTACAGACTCACCATGTTGTCTGGAAGCTGGTTGAATCACTGAAAGAAACCCTTAGCGCCCTGTCACTGAATACACACACATCCCAGCACATGGACCCACGGAACAGAATTTTGGGCCACGGTGCTGACTAACACAGTAGAGTTGTCTCAGCAAACACAGCTTCAGGATTATGACATCTGTGCTCTCACATTCACCTATCAGACAAGTGTTTCAAAGTCCAATTTTTCTGCATTCATGTCCAGACACAACAGAAGAGCTAGGAACTCAAGCCTTCCATTTATACATATATTAAGAGTGGGCAAATCAGGATGCAAAATGAATAAATAAGTTAATTAATGGAGAAAAGAAAAAGAGTGGGAAACTGAGGTGAGAAAGCCAAAATTACTTCTCTTGGGCTAGCTAAAGCTGATGTTTTCTGTTATCATTGGCGGCTTTTCCAGCTTGAAGCTATTAGCCTTTCAGCCATGATTAATCTCTGTTAAAAGCTTGCATTTTTTAAAAAAAAAATGGAATTTGTCTTTTTCCAATGAACAAACATGTCTTGGGGCCTGGGTGAGTCATTAGAAGGCCGAAAACATAAACTCCAGACTCACTCAAACTACTGCAACCATTGCTAAGGCCAAAAGTTTCCACTATATGATCCTTGCAGTGAAGTTCAAAACTATTTATCAGATATCTACTCTGCCAGGCACCAGGGACAAAGAAACAATTTAATAATAATAAAAAACAAAACAGAACAAAACAATAAGAAGTTGCTGCTATAGACATACGACCTATAGATGTTAAACTAACTGACTTTTTCTGAATGCTCAGGGTGACTGTGAGAAGTAATGACCAGGTAGGAATGGTCTGTGCATGTGTGTGAGCATGTGTGTATTCATGCTAGTGGAGCCAAAGAGGTCAGCGCTCTATTTAGAGATTTCCAACCCATAGCCATGGCCTTTGATACAGAAGAGACCTGGCTATGCCGTTTTCTCATAGGTAAGTCAAGATCAATTGAGTAGCAGACTCTGATGACTTCCACATACTCCTGCACCACCCTTGAGACACCCACAATCAACACCAGTTGTCACTATCAGGCCATCTAGCTGGCTGACTATTTCAGAAAGTGAGAATGCAACAGGTCTATGTCCACACACTTAACTTTCTCTTTTCTACTGTTGGTGGGGAAGGTGGAATCTCCAGTCTTAGCTGCTAAGAGTCACCATGTGGGACTGGGGATATAGCTCAGTTGGTAAAGTGCCTGCCTAGCCTCCACGAGGCGCTGAGTTTTATCCCTAACATGGAACAGGCATGATGCTGAACAATCTAATCCCAACACTCAGTGGGTAGAGGTAGGAGGATCATAAGTTTAAGTCCATCCTCGGCTACTATGTAGTGAATTGATGGCTAGCTGGTGTTACATGAGATCTTGTCTCAACAGCAACAGAACAACAATAGCTAAAACAACAGAAAACACTGGGTCAGCTAAAGAGTTGCCAAACAACAAGGAGCAGTTGATTTTTCCAGGCAAAAATTCTGAAGACCTGGCCTGAGTGACCTGCTTGGGTTTTAAGATATTTGTGCCTGGGACCAGAATTCAGCCGCCTTGTCCATTTCCCACATACCAGGCAGCTGCTACTGTCATACAAGTCATGGCTCTGGGCAAGAAGCCCAGAAAAAGGTCACCTCCTGCTTCTCCCAGGGTTTCAGAGATTCACTGTAACCCACAGGGTGGTGGAGCATTCCCTCAGGCCCCACTCTACTTCTTGGTTCACTCTGGATCCTCATTAGCCTCCCAACAGCTAGATAGAACTCATGCTGACTGCCCTAGAAGACACAGGGCTATGTTCTTTAGGATGATAGGATCCAGGTGTTTTCTTTTCAAGAACACTCTCCCTTGCCAGGCAGCTGTGGAGACTGCCCAGATGACTACCCTGTGCTTCCTCCTCCCCCTCTTGGCTCGTTGTTCTAGTACCACCAGCGATGGCTCAGTAGAACTCAGCAGGGCATTTTTGCTATACTGATCTGGGCTGTAATCAGCCACTTCTCACCCAGATGCTGCATAAGCTGGGTTCCCTCCAGCGCTTTAGCCTAAGTAAAGCTCTTACAGGCTGTGAATCTTCCTCAGGGGAAGTATACTGAAGCTGTGGTTAACTTACAAGGCACAGGAATGGCTTTTCACTGTGGTCATCATCTGATGTCAAAACAGAGTCTGTTTCCCCTCCACCTAGTTCTCTGGTCTTTTTCCGACACCTTCCCCCTCATAGCATAGCTCGGGCTTTAATGGGGTTTCATATTCCTGCAATCAGGGACGGGGGTGGAAAAAAAATTGCAGCTGATGAGATTTTAATCCTTTCTGCCTTTGAATTCCTGACCAGAAGTTTTATGCCTTGCAAAACCGCCCCACATCATGCTTCTTTAAGCCTTTCACACTCACAGGAAGTCTCTACTGGCCCCTTGACAACTGGAAAACACTTGTACAGTGACAGTGCAAGTGCCCTCGTCTGTTACGTAGACATCTCACTTAGCAACGAGAGCCTCAGACCGACACAGAGGGAAACCACTTGGAGTTATCCTATCTTCTCCCTTGTCTCACCATACACACTATGCTACCATACAGCAAAGAGCCTACACAGAGCACAGGCTCTGCCTACCTCAGCCTCCCAAGGGCTCTTTCAAGCAGTCACTGTCACAAGTCACACAAGGGTAGACATTCCTTTCTGACCACCACCTGCTTCCCACCTCTTGAAAAATTGCCAGAGGCCCAGGAATGGATGGTACTTTAGCCCAAATCCCAGGGCAGTCCTACCCCCATGGAGGTGTCCTTGGAGCCAGTCCTAGGAGAGGGAGGGACTAGCAGGAGTCCTGAGGCTCCTGGGGACAGCACACAGGCTGCTGAAAGGGCCTGGCTTAGTGAAAACAGGAGTTGTTCTTGAAGTTGCTGGCTTGAGAGAGTGGCGCAGACCCGTTTGCAGGCGAGGTGAGGGAGGGTAAAATGGTTTTCAGAAAGTAGTGGTCTTGGTGAAAGGGACTTGCTTGCAGCCAGGTTCTGCTTGCACGGGCTCCTGCTGGCAGGGCAGAGGAGGGCATATGCATCCTGCACCCCCTCTGCTTTTGAGAGCAGTGGCATAGTAGTCCAGGGGCTCTTCCTCAGCACCTCCAGTTGTTTCCAGGAGACAGCAGCGCAGGCACAGAACCCGCTGGAAAGAGCGCCGGAAGTTGTCAGAGAGGAAGCCATAGAGAATGGGATTGGCACAGCTGTTGGCATAGCTCAGGATGAGGGACACATGGTTGACAGTGGCATCGAGGCTGGTGACAAACAGGTTCAGAAGCTGCACCACATAGAAAGGCATCCAGCATAGCACAAAGACGGTCACCACCATTAGCACGAGCCTAGTGATCTTCTTCTCTGAGCGCCTCCGTTGTTGCCAGCCAGCCCGCAGGGCCACAGCGCGCATCTTGCCCACAATAAGCAGGTAGCATAATCCGATGGCCAGAACCGGGAGTAGGAAGCCCAACAAAAAAGTATAGATCACAAAGACCGCAGACCAGGCCGGGTGAGGCCAGTGCAGGTTGCAAGCCACGGCCTCGCCCCCACGAGCTGGCCTGGTGTCAGCGAAGACTGCGATGGGCAGGGTGACCAGCAAGGATGCTAGCCACACTCCCAGGTTGATTAGCTTGGCCACGCTGGGCCGCCGGTAGGTGGCGGCGCGCAGAGGGTGCACAACAGCCACATAGCGGTCCACGCTGAGCACGGTGAGGCAGAAGACACTAGTGAACATGTTCAGGCCGTCCACGCTAAGCACTGCGCGACACAGCACCGCCCCGAACGGCCAGTGGCGCAGGGCAGCCGCCGAGGCCACGAATGGCACGCTGAGCATGAAGAGCTCATCGGCGACGGCCAGGTTGAGTAGGTAGATGTTGGTGGCTGTCTTCATCTTGGCATAGCGTAGGATCACGAAGATGACCAGGGCGTTTCCCACCAGGCCCACCAGACACACGAGCGCATAGATGCACTGGATAGTGACCATGCCCGCTGTCCCTGTGCCGTCGGACCCCATCGCATCCTCCTCCTCCTCGTCCGGAGCCCAGCTGGCGTTGATCCCAGGGGTCCAGGTGGTGTCCTCGACCCCCGGAGGCAGAGTTGCTGGCGCGTTCATGTCTCGGGGTGCCCACCCCGGGCAGCGGAATGCGGTGGAGAGCAGCGGAGCGCTGAGCCAAGGACCAAGAGGCGGGCTGGGGTCGCGCGCGCACACGCTCGGCTCAGCCGCTCCGCCTAAGAAGTGCGCGGGGGCCCGGGAGCACCCGCCAATCCCTGCGCTGCCGCGCGCCCCTCGGCCGCGGGAGCTCCATTTGCCCGGCGCGCGCCCTTCCCTTCGCGCGCCCAACCTCAGGTGCCTTTGCCCGAAGAGCTCTTGTGGGCTTTTCTTACCTGCGCCACCTCTGCCATGTTGCCAGTTTCGCCGGGCTATCAGAAACTTTACTTGGAACCCGTCCTACCGTGTGCCGCTAGATCTCGCCTCCGTCAGCTCTTCAGATCCTCTCCCCTTAGGATCCTGGTTCTCTCCGAATCGCTCGCTCACTACCTACAGTTTTCTGGGTATTAAAGTATCTGGATGGCCCCAGATTACCCCAAGCACCCAAGCACGCAGAGCCATCATCCCAGCACCTGACAGCCCTTCCCTGCTCTTTCAATGTTCAGAAAGTCCTGTATTGTCCTTTAGCTCAGTCCAGGGATGAGGGAAACTGAAAGTCTCTATGGACATTTCTGTGGATTCAAGGTCGATAAGAGGCCAGAGGTGGAGTTGGGGTCCTGGGGTGTGTGTCTTGGATCTCTCCCTCTCTTCCTGCCCGCCCGCCCTCCCTCACCCCAAACACTGGCCCTCTGAATCTTTTAAATTGAATCTGCATGGAATTAAGGTCCTCAGGAAATGGAGTGGTATTAGGAGAACTAGAGATACCTTTAACCCCAAGATAACTAACCTCAGGCAAGTGAAATGGCTCAGGGATAAAAGTGCTTGCTCTTAAGCCTGAAGACCTGAATTTTATCCCTATGATTCACAAGAAAAGAAATTTGACCTCTATTTCCCACTGTGGCATGCATGCATCTGCCTCCCATCATTCATATATATATATATATATATATATATATATATATATATATATACACATGTATATATATACATATATATATATATACACACACACACACATGAGAGAGAGAGAGAGACAGAGACAGAGAGAGAAAGAGAGAGAGACAGAGACAGAGAGAGAAAGAGAGAGAGACAGAGACAGAGAGAGAAAGAGAGAGAGACAGAGAGAGAATGCTAGTGGTGACATACGGTTTTAATCCTGGCACTTGGGAGGCAGAGGCTAGCCTGGTCTACAGAGTGAGGTAGCCAGAGCTACACAGAGAAACCCTATCTCAAAAAACAAAACAAAGAAAAAAAAATAAAAGAGAAAAAGAAAAAGAAAGTGAATCCCTGTCTCCCAGGTGCTTTGAGTAAGTGGACTCCAGTGACAGAGAGACCTGCTAACTCCCACATGGCACTCACTCATGGAGGTTCCTGCCACAGGAAGAAAGATGGCTTGCCAGCCTGTGTCATCCATCCCTGCTTCCAAACTCACTGCTAGACATGAGCAGGGAACCCTCCACTTCTGCCCTAGATAAGCTGCTAAAGCAAGGCCCTAGAGAAGAGCTGGCCCTAAAGGGCATGACCCCTTTTGTGGTCAGTCCTTAAATGTGCCTGCTTTTTCCTTTAGTCTTATTCCTATCAATGTCTCCATGGGAGGGGCCTGGACCCTCACACAGAAAAAAAGCAGAGGAAATGTTTAGTGGAAGGAGGTGTCCAGTGCTTTCTGTGTAACTCTGGACTCTGGAGAGACTCTTCAGTAACTGTTCCACAGATTACCTCTATTTCCAGGTCAAGCGTGTTGTCTGTCTGTCCCCTTCCCTGGACTCACCTCCTCCGAGGTCCCTTCACCTATTGAGCATTCAGTACTCTCTCTTCCTGGAAAAGTCTTTCCTGAAGTTCTCCGGGTGAGCTTTTGGAATCTTCCTACTTCTTCCTCAAAAGTTCCTTCCTGGTACTTCCTGCCTCCATACTCTTTGCCTCGGGCTCTGAACATGTGTCATGAATGAGGTTCAGGGACTGGTGGGGCCATCTGATCTTGTCTTTTAAAAGTTGCTTCAATGAACTGGTATTAAGTTGATGCCAAGAGGCCCTACCTACAGCATAGCACTGTTGCAAAGGTCAAATCTCTTGTGGTTGTGTAAAAGGAAGTTGGGAAACCTGACTTTGTTTTGGTTTGCATATCACATGTCTCCCATAGGCTGTGTCCCCTTGATGGTGACACTACTTTGCAGAATGGAAACTGGGAAGCAGAGCCTACTTAAGAAAAATAGGTCTCTTGGGGACATGTCTTTCAATTTAAAAGGAAATTATTATTTTCAGTTTCTAAGTGTTTATCTGTGCATATGTTTGAGCTACATGCTACCTGGTGCCTTGCAGAAGCCAGAGAGAGTGTTAGATCCTGAGGAACTGGAATTACAAACAGTTGTGAGCTGCCATGGGGATGCTGAGAATAGAGTCACAGTCCTCTGTAAAAGCAGTCAATGTTCTTAACCAGTGAGCCATCTCTGTAGCCTAGGTAGTGGTGGTGTGTGTCTGTGTTTTTAAAGATCATAATTGGCTCTTGTATTTTCCTGTCCATTTGTTTCCTGTCTGCCAACTGCCATGACATTTTGCCTCAGTATAGAATCTGTGGCACAAGAACTATGGACTAAAATTCCTCAAATCAAGTCAAAATAAATCTCTTCCAATGTACCTTGTCTATGGCAGTCATTTGGTGATAATGGCACGATAAACAGACAAGATGTCTGCTGTGGCCTTTGTTCCTCAAAGTCCAGAAACAGATCTCAAAGTTGAAGTTTTGATTTTGCTGATGGTACTGGGTGAGGGATGAAGCCTGTTCAAATTCTGGGTATTTATAAAACATACATGACATTATATTCCCCACAAGCCCTTGCTTCATTACACCAGTGAATGATCTTGGGCAAGACATCCAATTTGAGTTGCCACACCCTTCGCTGTAAATGGGCATCACCCTATCCCCTTTCCCCACTATGCTGTTGTGTGTTCCAAGCAAGTTGACATACTTGAAGCTGTTTAAAGTCTGACATGGTGGGCATGGTGGCACATACCTTTAATTCCAACATTTGGAGGTAGAGGCAGGAGTATTAAGAGTTCAAGGGCAACCTGTATTACATAGAAACTTCAAGACCAACCTGGATCTATGAGGTGCTATATCCTAAGAGCAACAACATGAAAAAACAATTACAACATGAAAGACATCTGGCACTGAGAAATTCCATACATTCATTGATATCATTATCACCAGAATAGCACAATAGACATTGTGTTAGTAAGCTTTTTGTTACTAAAATAAATACCCCAGATAAACAGGGCTTTTTGTTTTGTTTTGCTTTGTTTTGTTTTGTTTTGTTTTTGAGAAACATGGTTCATGTTGAAATTTCCATCACATTAATTGAGTACCTGGAAGAGGTATTGGCCAACTCGTTACTCTACCAGGAGAGGAGGCCTAGGGGAGCATTCATGCTGAGAAGCAGGAAAGAGGTGGGTTTGGGGGCTCTTCTGCTTCAGGAAGAGAAAAAGCTGCCTGCAGGCATAGTAGAGCAGAGGCTGCTCTGAGTGTCCAGATCCAGGGATGAAATAGGGAAAAGAGGGCATCACTTGCTACCAAGCTTCTTGGTAAATTCTATTTAGGGAGTTCCTTGTCTTCCCTCTCCATCCTTCTAACGTGGCTCTTTGGTAAGAACAAAATGAAGGCTGGAGATGTCTCAGAAGCCTCAGCCCATAGTCCAGGGATACTTTAAAGGCTCGTCTTCCAGACAAAAGTACCCACGGGAAGGAAGGCTTAGCCTGCTCCTGAGAGCTGCTTCTGTAACTTGCTGATGAGCAAAATGGTCTGAAGTACTTTAATCTTTTTCAGATTTGCTGTCAGCAGCTCTGCAGCTGCTCAGGTCAAGAGCCTGGTTTACCCAGCACCAAGTGCCTGGGATCCTCAGAAGAAATTCACAGACTACCTCACCACAATGTGAAGAAAGTGCCTTCCAGTGTCACTGGAACTGCAGAGATGTCCTAGACAGCAGAATCACAGGGCACCTCCATAGACCCAGTGCTCACACTAAGTGCCTTTTTCAACCTCCTATAGGCATCCCTAACTCCAGATCTGACATCTACAATGCTTGCTCTAAAACTTGAAGCTTTTGAATGATGGCATAACAGAGGTAGGTAATTTCATAGCATGAGACTCTTTTAAGCACAAAATTCATTTAAAAATAGCATAATATTACCTCCAAGCTACCTGTGTGAGGTATATATGAAGCAAATAAGTTTTACATTTAGATTTGGGTCCTGTCTCATTATGTACAAGCAAATGTCCCCAAATTTGAGAACTATGCAGCTTTGAAACAAACATCATGGACAAAAAAATTATCAGGTTTCAACTTACTGGCTCCCTTCTGAAATCTTAGGCAATAAAAAGTTCTGGGGCATGAGGCTGGCTACAAGGGTCTATGGATTCTACCATCTACCCTTGTTAGCCAGGCTGTAGCCTCTCACATGACAAGTGAGAACACTGACAGAGGAGCTTGCAAATCCTGCTTGATAGCAGCCTGGCCTTGCAGCTTCTTGAAAAGAGCATAATAGTTGGCAGGCAGATGCAGGGGCTTGATTCTGAGCACCTGTATAGAAAATATGAGCTTGAAGGCCTCTTACGATATTATTGCTGTTTTAAACAGTTCCTTGCTATGTAGCCTGGGCTAGCCTCAAACTCATAACACTCCTGTCAGAGCCTCTTGAGTTCTAAGATTACAAATATGGGCTACCACACCCATCAGGGCAATGGCTTTAAAAGAGTAACCCTGAGCCAGCCCGTTCATATCCCATTCACATTGCCATCCTCATCCCCAGACTTGTGGCATAAAGTGCCAAGGATATCACACCATTGGTGTCACCAAGGGACTTTGCTGAGGCTCAAATGTGAGAGTGCTAACTTGAGTATAGCAGTGCATGACTGAAATCCCACCACATGTCAGGTTGAGATACGAAGGTTGGCAAAAGTTAGAGGCCAGACTGGGCCACACTGTGAGTTTTTTTTGTTTTTTGTTTTTTTTTTTTTTTTTGTCTCAACAACAACAACAACAACCAAAACAAACAAAAAAAGAAACCCAAATGTTCTTTGACCTTTCTTTTCCCTGGCTAGTTCACCTCTTTGAACTGGAGGTAAGCATTACAAAGAACTCAACCACAAAGAACCACATACTAAAGTTCTCTGCCAGATATACATAGGATTCAGGACATAGAGAACAAACAAACAAACAAGAAAATGAATGGAAGTATCTCAGACGTAAAAAATATTGGTTACATGATGAAATGGTAATATTTTGAATACAGAAGGAAATAAGTTGTATTACATAGTAATTTTTACCTGTTTACCTTTAAATTTTTGAAGGTTATTTTATTCTCTCTCTCTCTGAGAGGTGGGTATGGGCACATGAGGTGCCTAAGCAGGACAGAAGAAGGTATTGTGTTCCCTGGATTTGAAATGCCCAATCAGGGTGCTGGGAATGGAGTCATGGCCCTCCCCAGAAGTGCTACTCATTCCTAACCACTGAATATCTCTCTGGAACCTCTTTAACTTTTCATGATGTAGCTACTATAATTTGACATTCCAACAGTGTTGGGAACTGCATTTCATATTCTAGATTCATAGGCTGTTTTCTACTACCATTGCAATTTTGCTTAACATGGCAACCCTGGTAAACATGGTAGCTGAGAGCCCTAGGCAAATTTTGAATTTAAATCAAAGTTGGAAGATACTTACTCCCCAGGATTTTGGACTATATTCTACTTGCTCCATCAGAGCCGTATGCCTGTGGCTAAGGCCCACAATACAACATGCTCCTTAGGAGGGCAGCGAGGACCTTGAGGTTAAGAGTGGAGCTTTTACTGTTTACAAATGTTCTGTTACAGCGCCAGCCTAAATACTCATCAACAACGGTGTGGGCAGAGAAAACACTCTCTATGTGCATTGTGAAGTTTTATTCAGCCAAACAGAGGGAAATCGTCAAATGCAGAAAAAAAAAAATCCAATCAACGATCACTGTGTTAACTGAATAAGTCAGGCTTTAAAAGACAAATACCAAGCATTTTCTACTTTATGTGTAATCTATATTTTAAAAGAAAGACATCAACACAGTAGAGGCTGTATTGAGGAAGACAGTTTTCTCAGGGAGGAGCAAGAACAGATTATAAAGGGGTGTACAAAGTACATTACAAACATATATGAAACCCACTCCTATGTACAGTTACTACTACCAAAACCTAGAAGATACTAGACTCTGAATCCCGTCTTGCACCTCCCAAACCCTGCTGCCTCCTTCTCCTTGTGGGTATATCTTTTCTGTTTTTAACATGGCAATTTACATATGTGCATTCTCACATTGGCTTCCTTCCTGGGACCCCAGATTGCAGGGTGGGGATGGGGTCCAACTCTGACCAAGGAGGTAAGTGGGCCATCTGTAGGGGCAGGAAAGATTTGGCCTTTCTCTCACAGAGATATATGCCGCTTGGAGTTGCTGTAGTTGTCTGGGACTGTGACCATTGAGATGGCCAGTGACCTGAGAATGGAGGGCTAGAGAGGAACTAGAGGGCTTGATAACAGTGAGACATGAAAAATGTCCAACTTAGTTGGTGCCATTGACTTCTGCCAGTGGAAAACATTAGCCATTCTCATTTCACTGTGTTTAGTTTTGATTTTGGTTGCATGAAGGCTAAAGCTTTCTGGTTCACTTACCTCTTCAAGCCCCTGCTCTCTCATCCTAAGAGCCCCAGAATTTTTATCTTGTCTAATGAGTCAATATGATAATAATGGTAGAAGACATTTCTGTCACATTGTGAGGTCTACCCTGTTTAGAAGAAGCGACTCACCTAGCACACACAAATGCTCAGCACAGAATTCAGAACCTACATCATTTCAAACTCAACATCTCCTGCTCAGACTGTAGACTCAGAGGGAAGCTGTGCTCTCAGATCGTCACAGGGAATGTCTGTGTGCTCTGGGGGTTGGGGTACCCTTTCCCATCCTCCTCCCACAGATCCAGGAAGAAAATTACAGAGATGTGTGAAGAGTGATTTCAGCACTATGTGAGCTTTGGACATTCAGATTCTCTCACAATCAGATGATGTCAGAGGCAGTGCGGGGAACATGTTGCCTTTCCAGTGTTCAGGATGCAATGATCATGTTTTAAAATAGATTCAGTAAAGTTCCTGCAGCTCTGCCTGAAAGCTGGGGGAGCTCAGCAATGGGAGTTTTATTTTGCTAGTCGCCAACCCTGCCATTCTCTCTGTCCGATTTAGCAGCTCAAATCACTAGCCTATTCCTTACCCCTGCCAGCAACTGTGAAACGCTGCCTTGACTGCTTGCCTTCCTAGGAAGCTGACAGCTTAGGTCATCACAATTTCAGGGCAGCTGGAAGAAAGCTGGGCCAGAACAAGGGCTGTATTACTCAGGGCACAGCTGACCTCCTGGCCTTCATCAGTCTCCTTCTCCCACCTCCCTTCCACCTCCTACAGTTTACAAAAGCCCCTTGAAGATGCCTACACATCAACATAGAGTCATCCCTAAGCTTGAGAAATCTTAATCTTCAAAAGGGCACATAGCAAGCCTGTCTAACCTTTGCTCTAGACAACAGATGCTATCTTTATTATCCTTCTCAAAGAACACATTATCCTTTTGACCCCAAGGATCATATCTCTGTTTCTTAGGATCTTTGCTATGTAGATATCGCTGAAAAGGTAGCTACATGCAAAGTTGGTAGTAGCTCAGCTTCAACAGGTGCATAGGCCTCAGATAATTGTCTCTTAGGGTATCCTGGGGTGGACAGAAACTCTACTTCCCCTGTGAATTAGGAGAGGATTCTGTACACCATTTCTTGCTCTTTGGGGAAGAGGAGAATCACACATCCTCTGTCAAATAGTAGAAGCATCTGAGCATCTTGTTCCAGCCCCTTGGAGTAGAGAGAGTCCCCTTTCCCACTGTTGAATAGCAGAGGGCTCTGTGGTTCTTGTTCCAGTCTTTTGAAGTGGGGAGGATGCCCATTCAGACTCTTCTGCTCACCTCCACTGCGCTGTCTTGTGTTTTGCTAACTCGATACAAGATAGAGTCATTTGGAAAGCAAACACCATGCTTTAGAATGTGTCCCCACCAGACTGGCCTGTGGGCAAGCCTTCGGGGACACTTTCTGGATTAATGAATGATTGATGATTGATGAGGGAGGGTCCAGACTACTATGGGTGGTGCTGCCCTGGGCAGGCACCTGCACAACTGGTCCTGACTTGTACAAGAAAGCAAATTGAACAAACCATAAGAATAAGGCAGGAAGGTGCACTTCCCCCATAGTCTATGTGTCAATTCCTCCCTTCAGTTCCTGTTCAAGATGCCCTGGATAATGCACTACATGCTGTAAGATGTAATAATCTCCTCCTTCCCCTAGTTTCTTCAGATCATGGTGTTTTTACTACACCAGTAGAAACCCCAACTAAGACACCCACCATTCTCAGAATGTCCTCCCTGTTTGCATCTCCCCACGGCATCTCTGTATTTGTCACTTAGCCCAAACTACCTGGAGCCTTCCAAGTATTACCGCTCAGTGGTCCATCATATTTTAAGCAAAATATCCTCACAGGCCCAACTTCTGATGAGCAGGCAAGTGGATCTGCTCTGTTCAAATTGGATCCAGATGCCAGTCCTAGTTCAATGAGCTCTGGCCAAGCGCTAAATCCATTTACCATAGTCTGCTCGGCTTATGTGGCTAGATGGAGAAACAGAGGCCCGTATGATGAGGGCAGGGACACAAAATCAGTGAAGAGTGGCTTAGCCAGCACTGACTGCACAAGTGGCAGTGTCCTCATTACTACTAGTCATCTTTGAAACCTTCTTATAAGTCACTCACATTAACAAAGTCACCAAAGGCCAGGCCTAGTGGCATATGCCTGTAATCTAGCACTGTAGAAGTTGGAGCAGCATCCAGGCTGTCTCAAAGAATCAAAAAACAAAACAAAGTAAAACAAAACAGAAAAAAACCCACAAAGTTATGATAAGTGAATAAATGACAATAAAAATAATTGTAGGCAAATATAATTAAAATAATTTCAGCAGAAAACATTTTCAGCCATAAAACCATTTAAAACTCTAGATGGTACATATTCTGACTCTGAATATTTTCTAAATGGTTTGGATCTTGGTGGTGGGTGCATTGAAAGCAGTGCCTGACAGCTCCTTTCTTTGCTAATGGCTTGCTGGCTCTTTGTTCTTTGCAAGATGCCAGAGGTAGTTGGTTACCTTGTTACAGAACTGTGTATATAAATGCAGCTCAAAAACAAAACAAAACAGAAAAGCAATGCCAACCAATCCAGCAGCTTGGAGTCAGAGGCAGGGCAAACAATAAGAAGGAACGTTCTTGGTAGACATTTCCATTTTGACATTCTGTCTGAATTATTCCCAACCGAACCTTGGGAGACTTAAAGCTTGGCAGGGGAAGGGTTGATGTTCTGCCGAGCCCTAGCTCAGTCACATGTGAGTGGAGGGCTGGGAAATGGCAAGCTGGGTCTCCCTCATGGCCTGGCTTTACATCTGATTCCAAGGAGACCTGTTTTTTTGAGGTACCCTGTAAGAAGAGCTGATGCTGAGGTGCTGCCTGAACTCTGCTCTGTCGGAGGTTCCACAGATTTCTCTGCTCTGTCGGAGGCTCCACAGATTTCTCTGAAGATTAATGAGTCTTTTATAATACAATGGAAGAGCCTTGAGGCTGAGTCCTTTGGTCAAGACAGGGAAAAAAAAAAAAAGAGGGTACCTGGGTGTGGTGGCACATACCTGTAATGCCAGCATTTGGGAGGTAGAGGCAGGAGGATGGACGTTCAAACTCATCCTTAACTATTTGGGACAATCAAACCAAGGGTGACAAGAGACATTGCTTCAAACAACAACAGCAAGCAAACAACAAACAAACAAACAAAACAAACAACAACCAGAAGGATAAAACTCAAAAGCTCAAAGTGCACAGATGGGCAGCTGTAGTACCCCTGATACATGGTCAGGGGTAGTATATAGTATATAGCTGTGGACATTTCCGAAACTAGAATTTGATGGGGGCATTTGAGGTTATAGAGTGGATCCTGTGGCTTTAGCCCTTGTAATTATTTTTGACTCATCTGCCTTCTTGCTTTGTTTTCTATAACATAGAGTTATGCATTTCAACTCTCTTCCTTGGGCTAGTTATCCTCAAGTGCTTTCATGTGCTATACTGAGTCCTGGCCTTCCTTCTTTAAACATGCAGTGAACTGACTTCTGGATTTGTATTCTAATCAATCCCTAGAAAGTAGATTTTCATCCCCTGCTGTGCTGTTTCCACCGATATGACCATGACTCTCAGTGCCTGGCCTGGACTTTAATCACCTTTGCAGGTTAGAGTTCTTGGCTATTAGTTTATCCATTCATGTATACATTCACATATTTGTTGGCATGTGTTTTAATAATCTGCACATGTTAGACTAAGCATTTTGAGATATAAAGGATGAAACAAAATTTGAGTGATCTGATTTGAATAAAAGGAGTGTCCTCAGTGGTCTCTGCGTTAAAGACTTGGCCAGTAGAGCAGTGTTCCTGGTAAATCCTGCAATACATGGGACCTAGTGGGATGTTCATTGTTCTCTGGGGCTACGCCCTTGAAAAGAGTTGGGAAATCCACTTCTCTTCCCTCTCTCTTCTCTGTCTCGTGGCTTACAATGTGTCTGCTCAGACATGAGCTCTCCACCATTGCCATCAGCTACCTTTACCAGAGGCCAAATACATGGGACTCCCAGACCTTCCAAAACTGTAGGCTTAATAAACCTTCTCACTTCATAAAGTTGTCCAACTCACATATTTCATTGTGGTGATAGAAAGCGGACAAGTTTCTTTTCTTGAGATCTCAGGAAACACAGCACAGACAGGCAAAGTATGAATTCTCCCTTCACAGTAATAGTGAGAGCAAAGCCTGGGCCAGTGATGCAGGCCTATGATGGGAACACAGATCTCTTTCGCCATGGAGGCCAGACTGCAAATCTAAGACTCTCTCTGGGAATCAAAATGGAGCAAAACAACATCATTTGGGAAATTGACCATTCAAACATTTCATCTCTTTGATGGTTTGAATGTAAATGTTCCCAGTTGGCAGACTGTTTAGAAGTGATTAGGAGATGTGGCCTTGTCAGTGGAGGTATGTCGCTGGCGGGTGGTGTTTGAAGCTTCAAAAACCCACACCAAGTCCAAACTCACTCTCTGCCTATGGAACAGAATGTAAGCTCTCAGCTCCATGCCTTGTCTGCCTGCTGCCACGCTCCCCACCACGACGATTCACTGAAACTCTAAGCAAGCCTCCAGTTAAATGCTTCTTTTATAAGCTGCCTTGGTTATGGTGTTGCTTCATAGCAATAGAACAGTAGCCAAGACAGGCTCACACTAACCCTTTAATTCTCTGCCTCCCTGCTTTTTCCTGTCCCTGGTGGATCCTTAAAGAAGATCACATCCTCTTTGCTCTATTGATATACCAGGTTCTGGGTAGGAGCCTGGGTTGGAGAAACTTTGCCTTGTCCAGATAGTTATGTCTCCCTAAGAAAATGTTCAAAGGATCCAGGAAGTTGTGGACATCTCTGATCCTAGTGCTTCAGAGGTTAAGCAGGAATATTGTGAGTTTGAGGTTCAGCCTTGAGTTACATAGCAAGACAATCTCAACAACAGATACAGAAGCCTGCATACAACCCTGTTTAGAGCAGACAACAGTGTGCTCAAGTTTTGTATGAGCTCTGTCTTCTCTGTGGGCCTTCTACAAACTAGGCAGAGGATGTGGGAGTGACACCTTCAAAAGCAGCGTATGGAGAAACCCTGGGAGGTGTTTTCATAGTATTAGAAGCTGTTACACCAACAGGTTCACCCTTGTTTTGATAATACAAAATGCATGTTAAAAGCAAATATTTGCTGAGTGGTTCAGTTGATGCAGATCTTTCAGAGGCCCTGGAATAGAGTTATTAATTTTCCTTCACTGCGACATTTCTCAGAAACGGTGAGGGAACTTGGTGAAATGTAGTCTGCTGCTCATCTCTGGGGTAAGATGTGGGCCTCAGGCCCGAGATCCAGACTGTCAACACATTTCCCAGATGATTCCAGTGCAAATCAGACTTGAAGAACTTGTCTGCATAATGAGAAACAGGATTTGTCTTGAAAACTGATTATAAACAGGGGGAGGTTTGTGGAGAGTGGGGGAATGTGCTTAAACTACAGTATATACTTACATCATCAACCTAGCTTCTAGAAGGCCCACAAGGAAGACAAAGTTCTAGAGTTTATGTTTCCAATAAGCACCACAGTATTGTAAGGTGGACGGGATGTGCTTATGAGAAACAGATCTTGAGTGTTCGCCAAGGGCCATTGCCATTGTCAAAGTCTTCCTTTCCTGTGCTTCAGAAGGTGGCAGAGCATTTAAAAATGGGGTTAGTTGGATGTCTCTAGAGTATTAGGACTTGTGTTCTGTGGGAACAGAGTGCCTGGTCCCTTATCTTTCATTTTAAATTCTTGGCTATGAAGGAAGCCACTTTGTTTTTCCATTCTGATGCATCCTGATACAGTCTTAGCATCCACCCAAAGCAAAGAGACCAAGTCATCATGGACCAGAACTTGCCAAACTGTGAACCACAATGAAACTTTTCTCCCTTAAACTTATTTTTTCATGTATCTTTTTTATACTGATGGAAAGCTGAATAACACAGGATTGTTTTTGAGTAGAATTGCTAATGAACTGTCAATGTTCTTAATATTACAACTAAGACAACCAACCAACCAAACAAACAAAGCCTTCTGGACTCTGCAGCCATAGATGATGGGGCTCACCTGTAATCCCAGCTCTGGAAAGAATGATGTCTTGGAAGTTCAAGACAAGCCCGAGTTACATAATAGGTTTGTGGCCAGCTTGATCCATGTATTAAGACCCTGTCTTAAAAATTAAAACAAAACAAAACAACAAACAAACAAATTTGAGCTCTGTGCTATGAATTAGGTAATTTTTAATTGGCAATGACAAATAGAGGAAGATGAAGTTGCTGGATGTTGAACAGACTTTGGGATGGTAACCATGGGCCTCTTAGAAAATTGACTAAGGGATTTCTTTCTCTAGGAAATGCATTGGTGTGGAAATTTTTATGAAGACTAGAAACTTATTTTCTCATGGGGGCAAGTCTAAAATCATGATGTCACCAGGTGAGAGGTTTTATGAAGGTACTCAGTTTCAAGATGGGGCTTTACTGTTGTATCTTGCAGAGCAGAGAGACACTACCATCCCTTGACAGAGAGCTGAAGGAGAGGAGCTCAGAACACTTCCAGAAGCATCTTACCACGAAGGCAGTACCTGTATAGTATAATTGCCTTTCAAAGGAGCTGTTAACAACCATCACATTAGCCACGTGGTTTCCACACTCAACTTAGGAGGTGACTGTCTTAATTAACTTTCTATTGGTGTGATTAAACAGCATGGCCAAAGGCAATGTGGGGAGGTAAGTATTTATTTTATCTCCCAGATTGCAACCCATCATCAAAGGGAGTCAGAGTAGGAGCTCAAGGCATGAACCTGGAGACAGAAGCCATGGAAGAACACTACTTACTGGTTTGCTTTCCAAGCTCATGTTCACCTACCCTTCTTAATCCTCTCAGACCACCTACCATGTAGCATGTAGTTTCTGCCACTCGACTTTAAGCTCCAGGTGGACCGAGCTACCAGCCCCTGCCCAGGAGCCACCCTGGATCTGCAGATGAAACATACACACACATTAACTTATTTTAAATATGTTTTGGCTCAATGGCCTTGCTCTTCTAAGCCTCTCTCAGCTAGCATGCCCCTCTATTCACTCCCAGCTTAAAACTTCCAAATCTTCCCTTACCTTAGTTGCTCAGTTACCTTTAGTTCCAGCTCAGTAACTCTAAATCTGATCCCAACATAGTTGCATTTCTAATTTCTTGCCTGCTACCCCAGGTTCAGTCAGGGAAGCAGGCACAGACAGTGGGAGATGAGCACTGAACATTGCCTTGGTTTGTACTGCCTCACTATTCTTTGTTATGGACATGCGTGTGTTGGTTACACAGCATTGTTAATCTCCACTAGTGGAGATCCCAGAGAGAAACTGGTTGTGAGGTTCCTGTGGCAGCTTGGTTGGTGAGCCTGGCGGTTTCTTCAGGATTAAACTACAGCTGCTGGTTTGTGCCTGGTGTCTGCCTGCTGAAAGGAATGATCTGTAGCTACTGGTTTGTGGGTGGTATCTGCCTGCCTCCAGGACTTCTGCAGCTGCTGAGTCTTATTTGGTGTTTGCTATGAGACTGAACTGCTGCCAAAGAAAATTGAACTTGCCCCCAAAGAACTATTGCTGAACAGGTTCACTTCCCATATCCCAAGATTTGTTCTCTTTCACTACCTCTGCTGGGTAATGGGCTAGAGGAGATGACAGACCCTTATTAAAAGAAGGTTGAAAAACATTTATGCCAACAGATGCCATACAAAATTAGTAAACAATACTCTAAAAATATCAAAATCAAGCCATACATGGTGGCACATTGCTTGTGAAACCACCACTTGGGAGGTAGAGGCAGGGGATTGTGAGTTTAAGGCTGCATATCAAGATCCTATTGTGAGACAAACATGTGAACAAAGAAGCTAAACTATCAAAGTCAAGAAACATAAGGAGGGTGCTTACAACACTTAACACAATGCAAATGCTATAAACAGTTATTATATTGTTTAGGGAAATTTGATAAGGACAAAGTCAAAGTCTGTGCATATTTACCACGAGGGTATTTTTCCTAGATACTTCCCACCCATGTTTTGTTAAAGCTGAGGATTCAGAATCCATGACTATAAATGATAAACTGTTCTCAGAAAGTGGGAGAAACCTCTTTATTTATTCAACTCTCCAGGAGTCTGCTGGTAGCTATTGCCCCCTTGCATACCATCTTGGATGCCCTTTTTTATGGACTTCAATCTATCCACAGTGTCTATTTTACAGCTAGAACTAGTCTGTTTCTTACAGAACAATTACACTTTCTCCTTTGATGCCATGGGTAAAGCAGTGGGATGCTGGGGAGGCACCAAGTTCCCTTCCTTTCTGGCTCCTGTCCTGCCAAGAGTTTGCACTTCATCATGAAGATAGCTATCTTTTCTCAGCTTCTTGGTATTGTTACTGGGTATAGATCTGGATAATACTTTGTAGACACCAAGTACTTGATAATGGGTGTTATTCTAATGATCTTCCTCTTCTATGGCTGTAGTTGCTAAAATGACATGTACAGATTGTGCAGAGCCAAATACAATGAAACAATTCTGAACATACAGACTGGGCAGTGTCCTGAAATCTCTGGGTGAATCCAGAGGGCTTCCGAGGACATCAGATGGGCAGATCACTGCTAGGGCTTTCTTCCAAACAATATGTAGTGAGCCAGAGGAAATGCCTTCAGAAGAGCTTGCTGTTCAGCTACAACACCCTGTTCTGTTTTAAAGGGCAATGGGAGGCTCTCCACTGTCACACCTTGAAGCCAGGGGGAAACCTGGGTAGACTTTCACCTTTGCTCATTTCTAGGATTTTTGGTTTTGCTTTGTTTTGTCTTTATCATCAGTTTTGAAATTTGCCCTCTAATCAACAGACTTCCAACATACTATTCATAACACCTGCCAAGTCAAGATGGTCACAGTTCCTCAAGTTGTTTCCTAGGAACTTGTAAGTTGCCAAAACTTCATCCCATTCATATGGGACTTATAGACATGGATATTATGACCTGTGAGGTCAGAGGGCTCAAACGTCACCCTCAGAGCATCCTGTATCTCCTCACCATCTCATTAAAAGCCATGCAGCTTGACTATGCATTCAAGGGCCATAATGACATCACTTCCCCTTATTTTTCAAGCCTCATTCCACCCTGTGTGGTTCCTTTACAAATCACCCTAAACCCTATCCTCAGGAAGGTGAAATTGGGACTTAGGATTTTGCCTCATCATGCTTGGCTGCCTTGTAAATAAACTCTTATTGGGAAACTTTGACAACTGGAAAAACAGGCCTCCTTTGGTAACTATTAGACATTTTTGAGTGACCTATTCTGATGCCATTTGTGCTCCCGAGGATCCCAGGGTCACATTGAAACTACTCTTCTATTAAGTGTCTTCTTCCTGTCTAGTGCTCTATTATTGTCACTCCTCTTCCCTTCTGCTGTCCTGTAGTTCTAGATGAACCAGAGTCCTCCTAGCCAACTTTTAGTCAACCTAGCCTCAAGGCTTCCCTTAGACAGACAGGACTCACAAGCATAGCCTCCTTCCAGGGGTGGTAGCAGCCCAGAGTGCCAGGACAGGGACAAACAGAGAGTGTATTAGCATTCATAGGCCACAGAGGCTTCCAGTGGACCTATACACCATATCAGGTTTACATTTCACAATATACAATGACTAAGGCTTTAGGAAATGCATGCAAGTCTCTCGTTTTCCAGAGGGTAATCACCCTCTACCCACAGGACATACTAAAACTGAAGAGTCACTTATTTGTCTAATGTTAAAGTTCAACTGGGAATCCTGAACTTAGATGAGGTAATCTAAGACTCTGTTGAGTCAGATTTGACTTGGTTGATTGGAAGCTTGGGAAAGCATCCTTCATTTCCCCTTCCCTTCTTCATCCTTTGGAAGGCTACCTCTAGCATTTCAAATTCCACAGAGAAGCCATGCCCAAGCAGTGAAGAAGGTGAAGAAGATGACAACTTTAGATTTTCAGAGCCCAGAACCTCTAATTGTCTTTGTAATGACCTTCCTTTGACTTTAGTTATGTCAACTAACACAAATCACCTACCTTACCATTAGTGTATATCTAGCGCCTGTACCTTGCTTGGGACAGAGAAAAAGAAAGGAGACATTCACTGAGTGAGAATCCCTGGGTAGTTTTCCTCTTTTCCTCCCTATAAGAGCCCTTTGCTACAGTGAGCCTTCTGAATGTGGTCTGTGAAGACATTCTCCCTGTCCCTCTTTTGAATATTGCGGGCCCTTGAACAAACCCATGTCCTACCTAACAACTCTCATTTTCCAAATATTAGCCTTTTAGGTCTTAATTTGTGTAACAGAGGCAATAGTAGGAGCAGCAGTAGGCATGACAAGAGCACTGCAGTAGAGGTAGTGCATAGCAGCCACAGCAGAATAATTGTGCTAATAGCAGCATCCAATCTAGTGACAGTGACATCTACAGTAAGAGAGCAGTAGGAAGAAGTAGCATCAGAAGTATGTATAGCATTAGAGGCAGTGCTGATACAATGAGAGGCTAACACATGGCCTCCATGGCTTCTACATCAGATAGTGTTCTAAATAGACTCCAATTGTAACTTAGTTAATTGCCCAACGCCTTCTTCCTGCAGTGGTGGGTGTTATTATAATCCTCATCTTCCAGGCAAGGAAACACAGGCACTCAGCAGTGAAGTGATTCTTTCAAGACCATACAGTTGAACAGTGTGATGGACTTGGAACTCAGAAAACTGGGGTTCGTAGTTTCAACCACTACACTAGTTACACATTATGCAGCAATCTCCCAGAAAACTTGGATTATGTGATTTTCCAAAAAAGTAGAATCATTTCTTGACCAAAGCTAGGAGGCTTCAGGAACTTCCCCAGTATGGCTGTTCCCCAACCCTGGTCCTGGCTTTCTTTTCCTTGCCTGGTGAAATTGACATGTAAGCCTGTTAGGGACTCCTGTACAGCCAATGCTCCTGTCTGCCCCTGTGCTGGGCTCCAAGTTGAAGAAAGGGGCTCACTCTGACCAGGGAGATAGAGGAGGCCTCTGTGCCCTGCTGTGAGTTAGCAGCTTGCTAGTCAAGGGGGGTTGTTTTGTTCTAGGTGCTCTGTGGAGTGTTCTGTCCCACTATGATACAAACCTTAAAACCGTGGGTTGTCCGGTCATTCAGCACTGCCATGAATTCTTTGCTTTCCAGTTAAATTGAAGAGTAGGAGCCTCAGCAACATGGTCCAAGAGGTCTTTGGTCCTCTCTGAGCACCAGCCTTTTGTTTGCAGCTCTCTGATGCACAGAACAGGCTTACAATGGCTGTCTCAAGACCACACTAGGGTAATGATTCCAGCTGAGAATTGTGCCCCAGCCTAAAAAAATGTATGGAACTGGCCTAGGTATGATTTTAGGATGAAACATTTACCAGCTATTGCTTTAACCTTGCATCCATAACTTGTCCTTTCGGAGTTATGCTTCATCTTCGGGAAAATGTGGGGAGATAGGGAAGGCCTGGCCTGTGCCATCAGAAGGATAAAACTCCATGTCATGATTTGCTTTCTCCCTAGGTTGAAAAACCAGATGCCAAAGTTCAGAGTGACTGAAAGGTACAATCTGAGAAGACATTTTGGAAAACGGGGTCCTGGTTCTGTGTGTAAGCCTTGCTACCTCTCTGCCAGATCTCGGAGCTGCACACAGTTGTGAGGGTGGCAAGCATCCCCAGATCACTATCATTTTAAAACAAAGAACATTAGCACTCTTCAAAGACTGTGATTGACTTCTCCCCTGCTCTGGACACAGTAGCAAATTCTCAATACACAGAGAACAAGGAAAATGACATCTGAGAGCACAATGCCAGTTCCTGCACTGGAATTACAGTTGTGGATGCTGAAGTCTTACTGAGACTATACTCCACATTGTAAAGGAAAATATGCTCATAGTTTAAAATGCAGAATTTCTAGTGGAGAAATAAAAAATATATATATAAGAGATAGAATTTTTAGCAATAATACAATGTCTGGAACAAAGTACTTAGTATAATGGGAGGCACTCAGAAAATCAGGCAGATAGTAAAGCAATATAGGATAAAACAGACATTCAATTTTATCTAGACTGAACTCTAGCAGCTGAGCACACACAAATAAAAGCCATTCGGATGTCTGTGGTTATGAAGGTTTTTTGTTTGTTTGTTTGTTTGTTTTGGTGAGGCTGAATTCTCCTCACATTACTTTTGGAAGAACACTTAGCAGTTGACCATATCTTTCTTTGGGTAAAGCCAGTAGCTTGATGGGGTATGGGGATAGTGGAGATAAAAGGCTGTCCATTAACTCAATGTACTGAGAGAGAGAGAGAGAGAGAGAGAGAGAGAGAGAGAGAGAGAGAGAGACAGAGACAGAGACAGAGAGACAGAGACAGAGACAGAGAGACAGACAGAGACATAGAGACATAGAGAGAGAGAGAGAGAGAGAGAAAGAGAGAGAGAAAGAGAGAGAAAGAGAGAGAGAGAGAGAGAGAGAGAGAGAGAGAGAGAGAGAGAGAGAGAGAGAGAGAGAGAGAGAGAAAGAAATGTGAACTGAAATCCCGGCACACTTACAGATTTTATTTTTCAGCACCAGATTTCAGACCCCAACCAAGGTATCAGATCCTGAATGCTAGGCACATGCTCTGCTGCTGAGTAAAGTCCCCAGCTCCCATGGCAGCGATTTAACCGAAGAGGTGTTCCAGCGAGGAACATGGCCTGTGAAGTATCACTTCCTCTTCTGCCGGTGAGACTGAAACAGGAGACTTGGCTGGATAGTTCATCCAATTGGACTGGTTGCCCCCTGGCTTTTGTGATGTCCGTTCAGGGTCTCATAGTGCCTCTGTTGTACCAGTGTGGTCGGTGGCTTGGGCGGTTTCTCTTTCAGAAGCTATTTTTAGCAGGTTTGGAGTTGTTTTGGTGGCTACATGTGTGAGGCCTGGATAGAGAGCCCAAGGGCAACATCTAGGGTTCATTATAGGATGAACTGTCAGATAAACTGCTGAGGACAGGCTCCAGTCTGGGTAACAGAGCCTCACATTTAGACTGACTTTGGGTTCTGAAGCAACCAAGCACAGGCATCTCAGTAGACACTGTCTGTCTTTGCTCTTCCCAGATTTGGCAACACTGTTGTCTTCATGGAGCCCCTACCTCAACAGCTCTGGCCATGATAACGTGCTGCCCCCTGGTGGTCTGTGGGCAAGGACCCATGAAGGGTACCTTCTCAAAGTTGTCTGTTGCTGGTGAAAGAACTTGCCTTAACTCCAGATAACTTAAAACTGAAGACTGAAAACAAGATATTTGTTATTTGTCTCTCTATTGGGCCAAGAATCTGTGGGGCCTCTCAAGGCTCTGTTACCTGGACCCGCACAACCTTGTTCACTGCGTTGTCTTTTGGAACCTTTGATCACTGTATCCTAAGCTCCCCAAACAATTGAGTGATATCCTAGCCAAGCTAAGCCAGCCCTCTCCCACCACAGGACCTTTGCATATATTACACCACATACTTCATTTTCTTAAGCTTACACCTACACGCTACTTCCAACTGCCATTTCCTGTTGCTGTACAAGCAACCACTTAATCGAAAAGCTTTGTCACCTCTCAGCTGAGGCTAGACCTACCTTCTGCTCCTTGAGTTAAGATGACTCAACACGGCATGTTTGCGTACTTACAGACCTTGACTCTTACAGCAGGAAGCTTGGTGGTCATTGTTCTGTCCACCAGTGTGAGCATAAAGTAGTCAATCATCAAATGAGTGTTAGAGAGGAGAACAGCTCCAAGCTTTTAATGTGACCGTGGGTGTCTTAGTTTCTCAGGTTCTCTAAGAGACCTGCTAGAAAGAAGTTTGTGGTGCAGAGGTGTAATGAGGGCAATGTGAATGGCAGCCAACTGAGTCATTTTACAGTTTTGAGCAAGATATTATACGTTTAATAAATTCAGATTTTCTTACTGGGCTTCGGAGTATGGACCTGAAATCCCAGCTACTGGTTGGGGTAGAAGGATCATAAGTTTGGATTGATTGTGATACCAAGTTCAAGACCAACCTGGACAGAATGAGAATTTCTTGTCCCTAAGTAAAAAAGTAATTTAAACAAAAAGACGGAGGATATAGGTCAATGGTAAAGAAGCTTCCTAACAGGTTCCAGAGTTAATCCCTACGTTCAAATAAATCCAGATTTTCCTTCTGAACTATTTTCTTAGTAGCCTCATATTTGAATTCATTGCCTGGAACTCTCTACTGAGCACGTGTAGAACCACATCAATAGTACCATCGTTAAGACAAAGAGAAAGGTGGATTGGGTACCAGCTGAGCCATACACACACACATACACACACACACACACACACACACACACACACACACACACACACACACACACATAAAATACAAAAGTAAAAGCATCAGGTGAAATTGATAAATTCAGAAATGTTTCATAGCCTTAGGACATGTTTTTCTGCAAGTAGGATGCTATTCCCAGGTCTGAACAGTCAGGGCTAACTGTGGATGAGCTAATACATAGCTCTGATGGGCTATGTGTTCCAGTGAGCGATTGTCTATAATAAACCAATTTAAAATGTTCGTGGCTCAAGACAGTAATAGTTTGTTACTATTCATGATGCTGCAGGTTGGCTTGGCTCAGTTGGATAGTATGACTGCTCCTCCCAGCACTGGAGCATCAAGAGGATGGGACACTGGCTGAGCCTTCCAAGGCCTTCTGTCAGCAGATAGCTGAGCACACAAGACAGAGGGAATGGCACTTCGTATCAGTGATAAAAGCCATTCCTGTCACTAGGAGAGCCAGCACCTTTCCTAACAGCCTCCTTAAGCCTTGTCATCTGTCATCACCTCACTCCCAGCTTCTGCTGACCTTGTCCATGGATTTGGGTTGGAGATGGGGAGGGATCTGAGGAAGGTTGCTGTACATTTATGTCTTAAAATGTTTATCTTGTGGGAATGAAATGGCAGTGTTAGATAAAGCTTTGTTTATGTAGCACAAGCGTGAGAGGCAGACAGCTGGCTTGGGTGGAGATGCTTGCCAGCCTTAGTTTTTCTGCACAGCACTACTCCCTTGACTCAGGAAACTGAGGATCCTCATAGCACATGCTTCAGCATTTTCCTTTGAGAACAAACAAATGGAAAGATTCTTCTAAATCCAAATGTGTGCTACTCCAGCCTTCAAGGATTGCCACATAAAAAAAAAGTCATAGGTCACAAGCAGGGTGACTGCAGTCATGATAGAATTCATCTTCAAGAGCTAAAGGGATCTGCAACCCTATAGGTGGAACAACAATATGAACTAACCAGTACCCCCCCCCCCCCGGAGCTTGTGTCTCTAGCTGCATATGTATCAGAAGATGGCCTAGTAAGCCATCAGTTGAGAGAGGCCCATTGGTCGTGCAAACTTTATATGCCTCAGTACAGGGGAATGCCAGGGCTAAGAAGTGGGAGTGGGTGGGGGAGTTGGTGGGGGAGTGTGTGGGGGACTTTTGGGATAGTATTGGAAATGTAAATGAAATAAATACCTAATAAAAAAATTCATCTTCAATGGGCTTCAGATAGGCACATTTAATTCCCAAGCAGAGAACCCATGAGGGATGGGTTGTGAATGAAGGACATGAAGAGCATTTTCTTTGTTTTTTACTTTCTGTCCCGGCATCTCTTAGAAGACGCCTGCATTGACTTGTCAGTATAAATGTGTCCCAGGTCCCGGATGTATAGTAATGGAAACACAGGACCATCAAATATGGAAGAAAGACTTCAAATTAGGAACGTTTACCAGAAGGTGGTGGAAGTCGCATAGCGCCTTTACTCCAGACATAAACTTTGCAAACACTGTCTTCCCCAGTCTCACCACGACTTTGCAAGATATCATAGGGAGTCATCTCTTCTCTTTCTAGAGAGCTTCAGTACTTGCTGGAAGAATCTTCTAGCTATGCCATTGCAAAGCCTGGTTTTGAGAGGTCCAAGACTTCAATAGTCTAGGGGTCATAGTCCCAAGTTCCCCTAGGCATCAGGCAATGATATAAGTGGGTGACATTTGGCAAGAGAGGGGGGCAATGGCGGTGTGAGGGATTTTAGTCAATGGGAGTTGCTTTCCATCTAAAAGAAGGACTGCTTTTCTGCCCTTTTTGAATGTAGTTTTGTGGTGATGATCTGGCTTCCTTTTGCCAGATCTTCCAATTTTATAAAAATTCTTGCTTGATGACAAATCGTTGGGCAATGCTTTGAAAGTGTTCATGGTAAACAAAACATTTTTTTCCTGGGGGGTAATGCATCTCATGGGATGTATTATATTTGTTTTTCCATCATGTGTCTTTGTAGAAGGGAGGACTGGGCTGGAGCGATGATGAGGGAGGAGCAGCTGTCAATGACCTGTGCCCTGTGTTCTCAGCTCTGTAGAGTCTGGGACAGCTCCCATCCATTTCTTTTAAAGTGAAAAAAAGGTGACAGTGAATCACATTAACCTGGAAGGCTGAAGCTTGGTGCTCCACGCCAGCCCAGCTCCTCCTCCAGCCCAGCTGCCACAAGGGTTCCTCACAGGACACTCACTCTGTCAGCCCATTTTGGGAGTTCATGGCCAAGTTTATGCTTTCCTCAGAGAGGAGTGCAGTTAATATCTAATCTCTGCTGTCCTCAGCCCATCTGTGTTCTGTCACATTTTCCTCGGGAAAGACAGAATGACAGTGTGAAGCCTTAATCTTATCTGCAGCTGTCATCTTTGAATACTTAAACCAGTGTCTTCATTGTTCAAGAGGTCCCAAATGTTGGGTGAGGCCTCCCCAGCCTCTGTCCATCATTCCCAGTGACTTCATCCATCTGCTTCCCCATAGGCAATGAGAGAGGCCTCCTTATAGTTGTCTTTACTGAGAAAGTCTGTCTTACTTTCATACAAGAAACCTCTGATACCCCCTACATATGCCTGAGTGGCCTCACAAAGAGTTGTGTTCAAGGTCACTGTTTCTTCCACAAGCATTGATGCAGTTCCAGCAGACACCAGACACAACCAAACAATATAAACCTCTGTCTTTCAAACCAACCTGTTGGTCACTCCTGCTTGCCCTGTCCTGCCTTGCTTTGAGCCTGTGCCCAACAAGGGTCCATATGGAGGGTGAGGAAGCATGTACTCTTATGGCCATTTCTAGCTGTGTCTGGGAGCTCCTTCTGTCTCAGAAACGAAGCAAAAACAAATAAGGCCAAGGCATCCTGACCATAGAAGAAAGCAGGGCTTAGAAGACCACAGATAGGACTTATCACACCGTGCTTTTTATCTTGTGGAAAACTCTCAGAGGGAGCAAAAAAGGTTTCACCCCATTCTTACTTGACACGACTAAATGTGGATAGGTTATCCAGCTTCTGCTAAAATGGCTCTTGAGAAGGTGTGGGCAGCTGAAGGGATTTATAGCCCACATACTCTGTCTGCTATGCACAAAATCTTATCTTAACCTACTGAAAGTGACATTATTGTGACCCAGAAGCCCTGTTTTTCAGCTAGGTTCTTATGAGCTGTTATCCTTCCTCACTGAGGGCCCCTCCTGACAGACATATCTGATTCTTCTGAGTTCTGTCTCCATCAGCCCCTCACACATAGTTTTTCAGGTCTTGCCACCTTCCAGAGTGTCTGTCTCTCACCTTGGCTCATTGCCAGAGCTCTGAGATATGTAGCCCCCTCACCAGGGGTCATGCTGACATCTTTCATTCTGTCCGACATGTTTCAGACAATAGTTGGTGTCATCTCCAAGGAGTTATAGCTTTTGGAAAATACATACAGACAGTTCTCCTCTCCTGCAGACACACATTCTCTTCTGCCGCAGCCTCCTGTGGTGTGAGAAAATTCGGAGCCTTGGGCAGAATCAATAGAGGGAAACGTCAGCTGAAATACAAGAGTCAATATCTCCAGACCATAGCACTTGACTATGATCAACCAGTGACTCTGATCATTGGTGATAACTAGATAGTATAGATTGAAGAGGAGAGACATATCAAACTGATGTGAACCTAGAAGATTCTGTAGCTTGGAATCTTATGCTGCTGTAAGCTCTGAAGACTCTTCTGGCCACAGGAAATGTCTCCTAAGTCAAGTCATAACTTTTGGTCATCACCATCACAATGTGACCAAAAAAGACCAAATCCCATGACACACTGAAAGACATGGAATTCCTGCCTGGGCTGGGAGGCAAGGACCTTCCCTAATACAGAATCCTCAACTAGGCCAATGTCTAGACATGGCGTCTTGAGTTTTAAGGTTCCTAGTTTCTATTTAAAAACATTTCTTTGCATATATACAGAAATATTTGTATATTCTTGTATATACTATTGTTGGGCTATAAAACCAGTTCAGGTTCTTGCTCTAAGGGAAGAAGTGTCATGCACAAGAGATCATGCTAGGGCTGATGTTCAGGGATAGAGAAGAATCATATTGTCCAGGCAGTTAGATAACTTCCATTATTGCCCGAGTTCTTCAGACCAGGGGATGTGATTTCTAACTGTGAACTTTGGGAGGCTTTTCAAGTATATAGCCATTTCTTTAATACACTTTTCTTCATAACCCCCAAAGGCTGTTTTTAAATGCTGCATTCAGAAACTAAGATCTCTAGGTAACTTGAGTGTCTTCTTTCCTTAGAGCTAAAATTTGGATCTGGAGTGCCTCCTAAGGCCCATGTGGTAAAGTCTTGGTCCTCAAGCTGTGGCTCTATGGGAAGGTGTGAAGCTTTTAGGAGGTGGGACCTGGCAGGAGGTGGTTACATCACTGTGAACAAGACCTCAGAAGGGGGGATTGAGATCTTGGCCTCTCCTTTGTCTTTCTCCCTCTTTTCTGGACATCGTGAGGTAAGAAGCTTTTTATAGCACCATCCTCCTTCCAACCACAGTATTCTGTTTTCACAGAAGTGGTTAAGAGTCAACTGACCAGGGTTGAAACCTCTGAACTTACGATGTAAAGCAATCCCCTTCCCTTAATACATTGATCATCTTAGTATTTAGTCTTGGATGTCTACTTCTCTAAGAGTTATAAATTAATCTTTAAAGAAACTTTTTTGAGGATGACTGTGTGCTTGCATGTGTATATAGAGCCACATGTGTGCCTGTTACCCAGTGAGGCCAGATCTCCTGGAGCTGAAAGTACAGACATTTGTGAGCTTCCATATGGGTGCTAGGAATCAAATTCAAGTCCTCTGCAAGAGCAGTTAATGCTCTTAGCAGCTGAACCATCACTCTACACACCTCCTTCATATTAAACTTTTAATTGACAATAATAGTTTCCATTGTTAGGGTGGTTTTATAATTTGGGAAACTAGAAAATATGCAGAAAAAACCCTATTCCATCAGAGAAAGAAGTCATTTCATGAATTTTCCTCCCCATCACTGTCACCAGGAGTACTCAGAGAGGTGTCCACCTCTGTTGCCATCTGCTCTCCCAAAGGAGGCAGCATGTTGTGATTAGTGGTCTGAGTCTAAATTCATTTTGACTTGTCTTGAAGATTCTGCATATTATTGCCTACAAAGCCAATTCTGTTGTATACAACTGGGCAGGACACGGATGTTGGTGGTTGTGGTGAACATGTAGAGGCCGTTGGAAAACATCAGATGCCAGTTCTGGCCTTCTACTTTGAGGCAGGGTTTCTGTTATTTGCTATTGTGAGTTCAAAACTAGCCAGCCTGCTAGTTTTCCAGGGATTCTCCACCCCCATCTCATCATCGAAGAACACTGGCAATGCAGGCATGCTCTGCCACTGCTACTAGAGAGGGCTTCGTGTGGGCTCTGGGGATTCAAACTCAGATTCTCACACTTGCGTGGCAAGTGCTTTCCTTGCTCCCATCTCCCCAGCCATCACCTCAGCTTTCAATGACAGCAGAGGACTACAATGTGTGGACATTGTACATTCCCTTTAATTCAATCTCTGTCTGAGGTGTCATTTCCCATCTTCACCATGTTCACAGAATGCCTCCTTGTTAGTTATTTGCAGCTGTGTAGTTTTTCTTTTGTAAAAATAGTTTTCTATTTCTGATTCTTCATTTCTTTTTCCAGCTTATCATCTTTCCCTTCTCAAAACATCATGTGTGCACATGTATTAGATGCAAGCAAGTCCTTCTTTTGGTTTTTGTAGACTAAAAAGAAAAAAAAGTAATATTTTTGTCCCCATGTGATCCCTGTAGTGAGGAATGAAATTGAATTCTTGGTATGATTCACACTCTTACTTTGGTACCAGTCACTTTATCTCTGCACCCTGGAAATTTATGGACTTTCCTAGGGGGCTTTGTGTTCAGTCTGTCTTCCAAGAAGATACAAAGCAGAAAGCTGACTTCGCTGGTGTCATTTCTTATCCTCTGTGGCAGAGCCACACGCTTTTGTGCATACCTCTCCTACATCTTGGGAAGAGCTAGAGTAGAGGTGAGAGAAGGCTGAAACTTAAAGGAATGACGAGGAACTAGATTCACGGAACTACTCTGATCCAACCAGGACAACTGTGTCCAGGTACAGAAAGTCACTCTGTGCCCTGCAGTTGCGACTTTAATATGCATTCATTTTTAAAATCAAGCTGAAAAGAGATGTGTGGCAGCTGCAGAAGCTCCAACCTAGATGACTGTGGGACAGACACTTCCTCTCCCTTGGAGTCTCAGAATTTTCCTAGCTTTGCCAAGAAACTAGGGAATTTTGGAATCTCTGAGAATCCTCAACTTCAGACTCATTTGAAGAACTTTATAAATTGCTGAAGAATTGCAATGCCTGACTCTAGGCATTTTCCCTGGATGTACCTAGTGCCAGTGATCCTGCGACTCCTCACTGTAAGCCTTGTGCCTGAATATGGAGAGCTTAGAAAACTCGGCCAGTTTGGGATTAGCTTGCTAGGGTTTTCAGGTTTACAGCTCTGAATGCTGTTCACTGTCTTCACTTCAGTACTTTGTCTAGGAGCTCTCTATTGCATGGAGTAGAAAAGAAAGAGTATAGGATTATTTTCCTTCTAAGGCCAAGAAAAACATAGCTGAGGAGCTGGGGGCATCCCAGAGCCACCCACCTCTGTCTCCCAAGTGCTGGGATAAAATACACTCATCATTTGGCTCAACAGCATTTAAGGCTTGTAAAGTGAATGCCTGGTTCCCAGCTGGTGGCGCTGTTTTTGGAGGCCGGGCCTAGCTGGCTGTGGTAGGGCACTATAGTGCCTTTAAAGGCCCTACCTGGTCACTAGTCCCTTTCTGTGTCTTGTCCACAATGATGTGAGATGCTATACTACTCTGTCTGGTCTTCCCTGGCACACAGGAAACTGTGTCAAAACAGATCTTTCCTCCCCTAAGCTTTTAATGTCAGGTGTCATGTCCAAAGAAAATTGGCTAAAATAGAAAAACCCCAAATATTCTGTTATTATCTGTGTGAGCTGGGGTATGTATGTTAATCTGTCTACAGAAAATGTCCCCACCCTGCCCTCTCTTATGAAAGATGGAGCTAGTCACACCTACCACGGGGTATTCTCATGAGGATTAACACAGAGATGGTATGGAAAGCTCTTTGTACTATAGAAAATGCACAGTAAGTACCAAGTAACTACTATTTAACTCCATTTTGTCCCTAAAGCTTGAGATCACTTTGAACACACACACACACACACACACACACACACACACACACACACAATGTATTTAGTATTTATTGCAAATTTATTTTCCAAGTTTATATGGCTATTTTTACACCCGCAGTGTGTGTTGCCAGAGGGTCAATCTCTCTCTCTCTCTCTCTCTCTCTCTCTCTCTCTCTCTCTCTCTCTCTCATGAGCATGTATGTGTGTTTGTGTGTGCATGATCACATGCTGCAGATGTTGTGTGTATTCCTCTTTCTTTACCTCAGTTTTTGAGACAGTCTCTTTTTTTTATTACGTATTTTCCTCAATTACATTTTCAATGCTATCCCAAAAGTCCCCCATACCCTCCCCCCACCCCCCTACCCACCCATTCCCACTTTTTGGCCCTGGCGTTCCCCTGTACTGGGGCATATATGAACCCAGAATTAGCTATATTGGTGACACTGGCTGGTCTAGGCCCTGGGATCTGTTTTCAACACCATTCCCAGTGTTGTGGTTACAGACAGTGCTACCACATCATGCCTGGATTTTGGATGCTGGAGATTGGAACTCAGGTGGAAATGCTTGCACATGTACTTATTTTGAAGGGAGTTGACTATCAACCTTCTGCTTTGAGACTTGAGCTTGTGTAATGGTTTTGAGAATTACATACTCAAGAACACAAAAACCAATCTCCCATTTTCGTTAAAAGTTTTATCATTGTGCTTTTTATACTCAACCGCTGATCTCTCTATCATGACTTTTATGCGTGATATGAAAGTCAAGGTTCACTTCCTATTTACACAGGTCAATGGACCAAGTACCTCATTGAGTAGATCCTTCCTTGCCCGCATACTGCCTCAGGTGGAGATCCTTTGTTGTGAATCAGATGGTGGTCTTGTCTACATCTGTGCCATTTAAATAGCACAGATATGGAATCTACAAGGAACTCTTACAGAAGGTGACAGGTAAATAAAAATGGGGTAGTGCATTTTATAGAAGTTTGAGCACATTCTTGTCCTATGTTCATACTGAGCACCTGCTGCTTAGCATTTTAATAAGAAACATTTGTAAAATATGTTCTACTGAGTACATACATAGTTCCCCATTTGGGTTATTTCCTTTTTTTTTTTTTGATTATGTGTAATCACATTCACTACTCCTATAAGTCTTAGTTTATATGTTTCTAGCTAGATTGTAGAAATCTTAGAGCTTCAATTTATTTTACAAAATGTTTTACCATTGTGTTTATACTTTTTATGGTTAATGGTTCATAACTAGACAGAGAAACAAGTCTACAGATTTTGAAAGTTCACCCTGGGTCAAACAGAAGCTTTGGGAAGACGACATTAGGACCTAGAATGGATTAGAAAGTCAAGGCTACATGGATGGTAGGAGGCTCACAGACTCATGTTTTAGAGGATATTTATGTTAGAAAGGAAAAGTCCAATACATAGTCTGGTTGGAGTGAAGCCAAATGCTCAAAGCATTTCTGAAAACAATGTAAAATGAGACCTCCACCCCTGGATGTGTTTTCTGGAAAAAGTAAGGGAAGAAGGCCCAAGAAAACATGGATGATGAAAGGAAGTCAAAGAAGCATGCCTGGCAGTCGACTTTGCCATCTAACAAAGAGTTTAGGAACATTTGGAGCAGGGCAACACTCATCTCACTATGAACACTTTAATGTGCAGGGCATAGTCTCACTGTTTCAGTACTGTTGTGAATTCAGTGATGAATCCTGCCAGCCCTTGTCAAAAGACATCAACATCAAGGACATGAGCCATTGTGTTTAAGATTAGAAAGGAAATTGTGTTTTTCCACTTATAACATGACTAGCCAGAAGAAGGAAGGAGTGGAAGGGCTGGGTTTGTTGGTGTCTATATGTTTCTCTCTCTCTCTCTCTCTCTCTCTCTCTCTCTCTCTCTCTCTCTCTCTCTCTCTGTGTGTGTGTGTGTGTGTGTGTGTGTGTGTGTGTGTGTGTCCGTGTCTAGAGGTCAGTGTCAAATGTCTTTCTGTTTCTTTCTACCTTGTTGCTTTTGCAACACAGTCTCTTACTGAACCTGGAACCTGACATTTTGGTGCTAGCCTTCAAGGCCTGGGATATTCACACAGAATGACCTGAGATTTCAAACATCCTGGGTTAGAGTAAAAACAAAACAAAAAAAAAGGTGCCATTTGCGATGTGATATTTAATGTGATTAAGGGGGGCACTTCCCTTTGAACATGGACTTTGGTTGCTACAAACCAAGCTTCCAGAAGAATCCTGAAACAGAATCTTATGCCTTTAAGAGTTGCATTTCCTTAGTATAATTGGAGAGACAATCCTTTTTCCTTTTCACTTTGGAATACTAGTCTCCAGGGACTTGTGCAACATGCAGTCTTCTGAGTAGTGGCAGATGGAGCCAACTTCAACAATCACAAGTGTCTTGAGTGGGTGTGGTGGGTTCTGCCTTCTGTGGTAGTATTACATTCTGTCTCATTGCTTTGGATGCTCAAACAAAATCAGTGTTCACTGCAGTATCAGCTGAAGGCACTCCTCTTCAGGGCTTTTTGGAGAACCCTGACACACGCACACGCACATGCATATGCACACACTGAGAACGATGTATTAGATTAGAATCTTGAGTCCATTCTCCAGAGTGTGTTGAGGACAGTCCTTCCTCCCTAAAAGAAAGATTGTCTATCAGATAAGCACACGAAGCTAAAATACATCATATAGTACAGGGGTGGTTTCTATTTCATCATATAAAAGATCCAAAGTCCATTGGTAATTTTGTTTAATTAGACAGTTATTAGAATATGTCTGCTGTTTTGGGGAAGGGTGAGGTTGAACCAGTATATTAGAAGAAGGGTGCAAGGACTAAAATATAGCTCAATGGTTAGGCAGTTGCCTAGCATTTACAAAACATGGGTTTGATTACGAGTAAAGGGAAAGGGAGAAAAGAAAAGAAATGAAAAGAAAAGAGAAAAGGAAGAAAAGGAAGAAAAGGGTACAGCTCATACAGCTTGACAAACACCCAGCATGTCTTTAAATCTGCAAGACAGCCACTACTAAAGATAGCTGATCAAATTAACCAAAATTGACAAAGCATCTCTGAAAGCACAGAAAGGATTTGGTTCAACTCTTCAGGAGTGGCTCAGATCTGGGAGTCTCAGGGCTGAGAATGATATGGGATACAGGGAAAGTAAGGGAGCAGGTACAGTAGTCACAGCCCAGGCAGCTGCATCTCCAGCTCTCTGGCCTCCTGCCCTGTTTTCCACTGTACTCACATCTCCAGACCCCCAAGTCAGTTCTCTGCATATCACAGCCTTGGGAAGAAGATGGAATGCCAACCTGCAGATAACTTTGCATATGACCTCTTGCCACACAAGGAAAACCTATTTTGAAATTTGGGCACAGGTGACTGCTTTGGCGTACTCTCCTTTGGGATGCTGCAGAGAGAACTACCCATAGGGTTTGAGCCTCCACCTAACACTTGCAGCAGTTTGCATGTTGACTGATTGATTTTGTTGAACGATGCTCAGACCTAATGTAACGCTATCCCCTTGTGTGTGTTTGAGTGATCTCAGCCTCTCTCACTGCAGATATTTACTATTTATCCCTTCGTAGCCGCAGTCTTCAATAGAATGTGTTCCTTTGTCCACATAGCTTTTCCCCTTTGGATGAGTATTTCGATTGTTTGCAATTTTTCCTATGAAGTTCAATCACATTCATTACTCCCCAAAGGCTTAGTTTATATGTTTCTAGATTGTAGGGATTTTAAAATACCAACACTGGATCCAAGGTTATGTGGCTTTAATAACTATTGCTAGATACTTGCCCGAATGAATTTGGTGGTCAGCGTTACTACCAGAGTGGTATGAAGGGGATTATTTTTTATCCCTGTTCTAACAGTGTTCACTAATATTCTTCTGAGGGAACTGTATCAAATTATTGTTTATATATGTGTTGGTTTCCTGTGAAGACTGGGGAAGTTAAAACATTTTATGCATGTATTGCCTCTGTGGGTTTCTGTAACAATCATTGCTTCATATTTTTAGTGACTATTGTTTTCTTTTTGTATGATACTATCAGACTTTTCTATGCTATTGAAATATTGCTTTTCATTTTCATGGTAATACTGTACAAAAGGTCCCCCACCCCAGCATTAATCATGTGAGCCTTTCCCTCTATAATTATCTAAATCTTATGTGGGGCTGTTTGTTTTTAAAAGTAAGCCAGGGCCCCTGACCTCCATTGACCCCCATCACAGTGTGTATTCTTTTCCAGCTACTGATTGCCCTTCTCTCAAGAACTTCTGCCTCCACATCTCTACTGCAGCTCACCTGCCTCAGGGCCCAATTTGGACCAGCTTCTTGGTTTCCTAGAGATAACTGAATGGGCTAGGGAGTGTAGTGAGTCTCATCCAGAGTAGATAGAGCCTGAGACACAGTTCCAACAGTTCCACTGAAGTTTAGCCTGAAAAAAATCCCACATCCCTAGCTAATAGGCCTGAACCCAACAGCTTATAGAAAGCTGTGGCTCAGTACCTTAAGGTTCCCTGTGGGACCCTGGTGTCTTCTCAAAGCAGAACTGTGAAAAACCTTGGCTAAGGCCTGGTGGGTTTGGTCATTGAGGTCCTATGTTGTATATGGCAGCCTCATCTCCTGTTCTTGGAGCTTCATTATCTGTGGTTCCATCAGAGACAGATTCATTTAAGATGGCACAAGGATATGCACTGCTGGTGAAGAATGGAACTTTGGTAGATCTTCTTTAATAGGACAGTCAGAGGCTGGCTTCAATCACCCTGAGCCACCTTAAGCAGCTTCTCAAAATTCTGATGTGTCAAGCACATCTTTAATACAGTCTCTTGTTCCAAGGAGAGTCCAGTTTCCTATGAGTGGTTTATTAGAAAACAGAAATGTGTGTGGGCACAGCATGGAGACATGAAATCCATGAGAATGGACACAGCCTCCTCTTCATGGTGTTCCCTTTATAGAGTGTCCCAACTGCTGTGTTCAGAGTGCTTGTGAATCTGTCTCTAACTTTGATGTATTACTAGACAGTACTTACAAGAAAATTGCACAGCTTTGTTATGGAAGGCTTAGAGGGAGGGAAGGGCTTAGCTGGTCCTTCCTAAGATCCTTTAATTTATGCCTTGTTGTAACCACTTTCCTGAGATCCGGGAATGAGCAACGGAAGGAAATGTGAAGCACGCACAACACCCTGCCTGCATGGCTCTCCAGTCACTTTTCAGTGCAATTTACTTTTTGAGAAAGGACCAGTCATTCTTTCCAGGGGCATCTGCCTAATGGACAGTGGGCCAGGGGTGGGGAGTGGTGAATGTGTGTGCTGTGGACTATGTTTGTGTCCCCCTAGATCACATGCTGAAATTCTTCTGCCCCGAAGGTAATGGTGTTCCCAGGCCTGGCTTGGTGGAGGTGATTATATGATGACAGAGTCCTCATGACTACAATTAGTGATCATGCAGAGATTTCTGGTCTCTTCTGCCCTGAGGACACAGCAAGAAAGTGTGATGTATGAACCAGGACTGACCTTTTAGTTTCCAAACCTGCCAGCACTTTGACCTTGAATTATCAGCTTTGAGCAGTATTGGCTATCTATTTCTGCTATTTAAAAGTTGTTCAATTTCTGAATTCTTGTTATAGACCAGAATGGACCATACCAGGTTTAAGTTACTTTTTTATAGAAGTAAGTGGCTCAGGATGGTTAGACACCACCCTCACAGCCTGGAAGAAGAAACTCAGTCCATGACTGCCAACAACTAGACACTGCCAGACACATAATCCACTTCAAAGAAAAGACTGAAGGGCTGTTGGACTGAACTGTTGCTGCATTCTAGACTTTCCACTTGGGGAAGATCCCAGTTGGGTATGAGGAGAGAGAACACGCGAGGCAGCAGGGCTTCTATTGGAAATTCCATGAAAAGCATGGTAGAGGTTTTCCTAATTATTGAGGCCATCTTAGGAAAAACTTCTGGTTAAACTCAGGCAAAAATAGATTCAATTGTCTTGAACTGAGATAACATCTGTGTTAGGCTTCACATGTCCAGAGCACTTCCCCATCCATAAAACGCACTGGCTCAGTGAATGGGATATGTTGAGAAGGATGTTTAAGAAGCACAAAACAGTCATCTCGTTGTCCTGCAGCTGCGCATGAGTTTGAGGGGCAGCTGGAGGGTTTCAGTTACCTAATTAGAGGCCATCTAGTTGCATTAAAAAGTCATCTTCATCCTTTTCTGGCCTGGACTGGCCAGACAGTCTCTTTGCCTTTGTGATGATGGGCGCCACAAGCTTCCCTTGCCTGTCTCATCTCAAGACACACATTTGTTCCTTCTGCTTCTTTTCATTCATTCTTGCCATTGTTGGAGTTCCTTTGTCCTTGCTACTAGCATAGAGTGAAGCTTCTGCATAGAGCCACCATCTTTCCTGAGTGGGACATGGTGATGCTCAGTGACTGTGTGCACTATAAACATGACTGGCCTTCTTTCCTGAGTCCTCTTAGACCTGAGCCATCATTTACACTCCAAGAAGCTTCTGCCTGGGATCCAAATATTTTGGTCTCAGGGGAGCCTCAAACCTCAGCTCAGTGCCTGGGATCCAAATATTTTGGTCTCAGGGGAGCCTCAAACCTCAGCTCAGTGGTCCTAGGAAGGGTCTTTTCATCATGGCCCAACCACAGCATGGCCCGTGAAGGGTTCCACACAATGTGTAGGGCCTGTGTAGGGCCTGTCCTTTGTGTTGGGACTTGCTTCTCACTCTGTATCTGGATGCGCTAGTATACTGTATCACACAGCACAAGCACACATTGGCCACTGGTTCCATGAAGAAATCTACCAAAATTCCAATGTGCATGGCTGAGACTTCCAGCAAGGTCATTCTGCATTGTCTTGGGAACGAGCTACTGGCTGAAAGTTCCCACCGAGATTAATTAATGAGCAGCAGAGCCTTTGCACAACTTGGGTTTAGCTTCTGAGATCATTCAGGAGACCAGGAATCTGCAATATGGTGCTGGAAACAGACAGGGAGTTTTTGTTATAGGAATACAAACCAAAGTGCTCCTTTCGGCTCTCAAAGCATTTTCTCTCTGTGTCTCTCTCTGTCTCTGTCTCTCTCTGTCTCTGTCTCCCTCTTTCTTCCTCCCTCCCTCTCCCTCCCTCCCTGCCCCCTCTACCCTTCTTCACCCCCCTCCTCACACACATAACTACACTCTTGTTTTCTTTTTCTTTTTCTTTTTTTAAAATTAGGTATTTATTTCAGTTACATTTCCAATGCTATCCCAAAAGTTCCCCACATGCTCCCCCACCCACCCACTCCCACTTCTTGGCCCTGGCGTTCCCCTGTATTGAGGCATATAAAGTTTGCATGACCAATGGGCCTCTCTTTCAACTGATGGCTGACTAGGCCATCTTCTGATACATATGCAGCTAGAGACACTAGCTCCGGGGGCTACTGGTTAGTTCATATTGTTGTTCCACCTATAGAGTTGCAGATCCCTTTAGCTCCTTGGTTACTTTCTCTAGCTCCTCCATTGGGGGCCCTGTGATCCATCCAATAGTGTGGGGAGCCGCCCTCACATTCGCCATTACAAGATGGCGCTGACATCCTGTGTTCTAAGTGGTAAACAAATAATCTGCGCATGTGCCAAGGGTAGTTCTCCACTCCATGTGCTCTGCCTTCCCCGTGACGACAACTCAGCCAATGGGCTGCAGCCAATCAAGGAGCGACACGTCCTAGGCGGAGGATAATTCTCCTTAAAAGGGACGGGGTTTCGCCATTCTCTCTCTTGCTCCTGAAGATGTAAGCAATAAAGCTTTTGCCGCAGAAGATTCCGGTTTGTTGCGTCTTCCTGGCCGGTCGCGAACGCGTGTAAGACAATAGCTGACTTTGAGCATCCACTTCTGTGTTTGCTAGGCCCCAGCATAGTCTCACAAGAGACAGCTATATCTGGGTCCTTTCAGCAAAATGTTGCTATACACTCTTGTTTTCTGAGACAGAGTTTACTATGTAAACCCAGGCTGCCTTGCGACTATGTATCTCAAACTGTCTTCAATTTTTCAAATGCCTCCTGTGTGCTGGGATTATAGGTATACACCACAGTATCTGGCTATAGATTTGCATTTTCTTACATTGTAAAGTGTGTGTGTGTGCGCGCGCGCACGTGCGTGCACGCCTGTGCACCACCTGCGGGAGTTATTTTCCTTCTGTTTTGTGAGTTCCAATGTTTCAACTAAGGTTATTAGAACTCTTGGCAGTAAGGGCCTGCAATTACTGAGCTATCTTGACTACTTCAGGATGATTTTTAAAAGTTTATCGAATATAGCTCTTTTGTGGGAGAAAGACTGAAAAATATTTTTAAAACATTAAATTTGAAAGGGCATTGGAATCCCCTCATGAACACTCAGATGACTGGCTCTTGATGGAGCTAGGTTAGGCATAGTCCTATAACAGCATTTTGAGAATGTTCCTGGGGGATATTGGTGTCCTGTTATGAGTACCACACTTGCATCCCACCAGAGCCAAGTCACACCCAAAGCATGATGCCTCAGAGCACCACAGTCTTCCCTCCTCAAGACACCAAAGGGCTTAGAAGGTTGGACTTGGACGACACAAACACCACTTTTGAGTTACCAGCTGGAACCAATATGAAATTGCTTTTTATATGCAGCAGCAAACTAACCCATTGCAGAAGTCTCTCTTAGCTGAGCATACAGGAGAGAGAAGATGAAATACAGGAACAATAGAGACTGGGCATACAACTGCTCCTCAATAATAGGTTTTGTATTTCTGTAAATAACTGGTCAACATCTTTATAACCAAAATGGAATATAAAGAGACCTGTGACCTGTCTCAGTTATCACCCCCATGATGCTAAGCAATAGTAAGAAGATAGTTTAGCTTCTCAACTTTGGAAACTGCCAGAAATGCCATTTGGATTAATTCTTATTTGGGAGTTGGCTTGAACTGGCTACATTTTAAATGCCTTAGGATAAACATCATAGCATTGCTATTTAGATACACATTCCCTGAACTAGGTTCAAATAGGCCATTACAGGGAAATGAAAAAATTATTTGAAGTCCCATGGCACTTCTCTTTCATATTCAATGTCAACCAAACTAAATTTCTACAGTGTTGGAACTGCAGTCCAATACATTATACTATTCAGATACATAAAAATCCAATTAGCATTTATCTGTGGGAATTCTAGCACCACATATAGATTAAAGAAGAATACACTTAAAGTGAGACTGTAAACTGAGGACTGTCAGAAATTTGATGTTTCAAAGCTTAGCTAATATTGATTGTATCTATCTGCAATCTTTTTCCTAGCATATTATGTTTCGGAGAAAACATAAATGGGGCTTATTCTCTGCTTCATCTTGACTTTCAAGGTAGTACACAAGGACTATCTAAAAATAAGTTAGTGTATATTTAAAATAAAGGTTTATAACTGATGTAAGGTCTGGGTGAAAAAACCCCACATTGTTGTAATTACTATCCCCTGAATTTTTTCTGACTGCTGCACTGGGACTTTAAATAGAAAAATACCCTGGTCAAATTTCTGACTGTGTTTGGTTATGAACTTCTTCCTTTGTGTAGATGTGAAGAGAAGGACCCACATTGGGGAGTAGTCATCCAGGGTCTTGATAGCTGAGCAATAGGTTAGAAGTGAAGCTCTGACTGGCTCTATCATTTCCACAAAGAAGACTGTAGGTTTCTGCGAAGTTTTCCTCACTGTAACAGATTTGTATAAGGGAATGGTTATTTTTGTCTGTAGATGCTGGATGTTGAATGTACAGATTTGCTTGCTGGAATTGTCACAGTCAGTTCACACATGAGAGGACAAACTGAAGAGGAGGCAGAGCAGAGAAGGGAAGAGTCTGGGTCCTGGATGGCCAGGCTGATATCATCTACTGGGTCCAGCAAAGGTCTTAGTGTCTGTGGGAAAGTCTTCCTTGCCTACCATGAAGGCTTCTGAGCTGACACAAATCAAGATGGAAAGTTGGGGAATTCCTGGAACCAATGTTTCCTTAGTTTTCCTTCATTTTCCTAGCATTTATAAACAAGCCCTGTGTGATTCATTGTTTAAAACATCCACGGGGTTAAAACAGGTTTAATCAATTGATCAAAGCTCATATGACCTTACAGAGACTGAAGCAGCATGCACAGGGCCAGCATGGTTCTCCTTTAGGTCCTCTCAATATATGGCTTTCAGTTTACTGGTTTTATGGGATTCATGAGCATGCAAATGAGCAAGTTTCTGATTCTTATGCTTTTTCTTTGGCTCTTTTTCTTCTGTTTGTTTGTCTTGTCCAACTTCAATATGAAAGTTTTTGTTTTATCTTATTGTATTTTATTTTGTTATATTTTATGATCATCCCTTAGAAGCTTATTTTTTCTAAAGAGAGACAGAAAAGGAGTGGATACAGATGGGCAGGGATCTGGGGAGGAACTGGGAGGAGTAGAGGAAGAAGTCAAGTTTCTTTGCTTTTTTTAATGAAAGCAAAGAAACAGTGCTCTTACCTACAAATTTGTCTAGATTGAAAAGATATTCACTTACTCAGCTCTCCTAAAATGAACCACAAATCACTTGCTTAGTTGATATCCAATTCAGAACATATCTTTATTCAATTAACCTCCCATTTTAAGACTATCGGGAGAGGGGTGCTAGTGGGTAAGAGGACATCTTGGTATCTTCATTTGTTTGGATGGTCTGTGGTAATTGAGACCAAGTGTGCTGTAAGCGTTGCTAAAATTTGTGACATAATCATGCTTATTACTCAGCCAGGAAACTTGCCTAGTCTTGGCCTGGGGGGCTGGAGTATTTTTGAAACTGGACTCATGTCCCATTCCATTCCTTTTGATCGTTGTGTTTTCCCTCTGTCTGTTTACATGGAGCATGAAGGATGGATCTCATTTACCCCCGGGTGTTTCCCCATGACTTGCTCCCATCGTGACAACCCACTTTTACATCAGTGCAGAGTTGCCATCCCTGCAAGAGTGAAGAGAAGGCTCTTATTTATACAGCTGTTTGTTCATTAATTGTGATTCCACATCATTGATAAATGCTTGGGTGAGTACTGGTATAAAGGCTGTAGTCTCCCACTTACAGTTTCTTTCAAAGTAGTGATGGGAACCTACCTCATGAGGTGTAAAGGGTTTCTCCTTATTCTTGAAAGGAAAGTGGAGACTCAAAGCCCTAAGAATTACTATCTCAACCTCTCAACTTCCAGAAAGGAATCTTGAAGTCACGCTGGCTCAGAAGTTGTTAACACTACCAGATTATAATCATTAGCATGATTAAGTTTAAGCAAAGTGATTGAGTATTTGTAGTTTTCCAGGACCAAATGAAGCTAGTCAAAGTTTAGAGTGTGCAATTCAACAAAAGGATAAAAGGTTTAATAAACAGCAGGCACAAGAACATGAACTCTAGAAACAGCCTTTTCCACACTTTTGTGGGGTTGAAAGTAGGTTGGCATGATGGGACCAGGTCTTGGAAAACATCTGGAGGTAAATGAGATCCATCCTTCATGTTCTGTGTAAACAGACAGAGTAAAGACACAGGGAACAAAAGAATGGTGTGGGACATGCATCAAGATTACGCTAGCCCCCAAGCCAAAACTCAATACCCTAAACTGGATTGCATGCTTGTTCTTGAACCAGGGCCTGAAAGGGGCTTCACCATGATACTTGGGAATGGAAAAGTTGTCCCAATGGATTTAGTCAGGTCCTTCTTGCTCCCAGTACTGCTCTCCAACAGACAAGGGTGGACTGATAGTGAGGGCAAGGCCATAAAATGCCATCTCTAATGAGCAGATCCATATCTATGTCATATGAGCAAGACCTTCTTTTTGATTTTAGAATAATACAACTATACACATTCAGGAGGATCAGCATTATTTATGGTTCAGTCTTGTCCTTCCCTTGGCCACAAATTCACATTATCCCAGACCTCTGTTCCATCTCTTGATATTCCCAGGATCAGAGATTTCTCAAAACAAAAATAAACCCACAAGTGTGTTTCTCATACATTGAAGAAATTGGATACACAGAAGTCAACACAACTAGAATCTGATTAAACCATGAAGGACAGAAAAGAACCATGAATGCACAGAAACATAAAGATGACAGCAAATGGCAAATAAACACATGGTTGAAGATGAGCTCTTTATCTTTGGCTTCTAGGTCTGAAAACTTGGGCCCTGCCCAGTAGAGCTGTTTGAGGAGATTGTGGAGACTTTGGACAGGGGATCTAGCTTAGTAGACCTAGGGCACTCGAGGTAGGCCTGAGTGTCATATCCTGGCTTGCTGTCCACTTCTATTCTCTGTTTCCTGAGCTGCCAATAACTGGATGACCTTTGTTACACATTCTTGCTGCCATGTACTCTGCTATGCCTTCCTTCCATGAGGACTAGATCTCCTTAGCCAGGATCCAAGGCTTCCAGGTGAGATGGCATTTTAGAAGATGTGGATAAGATGTATTAGAAGCATTTTTTAAAGTTAAGTTAAAACCACAATAAATCTGATTTGTACAATCAGAAATCAGTGAAATTGGACATTTCTGAGCCACCACTAATACCCAACTGTAATGTTGCTTCTGTTAGTTGATCTCAGTTTCTTGACCGTGTATTCTCATTGGGCACTGTGTAACCCAGAGACAAGGTCTGGAAAAGCAACTGGAGGATGATTTAGCAGCAGCCAAAATGTGGTTCAAGAACAAGTGAAAAGGTTACCACCCTCGTTATCTTGGCAAGGGAAGTGAGACTGCAGGAAGTATACTGTGGGACTCTGAAAAGTATCTTAATGGCCACAAAGCTATTCAGGTGAGTGTGCCATGAACATGACCGTGGCTCAAGTCCACTACCAAAATATCTACTGAGTTTATAACCAAAACAAAATATTACAAGGTTTCTCTGACCTATACCTGACAATGATGTTATTGTTGGTTTTTTGGGGTCTGCCTTTAAAACTGCTGTATTCTTGAGCTTCTATACCAAGAGTATTTCTGATGCATCAGCCCACTCTTGATTGCCAGCTTAAATAAACTCTAAATTGCCTTGTTTGTGTGGTGATCTGTAACTTTCTCACCTGGACTGTAGCAGGAAACCACTGCATGTAGGCAATTGACTCTCTAGGTCTCTGGATGCAAGGTCATAACTTAATAATGGAAGCTTCAGATCAGTAAATTCTGTCAGAAAGCAGTCTTCTGTCACAGAGTTCTTTCTCATGGGGAAGGAAGCACTGACTTCAGTGTAGTAAACCTCCGCTGAGACCGATAAGAATGATGGTCTAAGGAGGGGAAGAACCCATGTGATCACCGGGAGGAGAAAATACTGAATTCTATCAATCATTTGAAGAAGGCTTAATGCTAATACTTTTCAAAACTGTTTTACAAAGTAGAAAGGGCAGGAACATGACTAACCTCATTCTATGAAGCCAGTAGTACCCTGATACCTTAATTGGTTAAAGACAATAAATGAAAACTATATAACTATTTTCCTTATGAAAAAGATGCAGACATTCTCAACAAAATACCAACTAAATTCAAGAATAAATCATGAAAAAGCTATTTTCATCCTCATATGCAAGGTTGGTTCAATTAGTGTAATACCCATAAAATAAACTTAAAAACAGAAATCATATGGTTATCTTAATAAGTGTATACAGGCATTTGAAAACTTTGGTATAGTCCATGATAAAAGAAGAAACTCGGCACAGAGGAACATACATATCTTAACAGAATAAAGACTGTATATGAAAAACCTATAGCCAACCTTATTTTAAATGGGAAAACTTGAGAGTATTTCATCTAAAATTTGAAATAAAGTAAGGGTGTCCAACTTTCTCTGCTCTTGTTAACATAGTGTTTGAAGTCTTAGAGCAATACGATATGAGAAGGAAGTGAGGTGAATACAAATAGGAAAAGTAGAAGTCAGATTTACAAATAACATGATTCTATACTTAAAATTTCTATTTGTTACACCAGAAAGCTCTGAAATCTGATGAAACTTTCAGCAAAGTTTCAGGACACAATCTAAATATGAAAATCAAGTAGTTTTCCTATATACCAATAATGAACTTGCTGATAAATAAGTTAGGAAAAAAACTGTTCCCAATAGAAAAAAACAAAACCAAAAAACCCAGGGATGATTTTTCTGTCTCTTTGCTAGATGGTAAAACTTTATTGCTGAACACACCACACCCTTGAATTGCAGGACATAGAGAAATGAAACTTGAACTGAACAGTAAATTCTTTGCTGGCTAGCTTTCACAGTGCTGGAACGTGCTGGGCAGGCTGTTAAAGGAGAAAATTACCTATGATCTTATATAGCACTGAACCCCACATGCTATAAAATGACTTAGCTTGAAAAATGTGCCCACCAGTAAAATAGTGATAAGACTGTTTATAGAGTAACCAATTACTCTGTCAATTGGATTTGAATCTTGCTTAAAAAGGGCAATTCAGTGCCTGATACTGTAGCCTTGGTCATAATCCATTGCTCGGACAGTCTCAGGTGCTAGGAAAGAACATATTGATGTTGTTTTGCTAGACAGTCATGTAGTCAAACAACCTTCTAAATATTTATGTCCATAGAATTGTGCTGATCTCAGCCTTGTCAGAGAAGGTTCTTATTGCTGAGGGTACTGATTAATGCAGAGATGCATAACTGTTGAAAATGGTGATAATAAGTGGTTATAAGTGTTCGGCTTTAATTAGGGCATCTACATCTCCCCACCACCAAGGCTCAGGGAACATCATGGAAGAGGAAGCAGAGAGAAAGTAAGAGCTGGAGGATGGGGAGAAATACAGTGAAAACCTGGACTCTGAACATGAAAGGGATCTCATACGCATGAACTCAGAGCAGCCATGGTAATCTTCACAAGTCCGCTGCATGATCAACATTAACAATTATATCGTGGAGGAGAGAAGGGCTTCTGGTACTCCATCCTAGCCAAAGAGCTAGTGGCTGTGGATGGATGCTAAGAGAGTGGATTCTTTTTCTTTGCGTATATATTGTCATTGGTAAGGTACCCATTCCTAATGGGTGGGTCCACGTATATGTGCATGTGAGCAGCACTCATTGGACTTTGTGAGTTATAAAATTTAAAACATCATAAAGTGGGGATATATTGGGAGTAGTGCAGGGGGATGCTGAAGGGAGAGAGTGGGTCATGGATATGATCAAGTTATATGGCAAACATGTATGACATTTGCAAACAACAAAATTAATAAAATAAAAACTGAGTCAGAGTGGCTTTCATCAAGAAAACAAGTGACAGTAAATGCTAGTAAAGTTGTAGGAAACAAGATATTATTGTTAGAAATGTAAATTTGTTATGTTTATACACACACATACACACACACATATATATACACCACACACACACACACACACACACACACACACACAGACACACACACACACACACACACACAGACACACACACACACACACACACACTGGAAACCAGTGTTGAAAAACCAAACCAAACACTTAACAAACAAAAAACAACAGAACAAAACCAAAAACCTAAAAATAGAACTGCCAGATGATGCAGCTATACCACTCCTGGCATCACCCAAAGGACTGAAGTTTTATCATAGAATTCCTTGCACATCTGTGTTTAATCCTCTGCTATTCACAATAGCTAAGGAGTGGAACCGACTTAGATGTTTGTAAATAGATAAATGGACAAAGAGTATGTGGCACACATACACAGAGGAATTTTGTTCAGCCATTAAAAAAGAATGATGTCATGATACCTGCAGAAAAAATGGATGCAATTAGAATTCCTTATGGTAGACAAAGTAACCAAGGTTCAGAAACACACGTGTTTTCTCCTATATGACCATCCTAGTTTTAATTTTTATTTATGTGTATAGGGTTAAATAGATCATAAAAACAGAGAGGGGATTGGGAAAGGGGAAAATGACGTCTTAAAGACGGGAGATGGGGGTGGGGTGGGGAGAAAGGGTTATAGGATACATGTGACCTGAAAGTGACATGGGAGTTGCTTGGAGGAGGCAGGAGTGTGTGGGGCAGATCATCAAAACCAAGATGCAGACGAACGTTCACTGATTAAGTCCACTGCTTTTCCATGACGTTTTTAAAGAATGTGTCCAGTACATCCTCTCTCCTTTAAGTTGATTCTGTCAAGCATTGTGCCACAAGAAAAGCAAATGACACAAATACTTTAACAATTTTGCGGTGCTGATGTGACCTCTAAGTGTTTCTCTCAGGGTATGTGCACTTGCATATCTTATTGAGGACCCATTTCAGCACTTGTGCCAAGGTTGTAAAGAACCAAGGACATCTTGAGTGAACGCATGTTGTTTGATATGATCTGCCTATGTCAAAGATCAAAGCCTTGGACTCATGGGAAATTGCCAAAGTCTTCCCCATAGGGATCAGGTCTAGAGTTTTAAAGCTCTCCCCTGGTTGGCAGTTTAGGAACGATTGATCAGTGTGTGCAGAAACCAGTGACCACAACTTCCTCCTTCTAGGTGTTGACAGACTGAGACTGCTTGCCTAGAGATACCTCCTATGGAGACTACCTAAGGCCTCCCAGGTACTGTTCATGATAAATACACTGAGGTTCTGGGTTGTGTAGTTGGTACCATTCTATCAGAGTGAGCATAGCCTATCTAAGCCAGCTCTTTTGTACATGTGTGTTCTTTCTTCATTCCCTCTCTGCTCCCGTCAGTTTTCTAGAGCAGAAGCCTACACAGCACAGCATGACAGGCATCAATTAGCCATCTGCAGTAAAATGTCAAGATGTTTGTCCTTCACCTCTCCCTTCGACTGGAGCACTGAGCAAGCCCTAGTCTGGCTAACTGGCCAGGGGCATTTGCATCTGCAGCAGGAGTTCCTCACAATCACCTTTTCAGGGCCTGGGTTAAGACCAGTCTCAGAATTAGGAATTTTTTTCTTCACAGCAATTCCCCAGTCTCTACTAAAGCATGTGGTCTCAGACATGTGGTACAATTCACTTTTACCATACCCACTGAAAACACTGTGTGTGCTCATTTTGTTTCCAAATGAAGTCTATTTCTAGTTTCATTATTTAGTGCTTTAGCCAGCATACAAAATAACAGGTCTCATGATACTCAATCACACTGACATCACCATACTGTGCTCACAATCATGTCTCCCTTATCCTCTGCCTGTTGCCTTCCTTTCTAGCTTCAGATGTGACACAGTGAAAAGCACTGAAAATACTTTTAAAGTTTTAAACTTCTTGAGAAATAAAAATTATTTTAAAAAAGTCAATCTATTTTTCTTTTCCGATAGTTCACATTAACTTTTTCCTCTCCTTACTAGTCATTTTGTACACACTGAATGAAAAGCCAGACATGCTCTGAGTGTGTTTTTCTGCCTGCTTTGCACTGGCCTGTAGTCCCACAGCCCAAAGTGTTTACAGCCCAGATTTCATTATGGTATGCACAACCCTCAAAGGGTCCGAGGCTCCTTCACCATTGAATTCGTTGCTTTGCAGCCAACTCCTGCTTCATAAATACTGCTGCCCACACATGAAGTCACTGAGCTCATTTTCTTAGCTTAGTATTCTCAGGTATGGAATCAATGACGTGAAAGTATGATTTAAAAGCCTCCTTTTGAAGAACTCTGAGCCTCAGGAGAGAAAAAAAGTCTTTTGAGTTGATTCCTAATCTGGAAATTCACTAGACTAGACATCTAGTGCTTATGTTTTCACCCAAACTCACTGTGGCTAATGCTGGCCCCATTTCCTTTTGGAGGATGGGGCAAAGTGCAGAGCAATCCCTGGTCATTCCACTTGGTGGTAGAAATTTTATCAGTGTGCACACTCATTCTTAGACACACACATGAACACACACACACAGCCAAACTCAGAAACAAACACAGACACACACAGACACATACACTCACAGTCACACAGACACATAAAGAACCAGATACACACAGATAGACACACAACAAAGACAGACACAGAGAAACACACAAAGACATGGACATACACACACAGCCAGACTGAGACACAATCACAGACATAACACAGACACACATACAGACATGTTCAGAGACACATACATACACACACACATACAGTCAGACACAGACACAAACTCAGACACACAAATACACACAGACACACATACACACACAGACATATACACACAGACACATTCAGACACATACACACACAGTCACACAGACATACACAGAACCAGATACACACAGACAGACACACAACAAAGACATGTTCACACACACATACACACACACACAGGCAGACTCAGACACAAACTCAGACACACACACAGGCACATACACACACACACACAGACACATACACACTCACAGTCACACAAACACATGCAGAACCAGACACACAGATAGACACACAACAAAGACAGACACACAGAAACTCACAAAGATACACATATGCACACACACAGACTCATACCATGTGAATGCACATTTATTGACACAGCTCCTCACTCTAATGTTTCCTAGGATTGCCAGAAAAAAATAGAGATCCAGAATAGCCATTTGCCTTGGACTTTGGATATGCAATGAATGATACTGTAGTGCACATTTATAATGTTTATGTGTACCGCTTGTGAGCATAATTATAGTAAAATATTATGCATCCTATAATGTGAATTTAAATTTAACTGGATGTCCCAGCCTTTTATAACCTACTTGTGGTGAATCAAACATTCACATGTCAAGCATATGCTTGCATACACATACTCACGTGGACTCCCATACATGCACATTTACATGCGTGCTTACATACATATATACTTCCTCACTGTATTCTACATGACTTATTATCATAATATAAGTGAATGCTAGAAACATTTAAGTAAAAAACAAATCACTGGGAAGTACTTTTTAAAGCATATTCTTTAAAGGACAGTGGATCCCATATCCTGCAGGTGGCCACTGATATAATTCACTGTTCTTCCTTGGAGTTTTAAGAGAACACTTTCAAGCTCAATGGTTCAGATCAGTCAGTGGGATATAGGCCTCTGCAGGCATCTTGGGATGGTATTTTAAGATACAAAATGTGCGTGTGTACGTGCGTGTGTTTTTGCTTTTAGAGGTCAGTGTCACTGTGCCTGTTATTTTCCCCTTTTATTGAAAATAGTTCCCCCCTTGCAAAACACGTCCTGATTACAGTTTCCCCTCCCTCTACTCCTCCCAGTTCCTCCCCACCTCCCCTCCCATCCGGATCCACTCACTTTTGTTTCTTATTATAAAACAAACCAGCTTCTAAGGGCTAATAATAAAATAAAATGCTATATAAGAAGATAAAACAAAAACTACCACCATGGAATTGGGCTAAGCAAACAACCAAAAGGGAAAAAAAAGCCTAAAAGAAAACATGGAAACCAGATACCCACCCATTCTCACACCCAGGAATCCCATAAAAATGCTAAACTGGAAGCTACAAGACATACACAGAGGACCTGGTGCTGACTTGTGCAGACCCTGGGTATGCGGGCCCAGTCTCCGAATCAATATGTGCTTTGATCATCTTGATTTAGAGGGCCTTGTTTTCTTGGTACTCTCCTTTCTGGCTCTTACACTCTTGCAGTCTCCACTTCTACAGGGTTTCTTAAGCCCCGAGGGAAGGGATTTGAAAGAGACATTCCATTTAGGGCTGAGTGTTCTAAGGTCTCTCCAGTCTCTGCATGTCTGGCTGTGGGTCTCTGTATTTGTTATCATCTGCTGCAGGAGAAAGCTTTTCTGATGATGGCTGAGCAAGGCACTGATATTAAGAATATAGCAGAATGTCGATAAGAGTCATTTTATCCTATCCTTAAAAAAATGTCTCATACTCTACTCCTCCAAGTCCTCTGCTCAACCTCCCCTGTCTCCCAGATCCACTCTTCCTCTCTGTCCCTTCAGAAGAGAAGGTCTCTCAAGGATATCAACCAAATATGGCATAACAAGATACAATAAGACTACACAATCCTGCTGGGAGTAGATGTCCCAGGGTAGTGTGGTGCACAAGGTGGGGCTTCCTCTTCTCTGAGGAGAAGAGGAGGGAGTAATGGGGAGGGGAGGGAGTTGTAAGGGTGGGACAGGTAGGAGAGGAGGGAAGAGGCTACAATCAGGATGTAAAGTGAACAAAAAAATAAATTATTTAAAAAAAAAAAAAAACAAAAGACTGGGCACAAACTCTCATATCAGGGCTGGGTGAGGCAGCCCAGCAGGAGGGAGAGTTCCAAAAACCAGAAAAATACCAAGAGGCATCCCCAGTCCCACTGTTAGGAATCCCACAAAAACAAGCTGACACCCCTAATGTATACACAGAGGACCAACTGCAGACTCACAACCAAGGAGCTTTTCAGTTTCTGTGAGCCCCTATGAGCCCTGCTTACTTGATACTGTGGGCCATGTTCTTGTGGTGTCCTCAACCCCCTGGCTCCTAAAATTCTTCCTCCCCTTTTCCCCAAATTCCAAGAGAAGGGACCCTATTGAGGTCTCTAGTTTGGGCTCTCTCTGTGTCAAGTTTTTGAATGTGGGTCTGTGCAACTGTTTTCATCAGGAGCCAGAGGAAGTATCTCTGATGACAATGGGCTAGGCAACACTGATCTATGAATATAGCAGAATATTATTATGAATCATTTTATTGATTTCTCCCAATATCCTAGGTCTAGGGGTTATCCAGCCTCCAGTTTCTGGTCATCCAGACAGTATTAGGTATGGATTCCCTCTCCTGGTAGAGGTTAGCTACTCCCACAAGTTCTTCATCTTCATTAACCCAGCACATGGCTTGGTTGGTATTTGCAGAGTACCTTCCTGTATCTAAGAAGCTAGCACATTGGAGTAAAGGCTCTATGTAACTACCAGTTTGACCTCTTCATATTATGTGAATTGTGTAGGTGTTGTCTTCAGCATTGTGGCCTTGCTATTGTTTTGTGGAGAGCAATTATAATTGTCTTGGCAACAATTAGAGTTATTTGAGGATTCCCATGGGATCTCTTTGGCCATAAACTCAATTAGATGTAACCTAATCCTGGGACTGGAAGCTTCATTTAGTGACTACAGATGGTCAGTTAAGTCTCTGTCTCCACCATTACTTGGCAATTTCAGTTTGATCAACTTTAAGTATGTATATTTTTAAGGAAGCTTCTTCTATATTAGGTTTCCATACTATTCTTGAAACGGTCCTTAATTTTGGCTGTCTTTCCCCCTATTCCTTATTTTTCCTCTCTCCTCACAAGATCTCCTGTCCTACACACCCCGTTCATCCATAACTACCTATTCTATTTCTCTTTCCCAATAAGATCAGTCTGCCTCGCCAGTAACCTTTGTGGTTCTACTGATATACTAGTTGAGCTCCAATTGCTAGAAAACGGTGGCTTTCACAAAGGACACCATCTACAGGTAGACTACAGAGATCCCAGTCACTGCCAGGCAGCTCCTCAGCTCCTTGTAAACATGTCCCTTTGTACTTCCTATGATCTGGGTGTATTTATTTTACAGAAAGGATTCTCAGCCCATCTGGGATTTGTTTGGAAGAGATTGCCTCTTTACTTTCTTTATAAAAATAACCCTTGCCTTTATGTAACTGGGCTGACCATCAGTTTGTCAGGCAGGCCTCACCTTTTCCTGGGAGTGTCCTTGGAAGCCTTGGTGCCTGTGGCTTAACCCTTCACATGCTCTAGCTCTAGGTTGGTCTCCTGTAGCATACAGAGTCACAGTTCTGGGCTGTCTGTTCCATCTTTTTCTCCAGCATTCCCTGGTATCTGGAGTAAATGTGCATGGTTGTCTTGTCTTTAATGAATGAGAGAGGAAGGAAATGGAGAAACCAAATGGGTTACCACCTTGTTCAATGTATTTGTTACTTCTAACTCTATACAGAGAAGCAATGCTATTAGCAGTCAAACTCATGGGTCCACCCTGACCAGGGCACTGAAAAAAAAAACACTTGGTCTTATAAATAATTGCAAGAATGGTTTAGGAAGTTTCCACTTGTTCTTCCTGCATAGAAGCTGGAGTTGTATGGAAGTGAAGTAGCAGTGTTGCATGAACCAGACCAATAAGCAAAAGGACACAACCCTCAAAGACTGGCATCCAAGGGCTCACTTAGACCAAAGGAAGGAAATGGAAAGAAAAGGACCAGAGCTTGATAAGAACAGAGACAGGAAAGAGGGACTGTGGGAAGCAGTAAAGGGTCGGTGTGCTCTTTGAAGCTGTTGAGTACTTAAGGCCATGTTCCTATTTTAGTTAGGACTTGAACCCATGCTGAGTAGGATTAGAGGAAACTGATCCTTTTGCTAGATTTATCATACCACTGTCCTTCCATCAAGTCAGAGGGGTGAGACAGACACAGATTTGATGTCTGATAGCTAGTGGCCATTCAGCAGGGACATTTTTCCTTGTTCTAAGGAATATGAAGAACTCTTCACTGATTTCCTGAAAAGCCTGGTGATATAGGGATGTATGCAGAAATGCTATCTGTATCATACATGACACTGAAAACAGAGACCATCCAGGAAACAAGGGGACAATGCAGTAAGAACAGGAGCCAGCACCTTGGTCCCCACCCACTGCCTCAGTTTGCCAGTGTGCTTTGGGGGTTTGTAATGACAGACTTGTGGGCTTAGTTCAAAGCAATGCATGTCAATACGTAATAACTTCCTGAAACCCATATCTAAGTATAAATGTGATTCTTTTGACAGTCTGGAGACCTCCTAACAATGTCTTCCTGCAGAAAGACCTATTGTCATGCAATCATAGACTTCATTTCTGAGAAAAGACAATTGTTTTATCACAGGAAGAAGGATGTTGGCAGGGAACAGGAGACCATTTGGCTTTCATCTTTGATTACTTATAAGTTTCCAAATATGTACAGAGTAACACGCAGTCACCTCAGTGCAGACTTCAGTAAACTGGAGCCATCTCAGTATCTTAATGCTATAAAGATAAAAGAGGAGCTGGATTATCACAGAGAGGAACTGGCTCTTACCCCTGAGTGTGGATGTACCAAGTGACTTGTTTCCAAGTAGTACAACATGGAAAGAGAGTAGCTTTAGGGGTGAAGAAAAGATCATGCAGTAGTTTGAGCAGGCCCCCACCAGGTCATGTGTTGCAACTTTAATGCTGAGCTCATATGCTGATGCTTTCAGAGGCAGGGCTTTTATGAAGGGATTAGGTTCTCATGAAGGCATGAGGGTATATATAGTATTAGGATGGCATTGATGACTTTATAAGGACCTAGTGATACACTCCTATAATCCTAACTTGGAAGGTAGAGGCAAGGGGTAGCATTTTGGGTAAAGACTAGGCTATAGCATGAATCTGTTTCAAATGAGTAACATAAAATAAATAAAATCAACATGATAGATAACAACCAAAATGAAAGAAAAGGAGAACTGTGGTGGTTGCTTGCATCCTATTGACAGGTGGTGAGGCAGTGAGAGGCCCTTCCCAGTATGAATCAGATCTCAGTTCCTTCATTGTATGAGTATCCTGCATCCAGAACCAAATAACAGTTCTTAGTTTCTTAGTAAGTGACTCAAGCTCAATGATTTGGTTATAATAACAGAAGATACAATACAAGTGAGAAGTCATGCTGAAAGTATGAATACTAGACACAATGTTAAGGTCAGAATACTCTCCTGCTGAGTTCCTTACCCCCACCCATGGCCAAGCTAGAGTCTTCCCAGGAGGAAAGCTTCAGAAAGCCAAGTGACATTCTACAAAACATAGGGCCAAGGCTTATTGAGACTATAAAGGTCATCAAAACCAAGGGAAGTCTGGAAAAAAACAGTTATAAATCAGTAGAAACTGAAGAAACACAATGAAGAGATTCATTCGGTGAGAGGGTCTCTGAAATTGAAAAAAGGGGAAATGAGGGAAAACTTCTGATATTCCAAGAAAGCATGAATTTAACAATTATGGATATACAGAGGTACTGATGTTGGTCCTAAGGGTCTTATAGGCATACCCTGCAATGTAAGATGAGAAAAATTGGAGAAAGTGGAGGCTACATACAAGCAATTTCTGTACTATCTTGTCTGTAGATCTTATCTGTTATCTGAAAATAAAAAGTTATTATTTCAGTGAAAATAATAATAAAGGAAGGGTGGTCCTGGTTCAAGGGGTAGAAGATGGCTGAGCTTACAAGGTAGATTTACAGAACTTGGCATGAAGTTAAAGCTCTAGACTTCTTTCTGAGTTGCAATAGACAAGAGGATTTTGGTGGATGTTGGAAATAAAATAATAAAAATTCAACATTAAATATTTGCCTTATACTAAAACTTATAAATGTCCAACAACAAAAGAATCTAAAATCAAGCCCCATTTAGTTGCTGTGGAATCTTAAATACTGAGGTCATTTTTAGCACTTGAGAGATGAGGCTATGGGACTTTAAGGATCACTGGGAACCTATGGCTAAGCATGGTTTGATTACAAGCCTTTGTCTTCACTCTTTTCTCAGATCACTAAAATTATGGTCTAGTAGGGAGAGATATAGCAGTCTCATCAGTATGAAGAAAATCAGGGAGACATTTACTGACTGATTCTTTAAATGAGACATGACTAACAGCAAACTAAGGGTCTTATAGGCATACCCTGTAATGTGGCAGTCCACCTTCTTTTCCTCTGGTAAAATGAGCTGATGAACTGGCAGTAACATCTCAAATGAGTTGAATGCAGAAACCAAGTCTCCATGGAAGGACTAACATTAGAAAGTTAGACTATTTTTGCAGAAAGCACAAGTGGTCACGTGTAAGCATTTCAGCATCCCCAGGTCAGACGTGACGGACAGAGCTGAGAGGGAAGATGGTGATACCATTCCTCTACCCAGGACATATCTTCTCTGACCTAAAGTAAGAGAGAATCCTGGACCCTCAATGGAGAGGGAGGATCAGCTGTAAGAACAATAACAGGGAAACTCATTAGGGCCCTTCATGATGAACAATGGTCCAAAATGTACCCTCTACCATGGATAAAAGGGCTCTTTTGAGGAAATAGATACGTGGAGTGCTCTGTATAGCCAGAGCAGGCTCACCAAGTAGGATTCCCCTGCCCCCCAATTCACAGAACCTTGGAAGATCATGGAATATTAGAGACAGGATCTCAGAGTGGTAATGAATTCAAATTAGGCTGTTGGTGTGGGCACTTATATATCACATGGCTTCAGATCTTACTAGAAGAGGAAATTTAAATACAGACACATCAAACATATGCACAGAGAGGTTGTCATGGGAGACATGGGGCTGAGACCACCTACAAGGAAAAAGACCTCAGAAGATACCAAATCTGCTGGTACATTGCACCTGGACATTTACATCTAGAACTGTGAGTATCAAAATGTCCATACAGCTTTTTAATGGGAGCCCTGACTGACTAATATGAACATGCATGGATTTCTTCCATTAAAAAGACCAATGATAGTACACTGAAGCCACTCATTGCCAAGCCTTGTCCTGGACCTGAATTCGGTAATGATTAGGAACTCTGAATGAAAGACAGGTAGCACAGTCAAAAGAGGAGAGTTTAGTAAAGGATCTATTTAATGGGAAGAGGATGTGGCTAACAGAAACCAACAAGATCATAAAAGAAGAAGAGAGAAATAATTATTAGAGCCCAACAAAGAGCTGTTGAAGAGGGGTGACTCTTGGGTATGATGCCTTCAAAGGAGGAATACAGTCCCTGCTCAGTAGGGAACATGTCTTCTCTGCCTGCCATCTGACCTCTTACCAATGCTGTAGATTGGTTACTTCAAACAGAGGTGTATAAAGGAGACTGGTGAGCATGGCACATTGGTCAGCTTCCAGAATAGAGGACAGTATGGTGAAAGTGGATCCTATGGGCAAATGAGGGATTTGCAGTTTCCTTTTCCACCAGCTTATCAGTAACTCTGCTAAATGAGAACAGGCTGTTAAAGTTTTTCACATAGGTAAACTCCTTTCAACATTAAGGAGGTCAAATCAGACAGATGAATAAACCGAAAGAAGACAACAGAGGGAAATCAGAGGAAGCAGATGATGTGGTAAAGAAAAATTAAAAAAAACAACAATAAAAACAGAATTCAGAGGACACATGGAGCAAACAAAATCAAAACTGATATCCAAAGACAAACAATGTTATTTCAAAAATATGCTCCCCCAAAAGAAAATTCAAGTCTGAAAGAAATCCTAGACACTAAATGTGTTATAGACCAAAATATTTGTACTTATTTTGGGGGGCTGCCATAACAAAACACCATCAACTGGCTGTCTTATAAACCACAGAAGTTCCTTTCTCATAGTAATGTATGCTGAAACTTAAGGAGCATGACATGAATAGATTGAGTGTCTGGGGAGGACTTGCCTTCTGCTGTGCAGATGGAAACTTTTTAAATTACCTTTACTTATTCTTTAAGGTCCTGTCTCCTTCAGGATCTATTGTCTTTGGTCTCTGTTAGAAGGCATTACTCATATTCATAATTTCTCTGCTTCTTCATACCATCACTTTAGATGGCATGGTTTCAAGATATGAATCTGGGGTGGCTAACAAATATTGAAATCATAGCATGATTATAGAAAAGATTATCTTCAGAAGTGGAAGAGAAGAAGGAGGAGATTTGGAATCTGCAAATAAGATACACAATCTACCTCCTGAAGGTCTAAGGAATGTTGAATAGATTATGTAGAATATATCTCAGAATGGGTATCTTCTTCTAAGGCCTCTGAGATCACCAGACAGCAGAGACTGACAAGCAGCCAGAACATTGCTGCACAGCATGCACAACGATGATGGCGACCTTGTGAATTTTCAGAATTCTAGAGTGAATAATTCAGAAAACAACAGAAATAAAACAGGGAGAATGAGGTGGAGGGACCTCATCCTAAGAAAGCAAATCTAGAAGTCGGTGTTGGAGGAGTCCACATGACCGGAACGAAGCCTTAGGATTCTGATGGAAAGCAGAATTCTGTTGCAGCCAAATGATGAAACATCAGGTGTATGCCTCCAGGATGATAGGTGACCTCACAGTTCTTCCTGCACTCTGAAACATCAGCATAAGAAGACTGAGATGTCAAGAGAAGAAGATATATTGGCAGATTATCTCTGGACCTGAGGAACACCATAGTGGTATATTCCAGGATCTCCTTGTTGACTCAGTTATCACAACACTGGAGTGAAGAAATAGCTACAGGACTGGATGAGACAGGTTCCCAAGAAAAGCCATTTAGTTTGTACGAAGGACTAGAAACAGGGCAACTTTTCTACAGCAGTGACTGTACAGTTGTCCATGTGGCCACAATCTGCACTAGTCGAGGTCCAGTGGGGGAGTCTAGACCCTTAACTAACGATGAGGAACTCAACTCCATTAAGGAAGCGAGGGGAAGCTGAGTAAGGAGCCAAGACTCATATCTGCCTACGAATAACAAGAGATCCCAACAGTATCTCCCACTATATCTCGATCTTGGTACGTTACAGCAAAAGGTTGCAACAATCCTCCCATCTCCACTCCCTATCACTACCTAGCTTTTTATGGGAGTTGTGGAGATATGAACTGTGATCCTCATTCTTATGAGCATACATCACTGAGCCATTTCACCAGCTCATCTATCACATTTCTGGAATATTGCTCATTTATTTTTTCATAAATGAGTGTTGAATCCTCCTCTCCCCATTGATTCAATGATGTGATCTTTCTGCTTTAACCTCAGCTAATACAGTGTGATACATTGACTTATTTCAAAGCAATGAACTTTATGATTCTGGAAAATGAACACTTGACTATCAGATATAATTATTTTTTATGTTTTGCTGAACTCTGTGTGTGTGTGAGAGAGAGAGAGGGATGGGGAGAGGGAGGGGGAGGGGAGGGGGAGAGGGAGAGGGAGAGGGAGAGGGAGAGGGAGAGGGAGAGGGAGAGGGAGAGGGAGAGGGAGAGGGAGAGGGAGAGGGAGAGGGAGAGGGAGAGGGAGAGGGAGAGGGAGAGGGAGAGGGAGAGGGAGAGGGAGAGGGAGAAGTTTCTACATTGCCTAGGCTGGCCCTGAAGCTGTGGGATTAAAGCATTCTCTTGCTACAGCTGGAACTACAGATGGCACTGTTCCTGGCTGCTAAGACCCTAGTGGGACTACTGTATGCATATGTATGAGATACTTTGGTTTGTTTCCTTTCTGGGGGTGCCTGTCTCATTTGGGTATCAGAATAAAGCTGTCTTCATAAATTTGATGCCCCACCATCCTCTCTGTTGTGTTCTTTTAGTCAAGCCATCCCACAGTCTCCATTCAAGCTGAAAGAAACAGCTTTGCCTCTCATCAATAAAAGAGCAAAGAACTTGGGAAGCAAAGTTTAATGCTTAGGAAGGTTTTAGCATCTGAGGTTCAAGGTAAAATGCATTATCTCAAAAGCAACTTAACAGTGAAATAGTACTACTGCTTTGCAAACGTCAGACTAAATCCTTTCTAAGTGGAGGGTGGAGGGAGGAGGGAGGAGGTCACCTCGCCTTTCTGCCTTATCGCCATTGTTTCTATGGGAAATGTGTTTTGAGTTCCTAGAACAAACAGACTTGTGTAACCCAACCCTTTCTTTGTGTGCCACATTGTACTTTTCAATTCATAAGTCTAAAAGGCCAACAGTGTTAATCCATAACTGGTGTCTGGCGGGACTACCAGAGCCTGAAAAGGAATTAGATAAGAAAAAAGTGGTGATGGTTGTCCAGGGTATTAAAAGTGCCTGAGATATGTTTTCCTGAATACGCAGGCTGCTCTGTGTTGGATCTGTGCCATTCCTAGACAAGGGACAGCTGACCCAGGGTGTGTGCTTCCTCCCAAGCCCATAGGCCAGTACTGGAGCGCTTCCTTGATGGTGTGTGGTTTCCTGGGGAGCCTCTGTTCTCAATTCCTTCTTAGCCTGGTCAGCAGAAGAGAAGCCGAATGCTTTCTCATGATCTGAGCACTCCAGAGTCACACAAGTGCACAACTTCATGATAGTCCCACTTGGTCAGAATAATGTTAATCAATCTTGCTATAAAGTGTACTTTATAAATAAAGGTGTCACACAGTATTCCATACTAGGTAGGATGGTCATGAGGGGGTTGGTTTCCAGGGTTTGGGGGCTCTTTTAGAGAATGTCTGCTCTTCCATAGTTCTTCCTTACTTTGATTGTTAGTGCTGTCTTGATATTCTTATTTGTCTAAACACTCCAATGTCCTAATCTTCCTCATGGTCTCCATGTCATAGGGGCTCACACTCCCAAGTTCTCCTCAGAGAGGGTGGACTAACTGTGTAGGTGTCCCCATTTACGGGACCACTAACAGTTAGCCTTCTGCCATTGACTTTCAGTTATCTCCTATTTTTTTACATATTTTTTTTGTCTCTTTTGGTTTCCCAAAAGGACCTCACAACCTTGTTCTTCTGCCACCGCACTGGATCGTGAAACAGTACATTCCACACTACATGCTGAATAGTGGTGGGTATGAGATGCTGGTTGTCGCGGTGACTAGTGTGCTAGAGACAGATGTGGACACTTTAGATTACAGAGAAAACGGAGATGAAGTCTGTGCTGATGAGGAAGTTGACTGACAGTGGATTACAATTGTGCTAAATTTGTTCATTTAAAAGGGGGGCTGAAAATTTTATACAATCGTACTATATTTATTACACATCCACACCTCCTTCTCCCCTCTAGCCCTCCACTCCCTCTCAAATTCATGGTCTCTTTTTATTTTTAAAGTTAGCATTGGTGAGTTTGTGTCTATGTGTATTTGCATTCATGTACCTCATCTGGCTCCTTTGTCAGAGGATTGCTCTTAAAGACTTAAAAGGAAAGCATTAAGAGGGCATGCAGCACATCTGAACACAACCACCCAGCTGTGTATGTACAGTAATATGTGTGTACCCTGTCAATCACGATGGGTTCTAGAGACAGCTATGGCTATTTTTGTGATTTCAACACAGAGGGTTATATAAATGGATTTCAAGGTAGAGTTACATATACCAAATGATACAAAAACATCTCTGGTTTCTAATGGAGATACAATAAGAGATCTTGATAATAAAACCATGGCAGCTGTCTTGATTCATGATGCCAAATTTCAGTTATAGACTTGTGAAAATAAAGGTCAAATTTCCTCTCTCTGGTGTGTTACTCAGTATTATTGTTTGAATCTGAAATGTTCCCCACAGGCTGCTGTGTTTGAACAGTTGGTCCCTAGCTGGTGGTGCTGTTTTGGAAGGCTGTGGAACTTTTAGGAGGCACAGCCTAGCCAACAGACACAGGCTACCCAGAGTCAACAGGCCTTGGAGGGTTATAATTCACCTCCAATCCTGATCTAGCTTCCTATGAATGTCTAATTGATGATATATGGTTAGATTGAGCCCCCACCACCATGGATCAAGCTGCTTTGCTCATGCTTCCTGCCAGGATGGGCTCTGACCTCAGTACCACAAGTCAAGATAAACCTCCCTGGCTGAAGTTGCTTCCGACAAATATCCTGTCATAGTAATGAGAAAAGTAACTAATACAGTAAATTTTCATAAGCGGTAACAAATACCTGGAAAAACCAAATTATAAAAAAGAAAGGTCAATTTGGGCTCACAGTTTGGAAAGGGTTAACCTATGGTTGATCGGCCCCATTGTTTGGCTCCTGGTGAAACAGCTCATATTGGCAGTAGCTCATGGCAGATCAAAGCCACTGACTTCATGGCCAAGAAGTAACAAACAGAGGGAATGCAGCCAAATATCTCCTTTAAGACCTACAATGGCTCAGAGTCTTCCCACCCAGTACAACCTCCTAAAGGTTCGTCTACCTTCCAATAGCACCATTATGAAGAGATGACCTTTGTCACATGAACTTTTAGGGAACACTAAAAAGCTCTACTACATTGCCATCCACAATTATATCCCATTAAATATGTACAATGACATTAGGGTAAAGATCTCCCTCTGCTTTTGGCATAAGAACACCATTTTGAATTGACAGTTGGATCTTTGGGTTTGCAAAGACCCCTGGGAGCATAAGAATAGCATATGAGCAGCATGGGGTTTGGAGAAGCTATTTTTATATCTTCAGGAAGCTTGTGGCCAGAAGTCCCTGATGATTTGAAGCAAGGGAGAAGATGCAGCATAGACCCTTTGTTAGAGGGATTTGGAGAGGGGTAGAGACTACTACATGAATAGGATACTGAGGTCAAGGAAAAAGGGTGTCTGCTTTCCTTGTTCGTCTTTCAAAACTTTAGGCAAGGAGCTGAAGGGGTCTACAACCCTATAGGTCGAACAACAATATTAACTAACTAGTACCTACAGAGCTCATGTCTCTAGCTGCACATGTAGCAGAAGATGGCCTAGTCGGCCATCATTGGGAAGAGAGGCCCCTTGGTATTGCAAATTTTATATGCCCCAGTACAGGGGAATGCCAGGGCCAAGAAGTGGGAGTGGGTGGGTAGGGGAGTCAGCGGGGGGGAGGGGAGCGGGGGGAGGGTATAGGGGACTTTTGGGATAGCATTTGAAATGTAAATGAAGAAAATATTTATTAAAAAATTGGAAAAAAAACTTTAGGCAATGGCCCCTTGTTACATATCAAAGAATGATAGAGAAAAGACAGTATCCATGTGTTAGAGTGTGGATCTGAAATATTCCCCAAAGACTCGAATGTTAAGGTTTAGTCCCAGATTGGCATTATTGGAGTGCTGCAAGGTTAAAGATAAACCATTAATGCAGTTTTAGGTCATGGGGGGCATGGCCTTATAGAGGCTTGTAGAACTCTGGCCTCTTCTCTGTTTTACATCTTGTTCAATCATGAAGTAAACAGCTTTGCCATTTCCACCACAGGCTCATATAGAAGGGGCTACTTGGCAGGGGCTAACATCTCTAAAGCCATGAGACAAATAATCCTTTTTCTCTTAAGTTGATTGTCTCATGTTCTTTCTGTTGTTGTTATAGTAATGGAAAGCTGACAGTATTTTGAGAAAATAGAGCTAGAGACTCCCAGAAGGAGGTTAAGAAATAGATGTCAGCTATTCTTTAACTTTTTTGTTCTTGCTCTGTCTCCTTTAAACACACACACACACACACACACACACACACACACACACACACACACACACACAGAGCCTTTTCATTTAAACTAGATGCTGTACATACATAGTTATCTTTCTGAGTCTGGCTTATTTCATTTTACATAATGATCTCCAGTTCCAAACATTTTCTAAAAATGACATAATCTCATTCTTCCTTATTATTCAGTAGAACTCCATTGAGTGTATATGTTATATTTTTCTTTATCAGTTCATCTGCTGATGGGTACTTAGCCTGGTTTCAGATTTTAAATATTGTTGATAGTGCTCTAATTAAGATGATGTTCAAGTATCTTTGCCATGTGCTTATAATCCTTTAGGTGCATGCACAGGCTGGTTATATCTGGTATGTGGGTGCTTGGTTTTCCTTTCTGAGGAACCTCTCCTCTGATCTCATGCTGTCTGCTCTAGCTTACATCTCAACTGCAATGTGTGAAGGTTCCTATTTCCACACATCCTTGCCAGTGTTTGTTGCTTTTTGTCTACTTTCTGAGCCATTCTCACTGGGGCGAGATGGAATTTCAATATAATTTGATTTAACAAAGATTATTTTCATATATGTATTAGCCTTTCATATATTATAGTTATTATATACTTAATTTATTAACTATATATGTACACACATATATATGTATATATATTGGCCTTTCATATATATCATATATAATACATAATGCAAATATATGTCATTATATAACAGGCATATAAATTATATGTTAATATATCAGTTGTACTATATAATCAATATATATAATATACATGAAATATCTTCCTCTGTGTGTGTCTTTCTTCTTTTGAGATCTGCCCAATTTCTTTGGCCATATTATGGACTGAATACAAACTTTTGGTGCTTATTTTTTCATTTAAATCCTGATACATTTTCTCTTGTTTGTAGTTTAGGCCGTCTCTTTCCTCTGCTGATTCTTTCCCTTTCTGTGTGAAGCTTTCTAATTTCATACAATCCCATTTGTCAATTGTTGCTATTTTTTTTATTGACTCACAAAATAAAGTTTATTTTTATTTTTATTTTTTGTCAAGTATTATCACTTTTTTATTAGATGTTTTCTTTATTTACATTTCAAGTGCTATCCAGAAAGTTCCCTATACCCTCCTTCTGCCCTGCTCCCCTACCCACCTACTCCCACTTCTTGGCCATGGTGTTCCCCTGTACTGAGGCATATAAAGTTTGCAATACCAAGGGGCCTCTCTTCCCAATGATGGCCGACTAGGCCATCTTCTGCTACATATGCAGCTAGAGACAAGGGCTCTGGGGGTACCCAGACACTATTGCATATGCCAGGAAGATTTTGCTGAAGGGACCTTGATATAGTTGTCTTGTATGAAGCTATACCAGTGCCTGGCAATACAGAAGTGGATGTTCACAGTCATCTATAGGAAGGAACACAGGGCCCCCAATAGAGAAGCTAGAGAAAGCACCCAAGGAGATGAAGGGGTCTGCAACCCTATAGGTTGAACAACAATATGAACTAACAGTACCCCCAGAGCCTGTGTCTCTAGCTGCATATGTTGCTTTTATTTCTTAAGTTGTTGGAGCCATGCCAATGGCTTGCATCTGTTATGCCCTGTTAAATGATTTATATATATTTAAAGATGGTTACCAGCTACTTCATGTAAATGCACAAAATACCAGTTTTTCTTGAAAGAAAACAGTAACTTAAGGGAGTGGATTTTTTAAGGATCCAGGGGACATGGGATTTGTTCCTTCTTGTCTTAGGTTAGAGTAGGTCCTTCATTTCCCCACTGGGCCTTAGCTTATAGTTAGTGGTTAGCCCTCTGATACAAAGCCAGATCTTTGCATGAGTGCCGCACCTACAGGATTCTCATGATACAGTGGTAGAAATCTTCCCCATCTCTCACATTTCATTCACTTGACCTTGACTCTGTCCACCCATCTGCCTCCTGGGACAAGGAAGTACATGCCAATTCTACACCCACTCCAGTGTTCCCTCCAGTTATGAAATGGATCTAGGTTATTAACGTTTGCAAGCTCCTGAGACAATTCAGCAAGAAAGGAGTTATCAGGGAACTAGGGTATACTTCATGAATAAGATTTAACTCTTAAGTGAGCCTTGCTGCCTTCTTAACCTGTAGTATACTGGGGCCCTTAAAATACGTAATTTGGAAAATCTCTAGCACTCAGCCTATAATCACACCTACAATCATAGCACCCAGGAGGCAGAGGCAGGCTGACTATGAATTTGAGGTAGCCTGCACAATTTAGCCAGAACTGAATCAAAAACAAAACAAAACAAAACAAAACAAAACAAAACAAAACAAAACAAAGCAAAACACTCTTCCCTCAAAAAATCTCTGCAAACACCATCATCATATTTTTAATTTAAACAAAATTAAAGAAGTAAAAGCTCTTCACTGTGTGATGGCCATGAGGAGGACTTCCTGCCTGGGAGTCTTGCTAGAATCCAATGGCAGGTTCTTAAGAGGTCACAACTCTCCTTCATGACCTAGGTTTGACCTATATTCAGAACCATTTTCTATGGCTTTTACTTTCTTTCACATAAGCAGACCTACCACAAGTACTATTCATTGCGTTTCCTGACTTAATGGCCTTTTGGAGGTATTTCTGTGTACAACATCAGGGAAGTCTTGCCTCATGTGCCTTGCAGTGCGGAGGTGCCCTCTCTATCCTCATTTTCTATACATGCATCACTAGGTCTGACTACAACTTAGGCCCCCAATGCATTGTCACAGTTCTCCAGAGAGAACTTCGTTGCAAATCCAACGAAGTCTGAATGTCTATGTTAGAGGGATTCTGTGATGGTTTAAATAAGAATGGCCTCTACAGGCTCAAATATTTAAATGTTTGGTACCCAGTTAGTGGACTGTTTAGGAAATATTAGGAGGTGTGATCTTGTTGGGGGAGGTGTGTCACTGAGTATAGACTGTGAAGTTTCAAAAGGTCTAAGAAATCCCAGTCTCTTGCCATACCCCTTCAACTTGTAGATATGATGAAGGCTCTCAGCTACTGGACTAGCACCAGGCATGACTGCATGCTGTCATGTTCCCAGCCAAGATGGTCATGCACTCACCTTCCAAAATTGTAAGTAAGCCCCAATTGAATGCTTCCTTTCATAAGTTTCCCTGGCTATTTTGTCTCATCATAACAATGGTATTATGGTATTGGCTTGCATGGCTAATGGAGTCTAAGAAGCCTCATGATACTTGGGACAGCTGGTGACAGAATTCAATTTAAGTCCAAAGGCCAGAGGATCAGATTTAAGTAGAGGGATATAGGTTTAATTCCCAAAGTTCTAAGATCTCAACCAGAATGGCATAAATTTATCCAGATTTTGGTTGCTCCAAGAGGCCAAAGGTCAGGAGAGGACAGATGGTCCGTGAAGAGGGAGAACTTATTTGTTCTTCTGGCCTGCTTTGCTCTGTCTGGGCTCCAGTGTGATGGTAGATGTATGAACACTGGTGAGAATGGGTCTCCACCAAGGGCCTGCAAATGCCCCTCTGGTCATCACTCATCAGAAATACCTATTAGTAACCACAGAACAGTGCCAATATCTTAGAATTTCAGGTTTGAGCATATTATCCTCAAGTCAATCACATGTCCTTCCAGCCCAAACTCATTCACACTGTAACCCAAGGATCCCAAGTTCAGCTGTTTGAGTAAATGTCCTTTGAGTCAAGCCACCGACATCTTGGCGATGTCAATTACTCTTTGTTGCAAGATGATGATACCATCTGGGTTTGTTGGCTGTTTATACCCCATTGTGGAAGATAAAAGACGGTCACAGACCCTCACCTGAGTATGCAACTGCTCTTTACCACCTATTGTATGCAGTTCTGCCTTACTGCACATGGCCTGGGCCAGGGGTAGGGCTAGAGTATGTAGGTTGGTAAAGACTAGGGCAAGGGGGCTTCATCTATATCCTATGGGGAAACCCTCATCTCTACTTGGTGAAGGCTTTCTGTATGTGCCCTGTTGAGGGGGAAGAGCACTCACAATTCTATAAATAACCCCCACCTATGCTCTATAAAGAAGCCCAATGAACTCAATGGCTCCCCAGAGTTAATGTTGGTGGAATGATGTGTAGTTTTGCTCTTGGGACCTTAGGAGGAGGAGTAGAAGATATTTTTAATGTTTCACCTAGGGAGGAAAGTTTAGCAATCCCTCTATTTTCTTACTTTTCAGCTCTCCTACCCCTTTTTCATCATCTTACCCTGCCTGTGCAGTCACCTCAAGACTCCCCCCTCCCGCTTATCTTCAACTCCCTTTCATATTCTTCTCTAAAAAACCCACAACTCGATCAGATAACATCCAATTCTCCTAGTCCATATCAATACCCAAGGACCAATGGCTGGGACAGAGACTACATCCACCTAGCATTCTAAAATTTTTAAACAACTCTTAGACTAATTGTAGATTCATATATGTTCATAAGTAATAGGTCCTGTGAAGCATTTCCAAAGAATTCCCAGAAACGTCTCATAGGGACACAGTACAGAGTCACAGCCAGGGCATGGCATTGTCATTATCAGACTCAGGAAAGTTCTATTACCACAAGGATTCTTCCTGTTGCCTCTCTGTGACTCCACCAGCATCCCTCCCACCCCCAGTGCTTCCTTTTCATTCTTTAAATTTATCATTTCAAGAATAGTATACGTGTTGAACCATGTTAACTTCCCATCATTTTCCATCTCTAGCCAGATGTCTGTTTGTGTATCCCCCATTTCATAATTGATTATTTAGTTCTTAAAGTTTTTTATTTATTCTGCATACTAACCATTTTTGCACTGCTATTTATAAATATTTTCTTTCAGTCAATAAAGTGTTCCATGTGTGTGTGTGTGTGTGTGTGTGTGTGTGTGTGTGTGTGTGTGTACATGTGTGTGAGTGTGGATGAACACATGCCAAGGTGTCAGAAGACAGTCTTTGGTATAAGTCCCCTTCATCCACTTTATTTGAGACAGGGTCTCTTTATTGTTCATTGCTGTGTCCACAAAAATACCTGGCCAACAAGCTTCCGGGCATTCTTTTCTCTCTGCCAGTCATCTCCCTGTGGGAGCACTTTGGGAGCACTGTGGTTTCAGGTGCACACCTGGCTTTACCTGGATTCTGGAGATTCGAACTCAAGTTCTCACCCGTGTGCAGCAAGTGCCTTACCCACTGAGTGTTCCACCCACAAACCTAAGCATGTCATTTACTCTTTTTAACAGGGAAACAAAAGCTTTTTAGTTTTGATGATGTCAGATTTATCCCGTGCTCTTGATTCTTTTTTTTTTTTTTTTTTTTTTTTTTTTTTTTTTTTGGTTTTTCAAGACAGGGTTTCTCTGTATAGCCCTGGCTGTCCTGGGACTCATTTTGTAGACCAGGCTGACCTCGAACTCAGAAATCCACCTTCCTCTGCCTCCCGAGTGCTGGGATTAAAGGTGTGTGCCACCATGCCCGGCTCATGCTCTTGATTCTAATCTAATACCATCTCTAAGAATCCTTCACCTAAAAAAACCTAAAAAAATTCTCATTCAAAAGGCTTACAGTTGTACTTTTCATGTTTAGGTCTGTGATACATGTTAATTTCCATCAAGGGGATGAAGTCATTATTTTGTCCAATCACTCTAAAACTTTTATTTAAACTGTCTTTATTGGAGCTGATTTTTGTGCCTTCCTTTCTGTGGGTCTGTGTCTGTTTTTCTGTTGTGTTCCTTGAACTGTCTGTCCCTTTGCCAGTGACTCTGGCTGTATTGTAAAGTTGTTCACATGTATCACAGCTGGCCTTCACTGATTCCAATCTCATTTCAGCAAATATCCCTATCTTATTATCTTTTCCTAATCTCTAAGGGTGACCATTTAACTTTTCCTGGCATCACTAACAAGTCTAACATCCATTTTCTGCATTTTATCCTCAGTCTGTTTCCTCCTTTTGTATTTCCCCGAGGAACTGTAACAAGTCCTTAGAAGTGGCTTCTGCTGAAAAGCATTTACTCCTTGCTTGGGGACTCAGGGCAACCAAAGCACGATTAAATTCTCCTGTCTCTGCCTTCATGTTTTGTCTGTCTCCTTTGCTTTGGCTTGGAGCCTGTTTGCCATGTCACTTGTTAATCATTTCATAAGTGCTTGTATAACATCTGATGATACCTAATTTGTCTTATCTCTGCTGAAGGCTAAAGGCACAAAAAATAGAGTAACTAAGATATCTAGCTGCCAGAGTTGTTTGTTTGTTTGTTTTGTTTTGTTTCTTTCTTTCTTTCTTTTTTTTTTTTTACAATGTCCTATTCTTGAAAAGGTGACTGTTTGTCCCCTTTCTACATATTGTACTAAACCTATAGTCACCTTGGGATCCAGGAACAGCATATCCTGGAGACATACCACTCTACAGTGAGATCACTTCTAAGCAGGAGCAGTTACCATGTCAGAGCCATATTGCTAACTCTACTTTCTTACTGAATCTTCCGATGTCTTACACATTCAGAAAGCTTTACCCCATCAATTCTCTGATCTCTTCCTGATGTGCCAAATTTTCTCCTTTATTCCAACCAGGAAAACCACATCATAATAGCCCCAGAAGCAGCAATAACAAAAGCTTCTGTAAGGAAAACTGCCAAGAACTTTGATATGGACCAAACCTTTTGGGATATCTTCTACAGAATACAAGTATCATCTAAACATATCTTCCTGTTTGTCTGGCTCTCCTGGGCTCTGAACCATTCATTGTCTTTGAGTTACTTAGCAACTAAGTTGTTGATAACTTAAAATACCAAGAAAGACATTTATCCATGGATACACAATTTCTGTCTTAAATAAGGACTTTGAAACTCCCTTCTCTGAACTCTGCAGAAAATGCCGGTTTGGTATTATTTATACATTTGTTCTAGAAACCCTGATTTACCAGCTTAAGTACTTTTGGTGTTTATTGGGGTTTGCCTCAGACTCTGATGGAATCTTACTAGTTCCTTCCCTAATTGAACAGCTGAATAAAACCTTTGATACATGTTCATTTTCGATTTCTTTAGTTATTTTAACTTTTAACATTCATTAACCCTTCATACACTTGTAAAGCTATGTTTCCCTGAAGGCATGGTCCCATTCGTCCATCTCTCCTTCCATGACACTCTGCTGAAACATTGTCTGTGGTTGCTGCCCATGCCCTTATGCGTTAAGTGTAATGCAGGGGAATCAAGAATCACTTTGCACATGCCAGAACCGCAGACAGAGTGCTTCTCACATGCTGAGACTGTGGGATGAAGCTTGGGCTAGTCTCACATGCTGTATCATTCTCATGATGACTGAATGGTTTTCTATAATCAACAATACCACAGAGTCTCTCTATTGGGTTTTATGATCCACCTCAGATGATTGCTGGGGTACAGAAATAGATTTAAAAATGTGAGGAATCCTTCAAACCATCTATATCCCTGGCAGACTAAGAATTCTTGCTGCATTCCATATGGTATTCTCTGGCATGGAAATAGTTTAAATTCTACTCAAATAACTGTAGAGAAGGGTTTCTGAGCTTGGATCCTACTGACCATTTGGTCAGTATGAATATTTATAACAGGAGGCTGGCTGTATAGTACAGGTTGCTCAGAAATGTCTCTCTCTGCTCTCTTTCAACTGGGTGCCAGTAGCCTCTTACTCTTTCCAGTTAAGATATCCAAAAATGTCTCCAGGCATTGTGAAATGCCCTTTGGAGGAGAAAAATCATCACAGTTGAGAACTACTGTCCTGTATCTCTACATACGACTAGTTACTGTTGACTATCCTCATTTGACTTTTGCATAGAGCCAAAGAAATTCATAGCAGTGGTCATTTCCTCCCTTGTGGGAATCTTCCTCCCACACATGCATCATTCAGAATGGAAGTATTCTCAAAGTTTTTGACTTGCTTGTTACATACTAAGTTTAATATGCTGAGCAAAAATAGAGACATAGTGGGTTCTACTCCCAAATTTCAGCAGGACAATAGCAGACTCTGAGTTTCTGCTCTTGTGGAATATCCCTGTGTATGTCCCTGAGGAGCCTCTGAGGGGCATTTTCAAGCCTTCTTTCTTGTGGTGTGTGGGGGGGGGGGAGGGTATGCGCACGCGTGCACGCGCATACCCGCACAAACATGTGGGTGTTGTTTTTAAATATACCAATTACTGTTAGATGCTCACTTGATTGCACTACTCAAAAAAATTCTTTTCCAGATTCAAGTCAGGCTGACAGGCTTACTACTTACATCTGGGTTTCTGCTGCAAGACCAAGTTCACTCAGGGCACCAGTCCTCTTCCTGAGGTCAGCTCTGTGCCATCCCGTTCTCCCTGAACTGACACAAAAAAACCCTGTCTTTTTCCTGATCCCAGTTAAAGTCTCTTTTATTTATTGAATTTCCTGTGGGTTAAGGGAAAACAACAGTCCTTGCAGTGGTGGGAATCGATTCACTGAAGATGTTTATAGCATTTCCAGCAGAGTCCCACTCTGGGGGGAAAGCAGTTTTCTCCCCTCAATCAAGTACAGATGTTCACACTGTGTGTGGTGGTGGCCTTTTCATGTGGTGATGATTTTCCTTCCTGCCTGGGTTATGAGCTCCTTAAAAATGAGGCGTCTCATATCCTTCAGTGGCCTCATCTATTCCCCACACTACCCCTAGGCAAATATTTATTGATTGGCCAGCAATTACACAGTTAAGTTCTGACATGAATCTGTATTTATTAAACAAGAGAGTTGAATAATGGCCTTGGGGTCACTGCAAGATTTATTGATCAGATATTTAATTTGCCTCATCACCCAACTCCATTGACCAAAAATATAGTGGGAAGAAGACAGAACTGTAGCTGCCCCCTGCCCTGAGTAAGAATAAGCTTTTGGCTGATGGCACTCCTTAATCATGGTTTTTAAAACTGAGATGTGGGTAGATTTCACAAAGTCCTTGTGGAATGGACTAAGAGAAGGCTGGGGTCAGCCATAGGCTATGTGGGGTTGTGGCTTCTTTCATTGATTGGGTCAGGGGGTAACCTTGGATGCAAGCAGCAGCACAGAAAAGACAGTCAGCAGCACACATTATTTCCTTGGCACATAGCTGCAGGGGAATTCTGCACCAGATGTCAGCGTGACTCCATTTGATCTAAATCTACCATGTAAATGTCACCGCCTGTCACTTGAGTTGCTGCTTCTCTATCCGGGAAGTGGGGACACAAGCTCTCTGCATTCGCATCCAGAGAGATACACAAGAGGAAACAGATGTAGAAAATAAGACAGTGTGGTATTGATGAGTACATTCTGGTTTTCCCAAGGGCAAGAAACTCATGTCTTTCCATCTCTATGTGCAAACCAAGACTTGTATCATTTTCTAATTATCTTTTAAATAAAATATAAAGTGGAGATTTGGCTTTGTAGTGGAACACTTAAAAGCAAGGTCCTGGGTGTGATTACCAGCATTGAGGGAGGAAAGTGACATTTTAAGAGAGAGAGAAAATGAATGTGATGCAAAGAGCTGACCTCAGGAGGATTGGTACCCTGAGTGAAGTTTCTCAGTAGAAACCCAGATGCTATGTAAGCCCTGACAGCCCAACTTGAATCTGGCGAAAAAAAGTTTTGGGTTGTGCAATCAAGATTTCTGGTTTCTAACCAGGATGTGACTAACACTAATATTCAGGGGAGAGGAGCACAAGTGTGTCCTATTATCCGTCTTGTGCAGGCAGTATAACTGAGGTAGGGATGTGAACTGAGAACACCGAGTACCTCAGAAGAGAGATGGCACACATCTGCAGAAATGCATAAGATATATTTCTCCTGATCTCACTCTTTATATGTTGTGAAAAGATTGGCAATTCACTAGCTCAGAGCCTATTTTAAAAGGTGCTCCCACTGATAACTACTCAGTCCAGTATTTCTCAACCTCCCTAAAGCTGTGACCCTTTAATGCAGTTCCTTGTGTTATATTGTTGCTACTTCATAACTGTAAATTTGCTACTGGTGTGAATAGTAATGCAAACATTTGATATGCAAGATGTCCTTGGTAACTCCTGTGGGGGTCGGGAATGGTTGAGAACAATTGACCTAGTGCCTATACACTCCTATTTTCACAATAGATTGTGTGCTTTAAAAACTGTAAGCCTGGATATTCAAGAGATCCATGAAAAAAATGTGCTTAACTTACCTGCATAAAAACAATACAGGTATGCTGTTGCCTGTCTGTAATTCCTGGACTTGGAAGGCTGAAGCAGAGAATTCTAAGTCTGAGGATAGCCTAGATACGTAAGTAACCTTTCCAACCTTACCCCTAAAAAACCATACAAAAGACCCCCAAGCAAAAAAGGAGTTTGAGTATTTGAGTTATAAAAGATCGCAAAGATGAATAAGATGTACAGCTGAGGTGGTTGTGGGAAAGTGGGTTCCCTCAGGGTTGTAGATAAAGTCAGTGACCTCTGTAACATGTGAAATGTGTTCATCCTTCTCCATCTGCACAAGTCATGGTTCTTTAGAGGATCGCACCCAGTAGAATACAGAGGTGAAAGAGGAGATAGGAGCTGGGGTCATAGAACCTATTGTGGCTGCCTGTAAGCTGAGGGGCAAGAGGAATAGGAAGCAGCTCAGGACCAAAGATAAATTCTCAGTCTGATACTGAAGGCCTGAAAGCCACCTGGAGAGCCACTTATGCAGGTTCATGTTCAAAGGCTGAAGAATCTGCAGTGTAGCATCCTCAGTAGTAAGACATGAATATGCGCAAGGCAGTGCATCCGGTGGACACACAGTTTTCTCATTTTTCCTCTTTTGCATTCCATCATGGCTCCTAGACTATCGAATGATGTCATATGTGTTCAGGATGAAACTTCTCCACTCAGTCTGATAACTTACATGCCAGTCATCTCTAGAGACACCCACAAGACACTCTCCCGAGTGTGCTTTACTAATTCTCTAACCATCCATACAGCTATCAACCAAAACCAACCACCACACAGTCCAGACCCTTCATCTCAGGAGTGGATTAGGAAGGCGTTGAGCTTTTCAGGCAAGCTGCTGCTCCTCTCAGCAAGAGGTAAAGCAGCTACCAATGGAGGAAGGCACTGGAACAATTGCTCTCACATGCCCACTGTAGTCACTGTGCCAGTCAGTTCTTTTGTCAGTTTGATACAATCTGGAGTCAAATCTGAGAAGAGGGACTCTCAGTTGAAAATTAAATACCTCCACCAGATTAGCCTGTAGCTAAGCCCGTGAGGTATCATGATAGATTTGGGAGGGCTCTGCCCACTGTGAGTGGTTGCATCTGTTGTTTGGTGGTCCTATAATGTACAAGAAAACAAACGGAGTAAACCAATAATCAGCATTTCTCTATGTTCTGTGCTTCATAGGTACCTGGAGCTCCCGCTCTGACTTCCCATCATGATGGGTTGTAAACTATATGTTGACATAAGCGCTGTCTTCCCCAAGTTGATTTTGGTCATGGTGTTTATCACAGGGATAGAAAGGAAACCGTGACAATTACTGTGATGCCCGCAAGAATGTACAGCCTTAGTACTGAGGAAAGATTTGGGGTTGAAAAAGTTGCCACAAGATAGGGTAAAATCATGTTTACTGGATGCCTTTTATGTAAAAGTCCATGTTTAGGTACATGTAGATCAATAAACTTACAGAGATCTTTAGAAAGCTATTTGTCTACCAACTAATAACAACAGTTCTCCCAGGACCAAGGAATTAAAAACAGCCTTTGTTGTCTTCTTTCTGACTTTGCTTTTCTAAATAAAATAGTGAAATACTATTACATTATTCCAAAAAGGAATTACATTTTATTCATTTGGAAAGCATAAATGTAACCAATAGTTGGTGGTATAAGTAGGCAGAGCTACTTACTGTCTGGTACAAGTTATTCCACAGTAAGTACATAGGATCAAAATGTAGCTCAATGGGAGAGTAATTGACTAGCATGAACAAGGCTCTGGGTTCAATTCCAAGCACTGCAGAAAAACAAAACAGAACACCATATACATGAAGTGCCATGGTAGCCAATGATCTCCAGATAAAGAAACCAGTAAGAGGAGAGAAAGACAGACAGACAGAGAGACAGAGACAGAGAGTGACAGACAGAAACAGACAGAAACACAGAGAAACAGAAAGAAACAGATGGAGTCAGAGAGAGAGAGAGAGAGAGAGAGAGAGAGAGAGAGAGAGAGAGAGAGATAGGACACAGAGAGACAGAGACAGAGACAGACAGAGAAAGAGACAAAGAGACTTAGATAATGGATGGATGCATGCATGGATGGATGGATGGACAGATGGATGGACAGACAGACAGATGAATAGACAGATATATGGATAGATGGACAGACAGACAGGTGAGAGTAGATTTGTTAAGAGAATTGGCCCACTTAGTTGTGGAGGCTGAGAAATCCTATAGTCTGTCTTCTAAAGAGCTGGAGGAGACTAGGAGCACTTTTAGTGTGGATCACTCCAAGTTCAAAGATTTCAGAACCCAAGAAACCAAAGATGTTACTCTTAGGCTGAGAACTTCAGAATGAGGGGTGGGCATAGGTACAAGTCCCCAGTCCCTAAGGGCACAGAATCTGTTTTAAAGTCTAAGGGTAAGAAGAAAATGGTGCCATGGCTCCAGGAAACAGACAGTGAATGAAGCTTTATCCTATCACCTAGTTCTTTATTAGTCTTCAGCCAACTGGATGGTGCCACCCTTGATGAAGGCAAATCCTTACCAACCAGTGTACCCCACACCTCACCTAGGACTTATCCTTTCAGATCTACCCAGAACCAACACCATCCCTGTTTGCCTAAATATCAACTAATCTAGTGAAACTGATACCGAATTTTACCCACCAGTCCATATTAATGGAAGATATAACAGACCTTTGAAGAGAGCATGTGGCTGTTATGAATTAAAGTTTTGTGCTCCATGAAGTTTTATATGGAAGCCCCAATCCATAACAGGGTGATAATTGAAGAGAGGCTTCTGGGGAGGTACTTTGGGTGCTAGCATTAGATAAGCTACAAAGTTGATAACTCTATCATGATAGCATCATAAAAACAAGGAAAGGACTAAGTACTTCCTCTCTGCCACATGGGAAGATAATGGGGGTGTTGAATGTTGTCATCCTGAAGAAAAGAATTCATCTCTTGACTGAAATGCATACAGTTTATGCAGAACTTTATTAAGCAAAGCAAACATCCCAAAGACAGATTGAGCAGTACAACTTTATGTGTGTAGAGTTCAAAGAAGAGCCTTGAGTTTCATTTATTTGCTGCCCATCTTGTTTGTCGATATGTATATCAGGCTAACTAGAGAATCTCCTTTCTCTGCCTTCCTTCTCTTTATAGGAGTGCTGGGAGTGCGGATATCTGTGTGACTCTGCCTGGATTTTACATAGGTTCTGAGAATCTAAATACTACTATCTATAGCTGGGACTTTCGTATCACAGCCAAACTCCCAGAAGAGGAGACACCATTGAGCTAGAAGGTTTGGGTTAGAGCAGAGGGAGAAAAAGATTCTGTGGTACTACCTACTTTCTTTCTTGCAGGAGAGAAGGGTTTAGAAACACTTTAAAGGGGAACACTTTGTGCTCCTTTCTCCAACTTGACCTTGATGCTCAAATTACTTGGCTGAGGCATCCAGACCCTCCACGAGAACCCATTTAATAATCTAATAAGATAATTGGATGCCTCATTTGAGATCAGAAAATGTCAACAAGGCTCAGCCAGCTCCTTTTTATTATAGAGCTTGAGTGGCTTTGCTACTTAGGCAAGAGCACAAGACACCAGAAACACTCATTTTGATTTTTGAAGTCAATGCCCTACTGAGAAATGCAGGCTGGACTAGAAACTTTCTTTTTCCAAAAATGTTCTTTCCTCTCATCATATGCATGCACATGGACTCCAGATTCCTCCAGACTCCTTCCTGATTGCTTTTTGAACATGGTTTCAATATAAGTAATTTATTGGCTATTTCTACTCTTTGCTTAAGTTATAAAATACCCTTCTGCTTTCATAGATTTCACATTGGCATCCACTCTAAGAGACCAGCTGGAAGAAACACAAGCCAGCATGATATGTTTTGCTTTCTCTCTTGAGAAGGAGGCAGGTAGAACAATGCATTTTAAAATGAAATCTGAAAGAGAAAGTTCCACAAGCTGTTAATGCTGCAGCCTCTTCTTCAGTGTGTTCTGTCTTTTCGAGCTGCTTATATGAAAAATATAAAACCCACATGAATCTACTTTACATAACTTATTCCAAAAGAATGCTGTTGCTATGTAGACTTGCTTTCTGGTGCAGGGGGACGTAAATTTGGAGGAAACCCACTTCACTTTTATCTATGTAGAAACTTACCCAATGTAGATAGCATATTAATGTTGGAATTAGTGAAATTTAATTTTTTTCACCCAGGCAATTTTATGTCGCTGGTATATAGAAACATTCTTTACTCTCATCAGTACTTCAAAATCATGGTCAGCCATGGTCAGGCTTTACTGCTGAAAACAAAACTTACTTGTGTCATTGAATATGAAAAAAATTGAGCTGGTATCCAACTAGAAGCTTTATCCTTACTGACTATCATTCATGGCTCTGGAAGGTACTATGCATGCTACCAGAGGAAAAAAGTAACCAATTTTATCCAGCTGTAAACCCTGTGACCTACAATCTTGTAAGATTTACTGGTAAAATACTGCCACAAATGTCAAAGGCTTAACCAATCACATTTTTAAAATACTGGGTTTAAGACATGTTCCATGAGATGGAACCCATCCAAAACAATTTTGAAGTGGCAAAGAACCTGAGGCTAGCTAGATCTGCTAAATGTTCATAACAATAAAATGATTCCTAGTGACATGGTGCTGTAACCATAGATCAGCAACTAATAATCACTCAGCAGAAACACTTCTGGAAGCTTATGGTGATTAATAAAGAGACACACAACTGGGCAATGTGCAGTGTGTGTCTCTCACTCCCATCAAAGTGTGAATATCTATGCGAAAGCAAAGGTGGGGAGATCATTAAGAGCCAGACGTGGCAGATGACTCCGAGGAAATAGTGTCTTCCAGACAAAACAGGACGGATGCACACATAAACTAAAAGAGATTATGCTTACAAGACTCGCACATGTTCAAACCAAACAAACTCCCAGCCCTGAGAGAGAAAGTGGATGAAAGACCCATCCCTAACCCAGAAGCTGTTTGTAATTGATATCTGCTAGAATAGGGGGGAAAAATCAGTTTTTTCAATTGAGTGCCACTGGGTCTATCAACCACACTCCAGGACAGGCCCTATGCCCAGAAGTAGTTGGCTGACACAAAATAGACTCCAAGTTGATGGTGTGTCTGTGTGTGATGTGTACATGCATGCATGTATACTTTACATTCTAGTATTTTTCTATTTTGTTTTCTTTTGTTGTTCTTCCTATTTTTTAAGAGAAAGAGAGAGAGGAAGAGGGAAGAGGAGAGGGAGAGGGAGGGGGAGAGGGAGGGAAAGGGGAAGAAGGAGGGGGAGAGTGAGGGGGAGGGAGAGGGAGAATGAAGTTGGGTGGGTAGGGAAGTGGAAGATTTGGGAGTAGTTGGGGGAAATATAATCAAAGATTTTATAATATAAATATTGTATAAAATGTTATACATATATGTGTAATCTGTTTGGAATTTGGCTATTTATTTGATTGTGGCTTCTGCCCGTATCTTGCTAATGGGAGGCAAAAGAAACTCAAGCAGTCTGCTATATTCTAGTGGTATAATATCAGTGGGCTTAATAGCACAGTGATATGATAGAATGCTCTCTCAGATTAATTATTAAAATCATACTTAGGGGAAAGTCACTATTAACATGACCACTGTCCAATTTGCCTCTTTTATGAAGTTTAGATCAACTCAATATGCAGTATATTTCCATGCACGTGGTCCTGAGAGCATAAAGGCCTTTGCTGGCAGACATGCTCTCTTATATTAGCAACAGTAACACAAGTAATGGAACTGTTTACCCTTTAGGAATTTCTATCACCAAAACCAGACAAGGAAGTTTCTCTGTGCAGTAAATGTATTTTATATGCAACTTAAAAATAAATGCAGTTTAAAAGTAGTTAAAAATTAAATAAAAATGTAATTTTTAAAAAATTATAAGCTTTAGATCAATCAAAAAAAAATCCCACTTTTCCACCTTTGTCTCATTTTTGTTTTGCTCTTTAGTTGTCCTCTCGTTTCTCCAGAATTTGCCTTTATTTCACCCCTGGCATGCAGGTTGTGATTTCTTTTAAATATTTTGGCCATGTTTGACTCGTGGCAATAAAATATCTGCAATTGCTCCAGTCCCGGTCTCTTTATATCACTCTAACAAGGAAGAAAGTCTTTTCTTCTAGAAACTTAAAAAAAAAATGGGCAAGTCTTACTGCTCTAGCAATAGAATGAAAGCCTGAAAAATTATTTAATACTGACCACATTTTTATTATAATTTTATTTTTTAATTAAAAAGACTTTTCTATATAATATATTTTGATCATTGTCTTCGAGTTTTATTGCTGTAAAGAGACACCATGACCATAGTAACTCTTTTTTAAAAAAATTTTTATTAGATATTTTCTTCATTTACATAGCAACTCTTATAAAGAAAAACATTTAATTGGTGCTGGCTTACAGTTTCAGAGGTTTAGTCCATTTTCATTATGGAGGGAAGCATGGCAGCTTGCAGGTAGACATGGTGCTAGAGAAGGACTTAAGAATTCTACATTTGGATTAGCAGGCAGCAGACAAAGACTGTGTGCCACACTGGGTGTAGCTTAAGCATCTGAGACTTCAAAGCCTGCCCTCACAGTGACTCCAACAAGGCCATACCTCCTAGTAGTGCTGTTTCCTGTGGACCAAGAATTCAGATCCATGAGTCTAGGCCGGGGCTATACCTATTCAAACCACCACAACCATCCATATTCTTTTATTCCCCCATTAGAAATATTGCTGATGTTAGAGTTTGGGTTAATTTTACATTAAAAAATGTATAAAATTGAAAAAGCAATTTCTCTGCCCACAAACAAACAAACAGAACATGAATAAAACAAGTTAGAAAAACCTCCAGAAACTGTTTACTAAGTAATTGTTTGTTAAGTAAAGATTAATTAAGCAATGAACATCTGATTTTGTTATTTCATTTTAAGGATGTGAATGTCTTTAATATGACACCCATTGACCTTGGGTCATAAATGTACAAAAATTATATGTACAAAAACTTCTGAAAATGTCCCTTGAATCAAATATGAATGACCATACTCATGTTGCCTGGAATAGCATCTTTTAATGTGAAATTGTACACACACTGTGGTCTTCAGATGCTACCTGATAACAATGTTTGCATCTAAGTTTGTGGAAGCTTGGAGTCTGTTAGTAGAGCCTGATGTTTTCTCTGATAGACTCAAGGATGTCAGGAGAGACAGATAAAGGCAAGGCAAGGATGGCTAGTAAAACTAAGGACAGCCTGAGAATTCAGCTCTGGATTTATAACATTCCAACTCTCTATGATCAGAGAGCTAACTAGTCAATAAAGGCCCTGTTGAATCTCTAGCACAGGAGTGGCTTCCTTTTGGAAGTGTGGAGTGTGATTGATATGCCTGAATTATTATTATTGCTATTTCTGAATGTAGGCTTTTGGGATTTATTAAAAATCTATTAGTGTAAATTATAAGTATGATTCTAATTTTCATTCTTAAATGATTCAATGTTGTGTATGATTATTTTTAACTTTTATTAATTTATCTATTGTGTGTGCACATATGCATGTATGGATGTGCACATGTGTAGTACACATGTGGCAGTCAGAGAACAACTTGTGGGCATCAGTCTTTTGCATCTATCATGTGGGCCTTGAAATTAAACTCAGAATACAGCGTTGATAGCAGATGTTAATTTACTGAACCATCTTTCCAGCCCCATTATGATTATTATATAAACTAATGAACATTAGCATAAATCATATACTATAAAATGTAACATTTAATCTTGTTTCTAACTATAGACAGTGTAATTTTTGACATATGATCCAATAATGCTTTTCTTAGCAGGAAAGTTGTGATTTGTCTCAGTTTTTCTCAACTTGCTACAACTTAGAGTCACCTGGGAAGAGGGAACTTCAATTTAGGAATTGCCTCCATCAGATTAGCCTGTGGATCTAATCATTGATATGGGAGGATCCAACCCACTGTGAGTACCACTCCTGACTAGCTGGTCCTAAGTTGTATAAGATAGCAAGCTAATCAATCCATGGAAAGCAAGCCATGAGTCATCATTTATGCACAATCTCTGCTTCAGTTTGGCCTTCCTGGGTAATGGGCTTCTATCCTGTAAGCCAAATAAATTCTTTCCTTCCCTGAGTTGTTCTTGCTCAGAGCTTTATTACAGCACAAGGAAAGGAATTTATAACAGTCCTAACAGGAATTGTGAACTCCTTAATGTAAAAGAGAGCCTCTGCTTTTTTATTATATTTTGAAGACACAGTCAGCATTCTCTGGTACAGATGTCCTGACCCATGCCTAATGGCATCCTTTCACATATTCACAGTGGGTGCCTTCTGTGTCGGAGGGGTGGGTTCCCCGCATGGAACATTTATTTGACTATCAGTATGGTGACATCCTCTGATATAAACAGCATGATTGGTAGCCAGAAGCTCCCTCTCACAAATAGCTTGCTCCGTGGTCCACTGTAACCTCTTAATGTAGACAGCAGGAGTTTCTCACAATGATGAAAGAGATTTCCTGTCAAGGAGAAATTTCTATTTCACAACCTAAGGAAGACTGGCCAGAAGGTAGAAAATAAAATTGAAGACTTGAAAAGAAAATGGAACAGCCTCTCCCTTTACATATATCCTCTGAAGCTATCCCCCACTCAGTACAGGGTTTCTGAATTCCAATTATAAAAGTCCTGCTCTTTCTCCTCTTTCCAGCACCCCTTCCTGGACTCCAGCCAATATCATTTTAGCCTGCTCACCCTGACACCCAAACATTCTCCTGTCTCTCTGAAGACTGCATGCAAGCCAATACAGCTGTTGTCAATGTTTATTGTAAGACAGCTTGGTCAATTTCTTTTCCTCCTTTCCCTTCCTTCCTTCCTTCCTTCCTTCCTTCCTTCCTTCCTTCCTTCCTTCCTTCCTTCCTTCCTTCCTTTCTCTCTCTCTCTCTTTCTTTCTCTCTCTCTCTTTCTCTCTCTCTCTCTTTCTCTCTCCCCTTTCTTTCTTTCTTTCTTTCTTTCTTTCTTTCTTTCTTTCTTTCTTTCTTCCTTTCTTTCTTTCTTTCTTCCTTTCTTTCTTTCCTCCCTCTCTCCCTCCTTCTTTCCCTTCTTCTTTCCTTTCTTTCATTATGTTCTTTTGTTCTTTCTTTCTTGTCAGGGTCTCATATAGCCCAAGCTGGTCTCAAACTCACTATGCAACCAAGGATGACCTTGAGCTCATGATCTTCATGCCTCTCTCTCTAAAGTTCTGGGACTGTACATACATCACCACCATGCCTCTCTCCTTCACCACTTCCTTGTCATCTATCTAACTTTAGAAAGCATGTCTGTCCCGTCCCAACCCACCTCGTTGTCCTTCCTTCCAGCCACTGTTGAGAAGTCAACCTTTGCCTACTCCATTGTGTTCTCTCTCTGACTTCAGTAATACTGTTTTTGAGTTCCCTTCTGAGCACACTTTTAAAATTCTTTTGTCAATGAGACAAGGAGGCTGTAAAAGGACTCCTCAAATGTGGTATGTCTGATCTGGTAAATGGATATTAACAACATTGGAGGGCATTGAAGATAGACCTCTCCCTCATAATCAACTGCTTGTAAAGCCAGGAATAGAAGTGGTAGAATGCTGATTACTAGTCAGAAGAATAAGATCTGAGTCAGGTCTTGAGTCATTGTTAGTCCTTACAATAGCCATTCAATTGCTGACTTTATGTTTGACCCAACATCATTGTGACTATCAGCTAGAATGATTTAATTATCTTAGAAATTATTTTTGAGATGAGATCTTACTATGTAGCCCTGGCTGGCCTGGAACTTGCTGTGTAGACCAGGATGGTCTCCATCTCACAGAGATCCATTTTCATCTTTACCTCCCAATTTCTGAGATTAAACTTTGGACCCTAATTCCTAGCTAAGCGCAGCCTTTGAGGGACATATTAGCATCATGAAACTGTAGCACTGAAATATATTTAGAGTGATCTGAACTCATATTTTCAGGCTCCTATAGTATTCATATTTGGCTTTAGAAGACACTATCTTTTATTCCCTTTAAGGTGACACCTTGCTTTTGCACTAACAGCTTTGACACTCAATGTGCATTACCAAGGACAATTGCTTTGACAAGAGGAGTCACCCAGATTGGTAGGAGATCCTAGCAGGGATTCTTTGTTTCCAGGTGTCCAGTGTCACATTCCCACATGGATGTTGGGGAATTCTCTCAGGGGCTACTACTATCCTTAGTTTTGTTGATGGCAACTAGTTTATTCTGAGCTGCTTTTTGCCCTTGACTTGGATATTTTGTTTTCAGAGGACCCAGTTTAAAGATCCCATTTTGATTGCTTTTCAGGGGACTTGGTTTTTAGTAGTGTTTGGCTTGTTTTTGTTTGTTTTCAAAGTGTTGGTTTACCTTGCTAGCATTTGCCCATTTTCTCTGCCACTCTCCCAATTCAGAATCTTCCTGATCTCCCTGCTTATGACAACCATGTCACTCTTGGTTTAGGTGATCTGTGAGTGCCTGACCATAGAGATGCTAATGATAAGACGTACCTGTTCGCTTACACCTAACAGGGTAGAGGTGTTAGGGAGAGCAACTCAGGTTGTGTCATAGCATCATAGAAAATCCTGAAATTATACTCTGCTTCTCCACTAGAAGGAATTTCAAGATCTTAAGTTTTCTTCTGGATTGACCTTCCATTGCTGATTCATGAATGATGTTTGCAAGTGGATCAAACTGATGCTGCTAATTCATGTGAAGTGAACTGCTACTATCCTTACAATGCAGATTGAATTTGCTCCAAAGAACTATTTCTAAACAGGTCTGGATCCTTGTTTGCCTTATTAACCTTTTCTTTCCACTACCTCTGGTGGGTGGTGGGCTAGAAGAGAGGTTAAAGTATTTAAGAACCCATATTAAAAGTAGGTTTTGAAAAATATAAAAAAGAAAGAAAGAGAGAGAGAGAGAGAGAAAGAAAGAAAGAAAGAAAGAAAGAAAGAAAGAAGAGTAAAGAAGGAAAGATAGAGAGGAAAGGAGGGAAGGAAGGAAGGAAAAGAGAGAGAGAGGAAGGAAGGAAGGAAGGAAGGAAAAGAGAGAGGGGGGGGGGAAGGAAGGAAGGAAGGAAGGAAGGAAGGAAGGAAGGAAGGAAGGAAGGAAGGAAGAAAGTGTAAAAGATAATCACCAAGTATCCTGAACTCCCTGTGTTCCTATGAACATAGGGGATAAGTCTGAGACACTAACCTCAGAATTAGAGGTGAAGCATCTACTCCCCAAAGTAGCAAATAAATCTGATCTGCTGTGGGTCCTACTAGCTAGCATAGAGAAGCTTAGAATGGGAAGTATTCAGTAAAGGGGGAGATGTTTGAAGCAAAGCTGCCATTTAGTACTCCAGCTGGTTTTAGATTTGATAATTGCCCCTAACTGAGCATAACCCATTTAGAAAAACGGGCAAGTCTAACTAAAGATAATTTGTCTTTATATTTCCATTAATGGGGAACATTCGATAATACTAGTTTATTTGAGAATTTTTTCATGCTAAACTTGAAATTCTAGACAAAAGAACTAAAGATCATAGACAGCCATCATATTTTACATTAAATTTTAAATCAGAGATGGTGGAAGAGATGACAAAGGTCAGTGAATAAAGGTGATTACTGCCAACCCCAGTGACCTGCATCTATCCTTGGACACACAAAATAGAAGAAAAAAATGAACTCCTATAAGATGACCTGATATATCCCTTCCCTTACCCCCAAATAAATATATGCAATAAAATTAATATACAAAAAGGAACAATGGAAGTTACTAATTTACCTAAAACAAGACTGTTAAATGCTACATCAAAATTAGAAAGATGTAGACAAATAGAAAATTGATTTTTTACATATTTTTATGAGTATAAATGCCTGTGTAAAGGATCAGAAAAAGGTGTCAGAGTCCCCAGACCTGGAGTTACAGATTATTGTGAACTGTTGTGTGAGTGCTGAGAATCAAACCTGGGTCTTCTGGAAGAGTAACCAGTCCGATTAGCTGTGGTGCCATCTTTCCAACCTCAGGAAAGTAATTTTAAAATTAGAGGTGTGTCAGAACTAAAGATCAATTTGGAAAAATCTAACTGATCTCAACCCTCTCTCTTCTCTATCTTTTTCTGATCTTGACTCTTCTTCATTTTTTGTCTCTAATAGAATAAAATTCTGTATCAAAGGAAATGATTTCTAGTCTGTTTTAAGATAAAAGTTTGAGTAAGAGGACCCATACTGTTGTGCCCCCCCCCACCTCCCACCCCGCCCCCACACCCCTGCAGAAAAAAAATTGGGTTGAAAACTTCGACTGTGGTATTTTCTGAGTCATATTGGGGCCTCTGAGATAAAGGTGCTTGTTGCCAACCTTTCTCCAGCAGCAGGAAAAAAAAAAGTTAAATCACTGTATAGCCTACAAAACAGATCATTTTTTTAAATCAAAAATTTCCATTTGCAAAAGCATCTTTCTCTCTGCCAATTAGTTCTTTAAACAGGAAAGCTAACAGCCCACATGTATGCAAAAAGCATCGTGTCTCTATCTTTGCTGTCACTAAGTCTTCCTTATGCCTCAAAGATGTAAGAAAGACACTTCTTAACAGTACATTCTGATTTAATGTAGCTACGCCACACACACTTTTGACAATTATTTTCAGGTAATATTAATGTGCCATTTTGTACCTAAAACAACTCAAGACAAAAATCTAGTCTATTCCTAAAATTGTGGGAAATAAACAACTGTCTAAATCTGTGGCTACTTTTTATGTTTGCTTCTTACCATTTTATTGATTCTTCGTGAGTTTCACATTATGCACCCCAGTCCTGTTCATCTCCCCATGCCCTTGTAGCCAAGTTTCACACTTGAAACCGCCTCCTTGTGGAAGAAGCTGTAGCATGTTACAGTGTGTCCCCCAGTATATCCTTCTGTCCATATATCTTCACTTACAAGTGTTCGCTGCAATGTCATTGATCTCTGGTTACTGTGACACCATCAATGCTGTATTCACACTAGGACTTCTCTCGGTTATCCTGTTGTTTCCCTGTGCCATGGAGATCCTGCAGCTTTGGTTCAGCAGGACAGGCCCTTTCATGCATTCCAACTCTGGATCTGGGTCTGGATGGTAGCTGAGATGGTCAGCATGCCAGCTCTCCCTTATCCACACCACCAGGGTGAGCTCTCTAGCACTGCTCCAGCTAGGCCACCCAATGCTGCCATTGGCAGGAGGCAGAGTTAGCTTTCCTGTTCGTATGCCCTCTGGGCAGCCCACCTGAACTCAAACCTCTACTGTTTCCCAGTCCAGGTGCTAGGCCCAGTCTCCCAAGTGTTCAGCCTGCCAGGGGTTGGAACAACCCTTCTTCTCTCATACCCTTGAGGCTGGCTAACCAGTGCCTTCACTATAGGGTCAGCTACATTGTATTGTCCAGGCAATGTGCAGAGCAGTATCTCTGGAGTACTACAAAGAGGGAATAGGATCATCTCTCAGGACTACCATGGGTGGCAAGGGGGGGTGGGCATCACCTCTGCATCCAAACCACCTCACAGCAGACATGTGGTAAAGTCTGATCTCCTATATTCTTATCCTCAGGCCTACTTACCTGTGCCTGTACCACCAAGGTCATCTCTTCTGGGCTATCCTGCTCTCCAAAGTGCTGCAGCTGGTTTGAGGCAAGCATAGCTCTCCTGTGCTCATGATCCTGTGGGCAGCTTTCTCAACTGCAGGAGCTGGCAATGAGTGGGGCAATACCTCTGTGCCCATGCTACCCCATGACAAATGAGTGTCAGGGTCAGTCTCCTGCACACATGCCCTCAGGGCTGGCTCACCCACACCCCTGCCACCAGGGCCAGCTTCACCGTGCTGCCTGGGTGAGATACTCACCCCAGTGCTCTGTCAGTGAGAAATAGGACCAGCTTTCCAGAGAACTGCATCCAGTGAGGATCAGGGATGATTCTACACACCCTCTGGACACCCACATGTTCCCCAGGGATGTCTCCATGTTCTCCAGTGCCAATATGAGCCACGGACTTCAACAGTAACCCCTGGGACTGTCTGTATAGCCTCAAACCAAGACATGGCCTTCAGTGTCAGCCCAGACTGGGACCTTACCAAGGCCCTAGGTGACGGGTATGACCACTCTCACCAGGCTACTCGTCTCCACCCTTGAGTCTCCAGTTCCATCTCTCTTCATGGTGCTCACTTCTCCTTTACTCCCATCTGTCTACCACATACTGGTACATTGTGGTGGCTCCTGCTGCAGGCTGGCCATGGAGCTGACAGGCTGCTGGGTGATGTTCTCTGTCCAAGCTGTGTGGTCTGACATAGCAGCAAGCATGTGTCTATGGCACAAGAGGGAGGCATGGTGCCCGCAGGTCTCTCTCTGTCTTCCTCCTCCCTCACTACACTGCATGGATTTGATTTGATTCCATTCTATTTGATATTTTTGAGTCCTAGGCAGAAGATAGCTTTGGCTATCAAGCCAGGCATCAAGCTAGGATGAGCAAAGGACTGCCATCTGCTCTGCCCCTGACTTAGACAAGAATACCACCACTGCCGGGCTGTGGTGGCTCACACCTTTAATTCCAGCACTTGGGAGGCAGAGGCAGGCGGATTTTTGAGTTCGAGGCCAGCCTGTTCTACAGAGTGAGTTCCAGGACAGCCAGGACTATACAGAGAAACCCTGTCTCGAGAAAACCAAACCAAACCAAACCAAAAACAACAAAAAAATACCATCACCAAGGTGTCTCTTTAAAAATCTGGTGATTAGATTTTATCCAAATGCTAAGTTTATGGTTTTTTCCCCTATTGGGTTAAAGCTTTCATTTGCCAGACATAGCCTTGGCTGTAGGGAAAAAATCTATAAAATTAATTATTCTTTCTTGGAATATTCCTGCTCTATTACATGGTAATTTTAGAACTTATTTAGTGGGCAATATTTAAATCTATTTGCAAAATTTGGCCTATTGTACAAAGTTTTCATTGTGTCACAATCTTCAATTTTCTAGATTGATGGTTATGCGATCAAATGACACTGATTGTCAAAATTGACTAAAGTACTATATTTCCTTAGTTGAAAACACTTCATTGTTTCTTCTAATTTCAAAATCTACCCCCTTTTGAAAACCGTCCATTATCTCCTCATAATAATAGGACTGGAAATCCTATAAAAATGGATAAAGGACTGTCACAGCCTGGTCTCTTATTTTGTCCCTTCTTATCAATATCTCTTGCATTAGTGATGTTTGGTATACAGAGAAAATACAATTTTATTTTTAAAATTACATTGATTTCTTATGTAATATGACTATCCACTTACTTCCTCAAATTGGATTTTGGTATAATACCAAAATAACTGAACAATAAAAATTTTAGTCACAAGATACTATTAAATATAATTGATGAATAGTTTTTAAAACTAGAACCAGCTGCTCATTAACTTATAGCAATGGAATTAAACTATCCAAAGGATTCTTTACTTCTTTCACCTCTACTATGGTTTTGAATAATTTAACTTATGAGAGAGAGAGAGAGAGAGAGAGAGAGAGAGAGAGAGAGAGGGAGAGGGAGAGAGAGAGAGAAAGATGACAGATCTAGCTGTTAATGGCTGTTAAACTTGATATCATCCAAGATTTATTCCTCTGTGACTTTACCAACCATTTATGTTTTCTGAAGACTACTTTCAACCTACTCAGCCATATCTTTAATAGATTCTTGGAATAAGACTCCTTAGACATGTAGGATATAAAATAATATTTGATTTGAACATGCATATGATCTAACGCTTGGCCAACTGAAGTTCTCAAAAATAGAAAAAGTGGCAGGTGTGTTAAAGGTTCTGTTAGAATATTGATTAGAATTTCTGTGGTTGTGAGGAGTTATAATATTCAGATCCAGAGCTTAATAATCCTGGGCTGTCCTTAGTCCCTCCCTGCTTTAATAGCCTTTCCTATATCACCTCTACAATTTGGTTCAACTTCCTTGTGATTAGCCGGTAAGCCATTCTGATATGTATTAACAGATCCCTGGATTTCACCAACTACAAAGCTAATAATGTCCTCAGATAATATCTGAGGCTTAGAGCAGAGATTCACCCCCTCCCTTATTTTCTGTGACCTGCCTACCTAATGTTCCCACCAATGTATTTGGAAAGTGCCTTCATTTATGACTTTTTTATATAACTATAAAAATTTCATGAGATATGGACTCTAATATTTAAGGGATCCTAGATCTGGGTTCCCAGGTTATACACGTTTAGGTCCAGAGTAAACTCTTCCTCCTTTGGAAGTGAGGCCGTTTTTTTTTAACTATTCTTTTATTTTACACATCAATTCTGTTGTGATAGGAAACAACTTACTTTTCCTCTTGTTTTTTCCAATGGCTCTGTATTCAAAGTGGGCATGTGTAACTAATTGTAACTAATGTAATCATAACCAGCTTGTCTAGAGCTTTTCTTCTTCAGTGGTCCTCTAAGGAATCTCTCTGCTTACACCTCAACCCTCTTGCCTGTTTTCAAGCAGGAGCAAAAATTTATCTAGAATAACATAAATCAGATCATTTCCAGGCATGTAGCTCTATAAACTCACCTCACCAATTTCCCTATCCAAGGAATTAGGACATAGAAATTAGTAAATGATTTATTTACAGCTTGACCAAATGGAAGGACAGGTAGGGATGCAGGGAGAAAACGGAGTTGAAGCCCCTCTCCAGTGTTCCTGTGCTTGCCTTGCAGGTTCCAGGGAGCCTTGGTACAAAGGCTAGAAGATATACAACTTTCTGTGTGAGACAGATTAACTGGGCTTTTATTGAAGGAAAGGAAACTTGTGTCCCTTGTCTTCATTCTGTTTGTTCTCTCCAAGGAGTTTTTTCAGAGGCCCACTAGGAAAATAGGAACATTCTGTCTTGAAGATTCCTAATTTATTTCTGTAACAGTCTTAGAGATTTTACAAGAGTGAGGCAAAATGTTCTCAAATCTTTACTGTGGAGATCAGCTTTAAGCTCAGATTCGTTCTTAAAGATTATTATTGGTTATTTTATTTATTTACATTTCGAATGTTTCCCCTCTGCAAACCCCCATCCCACCCGCGTCCCCCTGCTTCTATGAGGGTGCTCCCTCCACTTCCTCCTCACCACCCTAGCATCCCTCTATCTGGGCCATGGAGCCTCCACAGGACCAAGGGCCTCTCCTCCCATTGATGGCTCCCTGGAACCAACAAGGCCATCCTCTGCTACATATGCAGCTGGAGCCATGGGTCGCACCATGTATACTCTTTGGTTGGTAGTTTAGTCCCTGGGGAGTCTGGCTGGTTGATATGGTTGTTCTTTCTATGGGGTTGCAGTCCCCTTCAGCTCCTTCAGTCCTTCCCCTAACTCTTCCACTGGGAACTCTGGGCTCAGTCTGATGGTTGGCTGTGAGCATTCTCATATGTCTGTTAACTACATTAATTCTGCAAGTCAGACTAAAAAGAAGGGCAGTCTGATGGCCAAAGGGAGGCACACAGTGTCTCTCTTTACTGTATCCCTTCCCCATCAGGGATTCACTTTGAACTTTCAGCTCTAAGATTGACACACTACTTTATCCAAAGCTTTAGTGGTATAGCCACAGTCACAGAAACCACGTCTCTCATAATGGCTCCCCCTTCTCTCAATGGTTCCCTCTCAGCATAATGGCACTCCTTTATACAACAGCTCTTCCCATTCTCACCTAGCTCCCAGAGCTAAAGGCTTTCACCTCCTCAGAATTTCTCCTCCTCTTCACACTGTATTCCCCTCTTCACAGTGTCTCCTCTTTTCCCCAGTGGCTTCCCCTCCTCCCCATGGCTTCTTCTTATTGTGGCTCTCCCTTCCCACAATAGTTCCCTGTTCGCTCAGTGGCTCAGTCTCCTCACAGTAACCTCCCTAATCTTGCAATAGCCCTCTATCTTCACAATGATTCCTTCTTGTTACAATGTGTCTCTCCCCTCAAAATGGCTCCCCCTTCAAATATCTGTATTTTCTGACTATATCCCTCCCTTTTCCAGACTCCAGTCTCCTTACTATCCTCACAATACCTTGAGGTGGTTTCTAATATCTAGTTTAAAACTTTTCTTATGTCTCTGATATCCGTTTCTTTTCGGTCCACCTCAATGTCTATCCTGATGACATTCATGCCCAGAACAAGATGACAACTCTTTAGGGATATTTATGACATGTGAAGTCTCATGTATACTTTAAAAACTCTAAATAGCATTAATACTTTCTAACCTTTGACATTTATTTACCTAGGCTGTCTTTATCTTTATTTTGCCTTTCTGTAATGGAACCTCTACAATGCAAAAAGTTGTGAGCTTCTTGGAGCATTTTTAGACCAAACTTTTAGAGATTAATACCTGCCAAATATTTGTAAAATGAATAGAGAAAGTGCAGGGGCCAGGACACATCTGTCTTACAGTACTAGTTTTGAAATGGATAATATAGTAAGTAAAATGTTTTTCTAGATCTATTAGCTCTTCATTTTCCTAAGCTATATCCAAAAGTTTCTCCTTGCCTTCCAATCTCTCTTTCCTTAGACAAGCCCATTCACACCTGTATTTTCAAATAAACATCACTCTTATTTCTCCTATACAATATCTCTAGGATGCTTTCCAGACTCCTGCATTATATGCCTTCCACAACTTTCAAAATAGTTACTTCCATATGCCTTGGCCTCTACATAGATGACCCTAATCTTTGTTATAACTTATCGCTCAATTTGTTCCTTTTCTGAACTTTGTGCATGTGCTGTTGACATCGCTCTTCTTATTACATATATACTTGTATTGAAAGATCTCTTTAAATGGGCACATGGCAGGCAGACTCCAAGATGGCTCTTGGTTTTTTTTCTACCCCCTGATGTTCATGTTCTTGAATGATTTTTTTCCCTTCAAGTGGTCAAGGCCTGCAGTTTGGTCCTAGCCTATGAAATACAATTGTAATGAAAGGATGTCACTTCGGGCACAGAGAACAATGATTGAGACTTTTTACAGCAGGATTCTCCTTTGCACATGCCAGTGAAATAAGCCAGAGGCTCATGTGGTACAGGGAGAGAGAAAGAGAGGGGGAAGGGGAGGGAGAGGGAGGGAGGGAGGGAGAGAGGAAAGGAAGGAGGGAGGGAAGGAGGGAGAGAAGGAGGGAGAGAGAGAGGTTTCCAGCCAAGAGTCCCCCAGGCTTCTAAGAACTCTGAAATCTTGGACTCAGATCCTTCAGATTAGCTTTCAGATAAAATGTCTCCCTCAGCTGATATATTGATTGAAGACTAGCACTGGCCCCAACTGAGATAAAATATGCTTGGTTTTCCAAGAAACTTCGTGATGCTAAATGTCCATTGGCTTAAGATTTTCCATTTGTGGTAATTGATTGTACATAGATAGCTAACTAATTCCAATTCTTTCTCCATTAATAAATGTCTTTATAATACCATGAGTGCTGACCAGTGTGCTAAGGTTCATTTATTACGCATGATCCTATATGTCTGGAAGGCAGCATTCTGATCACATAATATGGATGAAGTGAAGATCAGAAATCTTTGAAGGTCAGTGAGCAGGTGTCAGAAGCAGGAGTTGACCTGAGAGGTGTGATTCCAAGGTCATACCAGTGGTCATATCTTGACCTTCTCACTCTGCCAACCTTTCTCCTCTGCAGCTTGCTCTTCCTTCCTGTAAGATTCTCAAGGTATGGGATCTGTCATATGTCACTTTGCCTCTTGTACCAACCAGCATTTTGTCTGGCATATTGGAGGCTGTCAATAACCACTTCCTGGGTAGATTCTGTATTTGGTGAAGTGCTTTTTCTCTGAGCCCAGTCAGCTCAGTTCATCTGATGTGTAAGCTGGGCATATTCTTTCTGAAAGTCATATTTATTTAAAATGCAAGGAACACAGTGCTATTGGTTATATGACTCTGCTACTTGATCCAGGACATGGAAAGACTTGAGATGCCAGTTAGTCTCAGTTATGGTTTGGAAATGACTTTAATTTGTCTACTAGGATTCATGGGCTATGAGCTTACTCTCTGGTGTGGCAATGGGAGCAGATAGAGATCTAGAAGATCACTGGTGGAAGATCGCTGGGACTATTGCCCTAGGGAGGAGTGGATGCAGTTAGTTTTTTTTTTAATTTTTTTTATTACATACTTATATGTAATAAAATGCTAATTATGGGATGGATCCCTGGATATGGCAGTCTCTTGATGGTCCATCCTTTTGTCTCAGTTCCAAACTTTGTCTCTGTAACTCCTTCCATGGGTGATTGTTTCCAATTCTAAGAAGGGGCAAAGTGTCCACACTTTGGTTTTCGTTCTTCTTCAGTTTCATTTGTTTTGCAAATTGTACCTTATATCTCAATATATTAAGTTTCAGGGCTAATATCCACTTATCAGTGAGTACATATTATTTGAGTTCTTTTGTGATTGTGTTACCTCACTCAGGATGATGCCCTCCAGGTCCAAACATTTGCCTAGGAATTTCATAAATTCATTCTTTTTGATAGCTGAGTAGTACTCCATTGTGTAAATGTACCACATTTTTTGTATCCATTCCTCTGTTGGGCATCTGGGTTCTTTCCAGCTTCTGGCTATTATAAATAAGGCTGCTATGAACATAGTGGAGCATGTATCTTTCTTACCGGTTGGGACATCTTCTGGATATATGCCCAGGAGAGGTATTGCGGGATCTTCTGGTATTACTATGTCCAATTTTCTGAGGAACTGCCAGACTGATTTCCAGAGTGGTTGTACAAGTTTGCAATCCCACCAGCAATGGAGGAGTGTTCCTCTTTCTCCACATCCTCGCCAGCATCTGCTGTCACCTGAATTTTTGATCTTAGCCATTCTGACTGGTGTGAGGTGGAATCTCAGGGTTGTTTTGATTTGCATTTCCCTGATGATTAAGGATGTTGAACATTTTTTCAGGTGCTTCTCTGCCATTTGGTATTCCTCAGGTGAGAATTCTTTGTTCAGTTCTGAGCCCCATTTTTTAATGGGGTTATTTGATTTTCTAAGTCCACCTTCTTGAGTTCTTTATATATATTGGATATTAGTCCCCTAACTGATTTAGGATAGGTAAAGATCCTTTCCCAATCTGTTGGTGGTCTCTTTGTCTTATTAACGGTGTCTTTTGCCTTGCAGAAGCTTTGCAGTTTCATGAGGTCCCATTTGTCAATCCTCGATCTTACAGCACAAGCCATTGCTGTTCTATTTAGGAATTTTTCCCCTGTGCCCATATCTTCAAGGCTTTTCCCTACTTTCTCCTCTATAAGTTTCAGTGTCTCTGGTTTTATGTGAAGTTCCTTGATCCACTTAGATTTGACCTTAGTACAAGGAGATAGGAATGGATCGATTCACATTCTTCTACATGATAACAACCAGTTGTGCCAGCACCATTTGTTGAAAATGCTGTCTTTCTTCCACTGGATGGTTTTAGCTCCCTTGTCGAAGATCAAGTGACCATAGGTGTGTGGGTTCATTTCTGGGTCTTCAATTCTATTCCATTGGTCTACTTGTCTGTCACTATACCAGTACCATGCAGTTTTTATCAAAATTGCTCTGTAGTAAAGCTTTAGGTCAGGCATGGTGATTCCACCATGCAGTTAGTTTTTATGAGGGGGTTTTATAGACAAACAAACTGGCCTCTCCTTGGCTGTCTGGCTTTCTACCTTTCCACATGATATCTCTTTAATGCCATTGCAACACTACCTAGCATATGTTTCTAACCAGAGCCAATCCAACACAAGTCCCATGCTCACCAACCCTTAACACTGTGACTGAACTAACTGTTCTTTCATATGTATTACTCAGCCTTTGGTTTCTGTTGTAATAATGTAGAGAAAATAATATAGTATTCTGAGGATTTCAGTATCTGTCATAAG